>NC_091209.1:25720206-25790206 GCF_040958095.1 Procambarus clarkii
GTATGGGTTCGAGTCACTTCTGGGGTGTGAGTTTTCAGTTGCATATTGTCCTGGGGACCATTCAGGCTTGTTCGCATTTGTGTTCCTCACGTGTGCCCCAAAGAATGAGGTGATTTGATAAAATGCTATGCCCAAGATTACTATCCGAGTGCCGGCGGTGGGGTGGTTCAAATAGCCTCGGCTATCACCTCATTATGTCCGGTCGTGATGGTCAAGTGGATTAAGGCGTCTTGTACATACCAGTTGCGTGGCTCCTGGGAGTATGGGTTCGAGTCACTTCTGGGGTGTGAGTTTTCAGTTGCATATTGTCCTGGGGACCATTCAGGCTTGTTCGCATATATATATATATACAGGCATACCTCAGTTTAAGAGTTTAATTGGTTCCTGGAGACGCCTCGTATTCCGAAAACTCGCATTCCGAAGCTAATTTCCCCATAAGAAATAAAGGGAAATGAATTAATCCGTTCCTGACTACCCCAAAAACCCCACATCAAACTAAATTTTTATACCTAATTCATCTAAATAAACCTACAAAACTATGTTCAAGTTATTACTTACCTTGCTGTTGAATGCTGTAGGCGTATGGAAGATGGTGAGGAGGTGGGAGGAAGAGAGGAGTTACTGTTTGGAAGGGGAGTCCCCTTCCATTATCACATCAGGCAGTGAGGACTTCACTGGTATGCACACACTGGCACATTTTGCCTGCATACCACTAGGACTTGCTTGTTTTACTAAGAATTTGTCTAATGACACTTGTTTTTCCCTACATTTTAACACTTGTCTGTAGTAAGACATCACATTATCATTTAAAAGGTCAATGCAACGGCCTGCTACAGCTTTATCTGGGTGAGTTTTTTCAACAAAACTTTGCAGTTCTTCCCATACTTCACACATTTTCTTAATCAAGAAGGGACATCCTCTACTGCCTCTACTCACAGCTATTTTCTTAGGTTGAACCTTATCAATGGCTTTCTTGAGACCCATGGCAAGATATGTAATGACAACTTTTATGCTCAAATGGCCAAAAAAACGATAAAAAACTGTAAATCCTTGTGAAGAATTCAGGTCACTGGACACGAGACACTGGTAAACTGAGGCGCGATCGCCATGCCACCACGCGCCAGTCGGCCTGTACACGTATCAACAAACTCGTGTCCCGAGGTAACCCTCGCCTTCCGAGACATATTTTTGGAGTAAATCCTGCTCGTCTTCCGAAAAACTCGCATACAGGGACACTCGCATTCCGAGGTACCACTGTGTATGTATGTATGTACAGTGGTACCTCGGAATGCGATTGTCCCTGTATGCGAGGTTTTCGGAAGGCGAGCAGTATTTACTCCAAAAATTTGTCTCAGAAGGCGAGGGTTACTTCGGGACGCGAGTTTGTTGATACGCGTACAGGCCGACCTAGCGCGTGGTGGTTCGGCGATCGTCGCCCCTCCGCCCCTCAGTTTACCATTGTCTCGCGCTCAGTGACTACCCCCACATCAATTCTTCTCGCGGATTTTCAGTGTTTTGTTGGATTTTTGGTGATTTGTCTATACAATTTGTTATTATATATCTCACCATGGGTCCCAAGAAAGCCAGTGGTAAGGATAAAGGCCAGAAAGCTCATGTGAGGATGACAATAGAGGAGAAACAAGAGATCATTCGGAAGCATGAGAACGGTACACGTGTTGTTGAACTTTGTAGGCAGTACAACAAAGCCACATCAACAATATGCACTATACTTAAGAAGAAAAATAAGATTATGGGTGCTAAAGTGGCAAAAGGAGTAAGAACATTAACAGCACAAAGACCACAAATACTTGAAGAAGTGGAAAAGTTGTTATTAATTTGGATACACGACAAGGAGTTGAGGGGTGATAGTGTTTCGGAGGCCATTATTTGTGAGAAAGCCAGGGTGTTGCACGAAGACCTTCTAAAGAATACCCCTGCAACGAGTGATGCAGATAAGAAAGAGTTTAAGGCAAGCAGAGGCTGGTTTGAAAAATTTAGAAAGAGAAGTGGTATCCATAGTGTTACAAGGCATGGGGTTATGTGATGTGATTATGGAAGGGGACTCCCCTTCCAAACAGTAACTCCTCTCCTCCTCCCCCCTCCTCACCATCTTCCATATGCCTACAGCACTCGACAGCAAGGTAAGTAATAACTGGAACACAGTTTTGTAGGTTTATTTAGATGAATTAGGTAAATTAGGTATAAAAATTTAGTTTGATGTGGGGTTTTTGGGGTAGTCAGGAACGGATTAATTCATTTCCCTGTATTTCTTATGGGGAAATTAACTTCGGAATGCGAGTTTTCGGAAGGCGAGGCGTCTCCAGGAACAGATTAAACTCTTATTCTGAGGTATGCCTGTATATATATATATGTATGTATATATATATATATATATATATATATATATATATATATATATATATATATATATATATATATATATATATATATATATATATATATATATATATGACTGAAAACTCACACCCCAGAAGTGACTCGAACCCATAGTGCCAGGAGCAACGCATCTGTTATCTACAGGACGCCTTAATCTGCTTGACCATCACGACCGGACAAAAGGAAGTGATAGCCAAAGCTATTTGAACCACTTCCCCGCCGGCACTCGGATGGTAATCTTGGGCATAGCATTTTATCAAATCACCTCATTCTTTGGGGCACACGTGAGGAACACAAATGCGAGTTTTCAGTCGCATATAGTCCTGGGGACCATTCAGGCTTGTTCTCATTTGTGTTCCTCACGTGTGCCCCAAGAATGAGGTGATTTGATAAAATGCTATACCCAAGATTACCATCCGAGTGCCGGCGGGGAAGTGGTTCAAATAACTTCGGCTATCACTTCCTTTTGTCCGGTCGTGATGGTCAAGCAGATTAAGGCATCCTGTAGATACCAGTTGCGTTGCTCCTGGCAGTATGGGTTCGAGTCACTTCTGGGGTGTGAGTTTTCAGTCGCATATAGTCATGGGGACCATTCAGGCTTGTTCTCATTTGTGTTCCTCACGTGTGCCCCAAGAATGAGGTGATTTGATAAAATGCTATGCCTAAGATTACCATTTGAGTGCCGGCAGGGAAGTGGTTCAAATAACTTCGGCTATCACTTCCTTTTGTTCGGTCGTGATGGTCAAGCGGATTAAACCTTTAACTGCGCAATGCGCCTGCAGGCCCAGGCTTTAGGTGCGCAACGCGCCTCTGGGTATTTGTATTTTTCACGTTCCATTCAAAACTCCCATGGCTACATGGGGTTCACATCAGCTTCCTCAGGGCTCTTGTAAACAGACGCCATCTTTAAAAAAAATCGTGGTCCACATTCTCAGGTGTGGGAGCCTCAGTATTGAGTGAGCAACCAAGGCTGGCACTCGCAGCATGAGCGCACAGCACTGCTGTTCAGCGTGTGACCACAGCATCGCCTAATAATGTCATAATATATATATAACTTGTATTATTTAGCCATGATAGTATTATAGAAGAGCCTGAGTGTGATAATGACTTGGTACAATGTTCAAATATCAGTGATTCAATGCTGTTCACGATGTTCACAGCGCTAGCCACAGCACCACAGCATTATTTCGTCCATCTAGAAATCTATTGCAAACACATTGATACCAAATTGAATATCTTAGGACGAGAATTGAGCTGACAAAGTTGAAAAGATTATACACTTTTCAAAATTTACTGCGCTCTCTCTCGCGCTCCCATGGAACGCCCAAGCCCACCTGGGGTAGTGGGAGGTCCCGGGCCCGGTGAGCGAAAGTGTTAAGTAATTACACATGACTGATACCAGACTATACAACAACACTGTAAACTAAACAAGCAATTTCTTACCTTAGACTTCACAGTTACATACATTTCTACAGAATTCAGTTCCCCTGAAAAAAAAAAAAAATTATAAGTAAGAAAGCTATATGTAAGTGAAGTAAAAAAATAATTATTTCTATTATTTCAGCAATACAGTGACACCTTGACTTACAATTTCCCCGACTTACAATAATTTTGAGTTGCGATATAAATTTGATCAGAAAATGCTACTCGACTTACGATAGTGTCGTCAACTAACGATATTCGTTGACACGCGTTCGGGTCGACCGAGCTCGTGGTTCCTGGTCGAGGCGGGCCGACCTGCCTCAGTTTACTAGAGCCGCCCGCTTAGTGACGATCACGCTTATAAAAAATTCCATTATTTTGGTGATTTTTTTTTTTAACATAAAAACTGATTATTATATGGTTCTTATATATTATGCACCATGGGCTCCAAGAAAGTCAGTGGTAAGGTCCAACATATGAAAACACATGTAAGGATGACCATAGCGGAAAAGCATGAGATCATTCGTAAACATGAAGATGGTGTGGGGGTTGCTGAACTAGTTAGGCAGGACAACAAATCTCAGTCAACGATATCCACCATAATTGCTAAGAAAAAGGACATCATGAGTACTAAAGTGGCAAAAGGCATATCAATAATCACGAAACATAGAACACAAACACTTGAGGATGTCGAACAGTTGTTATTAATTTGGATACACAGCAAGGAGTTAGCAGGTGATAGCATTTCAGAGGCCATCATTTGTGAAAAAGCAAGGAAATTGCATGAATTTCTTATAAAGAAAACCCTGGAACATGTGATGCAGAAGCGAAAGAGTTCAAGGGGAGCAGAGGATGGTTTGAAAAATTTAGAAAAAAACCAGCGTTGAATGTAATGAAACGCCATTTTCTGGGTGAGACCCGGAGGCTCCCCGGAGCTTTACCGGCTGATATGCTAATGTCAGACTTTGGCATCAGTCATGTGTATGGAGTTCTAGGGCCTACCGGGGACCACGAGCCAGAACCTGGCCCCCTCAGAGAGGCAAGGGGAGCAATGGCCTATAGAAACCCCCGTGTGGTTGGAAGCATTCTATGTCTGCCATCGACCGGGTCAAGCATCCAGAAAGGTAAGCATTCCAAAACAAACCCCTATTCTGGTGAAAATTGCTACCTAAGCCGAACTAGTGGATAGAACTCTTCAACAGAAAACAAGGAAACTAGTATGACGTCATACGTCACCGCGCCGCTGTCTGCGCAGCTCCCCTCCCCCCCCCGGGAGGGGGAAGGGGGAGCCCCAGACCCTCCACGCCGGCTATCCACCCATCAGTTCTGAGGCTGGATGTCAAAACACGCGAAAAACGCCGACCGGAGGGAGGGAGGGTTGCCGGGGAGCCTCCGGGTCTCACCAAGAAAATGGCGTTTCATTACATTCAACGCTGGTTTTCTGGGGGAGCCCCGTCGGCTCCCCGGAGCTAACTACCCACAGAGGAAGGTCAAAGGGACAAAACTGGGAAGCGGACACCACGCACCCCCCAAGGAGGCAAGACAACCGGCAGCAAACGCCAACCCAAGGCGCCACAGCCCCGAAAATCCCGGGAACAACACGAGAACCACGAGCAGCAAGGCCCCTGCACGAACACCAAAAATCCATGCCCGAAAGACCGCAAGGCCACGTCGCCCAGACGGCAGCGAGAGCAGCGAAGCCACGAACGCCACAGGCATGAGGGAAGAACACAGGCAGCTTAGCCGCAAGAACACAGCTGACCACCCGGGACACTATCACCCGCGAACCGGGAAGAACAGAACCGGATCAACGCAAAACGCGCTCCGGACCCAAACGCCGTGGCACGCAAACAACAGCGGAGGGCCACCACTGAACACAAAAACGACACACCCCCGGCCCGACCAACGAAGCACCAACAAACCCTGGACCCCTCCAGAATGCAGCAGCCCCACCCCGTGCCAGAAAAGATGGAGACTGCTGCCACCAAACAATCAAAACGCTAAAACCGAAGGAGCAAGAAAACTCAGCGACTCGACCTCCAGAGGCAAAGGCCCAAAGGAAAGAGCCGACAAAAAAAAACACCGGAACCGAAGGGGCACTACCAACCGAGGAGAAGACAGAGCACGCTGACCAGAGACCAGGATGGTGCAAGCGGCGCACGAACAGGCCGGAGGTGAAACGACTCACAAGACAGCTTACTAACGGCACAGAAGCAACACCAAGACCGAAAGCAAGCTGAAGCGGCTCCTCCTGCGCCGCACGAAAAGAGGCGACAGTATGTGGCAAGACGACGGCCCCCAACCCCCACTAGAAAACCAAGCCGAGAGTAAACCAAGCTAACAAGAGTAACCACCTAAGAAGGGACAGGAAAAGGAAGGACCGCCAAAATACCCCATACTGCCGCCAAGAGAAGCACGCAGGTGGGACACCTACCACGAAGCCACCCGACCACCAACCGGAGGCGAGACCGCGAGGCAGAACATAAGCAGCCCCGACAAGGCCCCTCCGAGCCCAGGAAAAAGGCGGAGCCGCGAGAAGATCTTGGGCGCAACCACCAAAACCCAGGCGGCACAAGGAGATGGAACGTCTGCCGAACAGAAAAACTCCCCAGAGCATGCAAGCCCGCCAGGAGTTCAGAAACGACGGGTCCGACGCGAGACATCGCAAGACCCCCCAAAAAAAAAAAAAAAAACCGGCAGGGCAAGCTAGGAAACCAAAGAAGGCGGAAGGGTCGCCGCCAGAACAGGACCCGAACCAAGGGGCACGAACAACTGCAATAGACCGAGACAAAGAAGCACATCACAGGACACAGGCTGACCAACGCCTAAGAACACACGCAGAACATCCCTGCTGCAGAGGAGGCAGGAAGAAAGAGCAGAAGCACAAAAAAACCCAGGAGAACAACCAGGGGTGGACAATCAGGCAGGGACAAAAACCCCACGCAATCCCCAGGCACAAAACGGCAGCAAAGTGCCACTCCACAACCGGACACAGGAACAAGGACACGCCACCGTGAAACACGGTACCAATGCACACGTGCAGCAGCAGCAACAGGCACCACTGCAACATGCAACATGTAAATAGCAACTCCCCTCTGCAAAGGCAGAAAACGGAGCAGGCAGACCCCAGACAGGGCCAACGGAGACACGACAAAACCCTGCGGGCCCAGAAACCTGCACCAGGCGACCGACGGCAGAGAAACCCCGCTCGATACCTGCTGGATGAGGTACTGGGAGCTCTTTTACACCTGAAGCCCGGCCCAAGGTCAGGCTAGACCGACCAGAGGATGGCCCACCAGGCAGCTGCTAGGAGCAGTCCACCGGCCCACATACCCCCACAACCAGGACGGGCTGGAACTGCCATACGAAAACAGGCCAGTGCGCCCTGGAAGTCCACGGACGAACCAGCAAGAAGGCTTATGGTCGCAAGTAGGTCGTGTAACAAGCACAGACCTCTGATGGTAATACAGTGTTCCCCAAAGGTGCCAATAGCACCACTGCACTCCACTGGTACTATCCCGCAAGTTCTACCAGATAGGCGGGACCCAAGAGCCAGAGCTCAAAACCTGCAAGCACAGCCAGGAGCCTTACCAGGTGAGTACAGAACCAACCCTACAACCCCCACACCTCACAACATTAAAAAAGGAGGGTCCCCTGAATGACTCCAGCATGGGTTGGACATGCACATGAGGGGGACAGGAAGGGGTGATAAAGGGACAGTCACTGGTGTGCGAACGGTCTCAGTCGTACAAAAATATACCTAAATAAAGACAGGTATATAAACACCGCCGCATCCAGCGCCCGGCCAAAAGACGCCAGACCGCAGAAACTCACCTGGCGAATGGTGGCACGAACTTGACACGACTCAACCGTGCCCAGAAGAACTTGGGAGCACCGCCAGGTGAAGACGCCAGAGCCGGACCCTGCCGGAACCGCAGGAGAGCAGGGAGAGGCGAAGGAGGCGGTCCACACCCATGACACAGGGAAAACCGCGGTGTCCTCCCCACAACTGGGAACCAGGACACCCCCGGTGCAAAGGGGCACATACCGCAGCCAGGGAGAAGAACGAGAGGCGAAGCACTGCAGCAAAAAAGGGCGCAAAACACCAGCACTGAAACACCGCCCAGACCAAAACAAACTCCACGGCGCATGCGCATAACACGCTGGCCGAACCGCACACCCTCCCTGCGGGAAGGCGCCAGCCAGGACTACTGCACGAGAAAAGTAGCCAAAAGAGGAAGCAGGAACAATAAAACCGGCCAAAGAAGCAAAGAGCCCAAAAAGGAACCCAACCGGGCGACAAGCAGCCCAACCGGGCGACAAGCAGCCAAACCGGGCGACAAGCAGCCAAACCGGGCGACAAGCAGCCAAACCGGGCGACAAGCAGCCCAACAGGGCGACAAGCAGCCCAACAGGGCGACAAGCAGCCCAACAGGGCGACAAGCAGCCCAACAGGGCGACAAGCAGCCCAACAGGGCGACAAGCAGCCCAACCGGGCGACAAGCAGCCCAACCGGGCGACAAGCAGCCCAACAGGGCGACAAGCAGCCCAACAGGGCGACAAGCAGCCCAACAGGGCGACAAGCAGCCCAACAGGGCGACAAGCAGCCCAACAGGGCGACAAGCAGCCCAACAGGGCGACAAGCAGCCCAACAGGGCGACAAGCAGCCCAACAGGGCGACAAGCAGCCCAACAGGGCGACAAGCAGCCCAACAGGGCGACAAGCAGCCCAACAGGGCGACAAGCAGCCCAACAGGGCGACAAGCAGCCCAACAGGGCGACAAGCAGCCCAACAGGGCGACAAGCAGCCCAACAGGGCGACAAGCAGCCCAACAGGGCGACAAGCAGCCCAACAGGGCGACAAGCAGCCCAACAGGGCGACAAGCAGCCCAACAGGACGACAAGCAGCCCAACAGGGCGACAAGCAGCCCAACAGGGCGACAAGCAGCCCAACAGGGCGACAAGCAGCCCAACAGGGCGACAAGCAGCCCAACAGGGCGACAAGCAGCCCAACAGGGCGACAAGCAGCCCAACAGGGCGACAAGCAGCCCAACAGGGCGACAAGCAGCCCAACAGGGCGACAAGCAGCCCAACAGGGCGACAAGCAGCCCAACAGGGCGACAAGCAGCCCAACAGGGCGACAAGCAGCCCAACAGGGCGACAAGCAGCCCAACAGGGCGACAAGCAGCCCAACAGGGCGACAAGCAGCCCAACAGGGCGACAAGTACGAGGAGCTGACAGACGTTCCAATAATGCGGGAAGTAGTGAAAAACCTTCCCGTACCCTCGAGAACACAGAAGCCAACACTAGGCCCGAAGGCACACGAAGGCGCAGGCGCACCCGAGATCAGAAGTCACGCAGAACCCCATCGAATGGGGAAACATGACAAAAACACCGTCCCAAAAAGGGGTGGGAGGAAACATCCACCCACAGGACGGAACCAACCGACTCAAAGGCCAAGGAACCGAGCCCGGGGAGGGGCCGACGTCCAACAGCACGTACGGCGAGTGGGGAGGAAAGACCCCACTCCTCGTAACCACAAGCCCCGCCTAGAGGGGGATAAAAAACCCCACGGGGTCTAACGGGGCCAAGGCCCCCCCAAGTCACCAAGTCAACCCCTCCCCAGCCCCGGGAACCTACACGACAGGCCCCGGGGCCGAGCCGTTCCCCCAAAGCCCCGGCCGTACCAGAAAACCGGGGCAGCCGTGAAAACACTAAGGACGGGAGCCCACTGGCAGACTCATACAACACGGCTGGAGGAGCAAGCTCAAATGTCCCTGTCACTACCCCAGAAGGGGAATTCCCCGAGACTGCCCGAGTCTCAACACCACCAAAAACCCCGCCCCGAACTTACAGACGGTAAGGAACCGGATGCAGGCAGGAAGGGTGATCCAGGGGAAAGACAAGGGGGCGTGGATGGAACCGAAGCAACCAACACCCCCAAGTCCCAAAACGAACTACAACGGGGCAGCCCTGGGGCTCCTGGGGAGGAAACTACGAGAACGTTGCCACCACCAAGGCTCAAGTGCAACGCCCCTGCTGCCCGCACCCGCTTTGTTAGCACAACTGGGTAACCGAGCCACAACGAGCAACCAAACTCGCAGGACTCCGAGTCAAAGGTGTCACCGACCCCACAGGCAGCAGACGGAGGCAAAGCAGAGAGTCACCCAGAGACAAAGGGTGAGAGCAACCCTCAAACTCGCTGGAAGCGAGGTGGGGACTCTGGGGTCACATCCATCGGACCCGCGCGCCCCCAGGGGTTTCCCAGGGTCCCGAGCGTTTACTTTAAGAGGACTCGCGCTCAGGTAATCCCAGGCAGGGTACTGCTAACCGGCACCCAAAGCTACCAAACAACTTTCTAAGAGCTGAACCCCCGGGACGTGTACACTCACGGGGACCTAGCAGGGGTACCACCAGAAAATACTCAGAACACAAGGGACACAAGGGGCAAGAACGAAGGCAGACCCCCCCACCAGGTAGATAAACAAAAAGAAAAAGAAAACCCCGCAAGAGGACAGCGTACCCAAGCGGAACAGAGCCGGCCGCTATGATTGGTAAAGACAAGCTGCACAGTACCCTGCGCCTCACCAGTGCAAACACTGCCCCTTACTCTAAGGCGAACAAGGGAGACAGAACACCCGAGCACACAAAGAGCGGCCGAAAACCAAGCAGTAAACGGCCAAGCAGGGGCAGGACCCAAGGAACTTGTGGAAGGTGGCCCCAAGCCCCAAGGGCAGTACTTACAGGGCACCTAGGGAAGGGAACCCTAGGCGCATGCAGCCCGAGTACAGAAGAATCACTCCCGGCTCACGCACCACCTAGAAAACAGACACCACACTCTAGGTACAGTGCTGAAACAACCACTGGAGCCGGAGCACATAACCATTGCCTATAGCATCAGCCGAAGAACTGATGGGTGGATAGCCGGCGTGGGAGGTTTGGGGCTCCCCCTTCCCCCTCCCGGGGAGGGGGGGAGCTGCGCAGACAACGGCGCGGTGACGTATGACATCATACTAGTTTCCTTGTTTTCTGTTGAAGAGTTCTATCCACTAGTTTGGCTTAGGTAGCAATTTTCACCAGAATAGGGGTTTGTTTTGGAATGCTTACCTTTCTGGATGCTTGACCCGGTCGATGGCAGACATAGAATGCTTCCAACCACACGGGGGTTTCTATAGGCCATTGCTCCCCTTGCCTCTCTGAGGGGGCCAGGTTCTGGCTCGTGGTCCCCGGTAGGCCCTAGAACTCCATACACATGACTGATGCCAAAGTCTGACATTAGCATATCAGCCGGTAAAGCTCCGGGGAGCCGACGGGGCTCCCCCCAGAAAAAGTGGCATTCATAGTGTTGTGAGGCATAGGGAGGGTACCAGCTCTGACAAACCAGCAGCTAAAAGATTTATTGGCGAATTTAAAGATTTTGTGCAGAGTGAGGCATACCTACCACAACAAGTGTTTAATTGTGACGAGACAGGGCTATTCTAGAAAAGACTGCCGAAGAAGACATACATTACCAAGGAGAAGTCATTGCCCAGACACAAGCTTATGAAAGATAGGTTTACTTTTGTATTGCGTGGTAATGCGAGCGGCGAGTTGGAAATTAAACCCTTGTTTGTGTATCATTCTGAAAATCCAAGGGTTTTCAAAATATATAATGTTCAGAAAAACAAAATGTGTGAGATGTGGAGGGCTAATGCTAAGGTATGGGTGGCACCACCTCATTCACACCACTTTTATCGAGTGGGTCAATGAGGTGGTGTACCCTGCCCAAAAAAATATCTACAGGTGAACAGTTTGCCACTCAAGGCCCTGCTTTTTCTTGACAATGCTCCTGGCCATCCTTCCAGGCTTGGAGGATTCATTGATGGAGGAATTTAGTTTTGTTACAGTAAAGTTCCTTCCTCCCAACACCACTCCTCTACTTCAGCCTATGGACCAGAAAATCATTGCCAATTTTAAGAAACTTTATGAGAGGGCACTTTTTCGGAGATGTGTCGAAGTGACGAATGCCACAAACCTCACCCTCAAAAAGTTCTGGAAAACCATTTTAACATTTGTAGTGCTTTAAAACTCATAGACAAAAGCCTGGCAAGAAGTGACTCTAAGAACCATAATCTCTGGCTGGGGAAAATTGTGTTCTGAATATGATGCAGAACAAGACTTTGAGGGGTTTGAGCCTGAACCTGAAGTGCCTCTTGTTGAGGAAATTGTTTCTCTGGGACGGCAATTGGGCTTGAAGTTGAATGGTGCTGATATTGAGGAGTTGGAGGAGGAACACAGCGAAGAACTGACCACCGAAGAACTCCAAGCCCTTCACAAGGAGCAGCAACAAGAGGCAGCTGAGGAAATTTCTTCAGGGGAGGAGAAGGCAGTACAGATTGTCCTTCCTCAAAAATTAAGAAAAAGTGTGCAGCATGCGAAGAACTGCAAACTTTTGCTGAAACGACTCACCCAAATCAAGCTGTAGTAGGCCATTGCCTTAACCTTTTCAAAGACACTGTGATGCATCATTACAGACAAACGTTAAAACGAAGCGAAAAACAAGCGTCGCTAGACAAATTTTTAGTGAGACAAACAAGCAGTGAACCACAACCAGGTTTTAGTGGTATGCAGGCAAAACGTAGGAGAGAGTGTACCCCAGAGAAATCATCACTGTCTGATGTTATATTGGAAGGGGACTCCCTTTCCAAACAGTAACACCTCTCCTCCCCCTCCCCCATCATCATCATCATCTTCCATACGTCATCAAGAGTCATATAGGTAAGATAAACATATGTACTCTATTGTAGTTAGAGAAAAAATTGTATTCAGTATAAAATGTATTTTTAAGTTAATATTTTTGGGGGTATGGAATGGATTAATTCAATTCCCATTATTTCTTATGGGAAAATTTGATTTGACTTACGATATTTCGACTTACGATACGTCTTCGGGAACGGATTACGATTGTAAATCAAGGCCCCACTGTATTTGGGATTTTCACAATAATGATCAGTCTTACAATCATATTTTATTCTTCCTGGCTTTCATTTCTCACATATACCCTTAAGTTTTAGGTCAACATCTACACACTTGACATCCCTTAGTCTAATCAGTTCAGTTCCAACCGAGTTGAGATGTATAAATTATCAGATATTTGGTCAATCCTTCTGAACTCAAAAACCAACATTGAATCTAATGAAATGCCTCTTTCTGGATGAACCCAATTGGCTCCCTGAAACTATTTCCCTGAAATGGCTCTACACTTGTAGGTTATATCAGCTGTGCAGTTTTGTTTGGCATACCAGGAACCATGAGCTACAACTTGGTCCCTCTCAAAGAGGCACAGAGAGTGGTACTAGGAAAACATTCAAAAAGTTGGTGAACCAATACAAACTACTGTGGGTTCAAAAGAGTTTGAAGCCTTGAAACTGCCAAACTCTGAAAACAATGTAAACAAATGATCAAATCTCTCAAAATTGGAGCAAGCTCATTAGACCTAACTTGCCCAACCAGTACATGGGGCTGAAGATTTAAGTCTCCCTCCCAAGCCAGTTCTAGACCAGATATAAAGATTACACACACCAACTAATAAACAAGAATGGAGGGAACCAGGGAGCCACCAAAGTTCATTCAGAAACAAACATTACTTTCAACGCTGGTTTTCTGGGGAAGCTCCTTCTGGCTCCCTGAAGCTAATTACTCAAGGAGAAAGCAAGCAAAGTACATATCTTCAGTATCTCCATCTCCCAGAGGAGAGAGAGCAGATTTTCAAGAAGAAAACTGTATGAGGGAGATGACCCAAAAAACCAGCGTTGAATGTAATGAAACGCCATTTTCTGGGTGAGACCCAGAGGCTCTCCGGAGCTTTACCAGGCTGATATGCTAATGTCAGACTTTGGCATCAGTCATGTGTATGGAGTTCTAGGGCCTACCGGGGACAACGGCTAGAACCTGGCCCCCTCAGAGAGGCAAGGGGAGCAATGGCCTATAGAAACCCCCGTGTGGTTGGAAGCATTCTATGTCTGCCATCGACCGGGTCAAGCATCCAGAAAGGTAAGCATTCCAAAACAAACCCTTATTCTGGTTAAAATTGCTACCTAAAGCTGAACTAGTGGATAGAACTCCCCAACAGAAAACAAGCAAACCAGTATGACATCACACGTCACCGCGCTACTGTCTGCGCAGCTTCCCCCTCCCCGGGAGGGGGAAGGGGGAGCCCCAGACCTCCCACGCCGGCTATCCACCCATCAGTTCTGAGGTTGAATGTCAAAACACGCGAAAAACCACCGACCGGAGGGAGCGAGGGTTGCCAGGAAGCCTCTGGGTCTCACCCAGAAAATGTATACACTCACGGACGTGTACACTCACGGGGACCTAGCAGGGGGGTACCACCAGAAAAACACTCAGAACACAAGGGACACAAGGGGCAAGAACGAAGGCAGACCCCACCAGGTAGATAAACAAAAAGAAAAAGAAAACCCCGCAAGAGGACAGCGTACCCAAGCGGAACAGAGCCGGCCGCCATGATTGGTAAAGACAAGTTGCACAGTACCCTGCGCCCTACCAGTGCAAAACTGCCCCTTACCCTAAGGCGAACAAGGGAGACAGAACAACCGAGCACACAAAGAGCGGCCGAAAACAAAGCAGTAAACGGCCTAGCAGGGGCAGAACCCAAGGAACTTGTGGAAGGTGGCCCCAAGCCCCAAGGGCAGTACTTATAGAGCACCTAGGGAAGAGAACCCTAGGCGCATGCAGCCCGAGTACTGGAGACTCATACCCGGCTCACACACCACTTAGAAGACAGACACCACACTTTAGGTACAGTGCTGAACTGGGTGGATAGCCAGCGTGGAAGGTCTGAGGCTCCCCCTTCTCCCTCCCAGGGAGGGGAGGGAGCAGACACTGCGCAGACAGCGGCGCAGTGACGTGTGACGTCATACTAGTTTGCTTGTTTTCTGTTGGGGGAGTTCTATCCACAAGTTTAGCTTTTGGTAGCAATTTTAACCAGAATCGGGGTTTGTTTTGGAATGCTTACCTTTCTGGATGCTTGACCCGGTTGATTGCAGATATAGAATGCTTCCAACCACACGGGGGTTTCTATAGGCCATTGCTCCCCTTGCCTCTATGAGGGGGCCAGGTTCTGGCCGTAGTCCCCGGTAGGCCCTAGAACTCCATACACATGACTGATGCCAAAGTCTGACATTAGCATATCAGCCTGGTAAAGCTCCGGGGAGCCGACGGGGCTCCCCCCAGAAATTATGTGAGAAATCTTTAAAGACTTCAGATAAAGAAAGGGATTTAGGGGTTGTTCTAGATAGAAAACTATCACCTGAGGACCACATAAAGAACATTGTGCGAGGAGCCTATGCAACGCTCTTTAACTTCAGAACTGCTAGTAAATACATGGATGGACAAATACTAAAGAAATTGTTTATGACTTTTGTTAGGCCAAAGCTGGAATATGCAGTGGTTGTATGGTGCCCATATCTTAAGAAGCACATCAACAAACTGGAAAAGGTGCAACGACATGCTACTAAGTAGCTCCCAGAACTGAAGGGCAAGAACTACGAGGAGAGGTTAGAGGCATTAAATATGGCAAAACTAGAAGATAGAAGAAAAAGAAAAGATATGATCACTATCTACAAAATAGTAAGAGGAATTGATAAAATTGATAGGGAAGATTTCCTAAGACCTGGAACTTCAAGAACAAGAGGTCATAGATTTAAATTAACAAAACAAAGACGCCGAAGAAATATAAGAAAATTCACTTTTGCAAACAGTGTGGTAGATGGATGGAACAAGTTAGGTGAGAAGGTGGTGGAGGCCAAAACCTTCAGTAATTTCAATGCGTTATATGACAAAAAATGCTGAGAAAACAGTACACCACATCGTAGCTCTCATCCTGTATCTACACTTAGGTAATTATACTTAGGTAATTACATCAGTTCAAAAACTGGGGTGGTGGGCTGCCAGCTCCCACTTTCCCCGTAGGGTGCGAGGGATGGGGGGAGGATTTGTAGCACTAATGAGCAGGAGTGCTAGCTAGCTGAAGGTAGATGAAGTGTTGCTTGTTTTCTTCCTGGGGGGAGTTCTTTAGCTCTTTTCGAATGGAGGCCGCAATTTTCACCAGATTGTGATCTGTTTTGTTTCATCTATCTTTCTGGGTGCTTCCCCAGTCTATGGCAATTACGACATACTGTACTTTACATGTAAAGTGCTCATGAGCCATTGCTCCATGCGCCTCTCTGAGGGGGGTCAGGTTCTAGCTCGTGATCCCCCAGTAGGCAAAAGGACTCCTGTGACTGAAGACCCCCCAAACTAATAGAGCATTATATCAGTTCAGATAGCTTCAGGGAGCCGACAAGGCTTCCCACAGAAAATATGATTTAAATGTTAATGTTGAGAGGGGGGTAATTAGTATATCAAACATAAATGGATAGGAGGTGGGGCATAAAGAGCAGTATCCACTCGATTTAACGGCCTATATGGGGCTGTACCCTGGTCATTATTTCTGGAGCTCCGGTATTTCCGAAGTTAAGTGTTGGTAATTTTTCAAGTAACATTCAGGAAAGATATATTTTATATAGACAGCCACTGGGTCCACCACTCTAGTGCCTTCTACCCTGTGACGTCACAGATTCACGGCTCATTGTTTTGATTTGTCATGAGGTTGGAGTATTCACTCCGTGACTTTGTTGGACATATCGGCACAATCAAGGAACATCCGTGCACCATGTCGGCTCCAAATGCACTCGTTGTGTCAGTGATGGCTGACTGGTGGGTGGATGGGCAGGCAGGCAGGGTTGGAGAGGCTGAAATGTAGGCAGGCAGGCAGGGAGAGGCTGGGAGGTAGGCAGGGAGGGAGAGGCAAGGAGGAAGGCAGAGCTTGGGAGGGAGGCAGGCAGAGGCTGGATGGTAGGCAGGGAGGGAGAGGCAAGGAGGGAGGCAGAGCTTGGGAGGGAGGCAGGGAGAGGCTGGGTGGTAGACTGGATGGTAGGCAGGGAGGGAGAGGCAAGGAGGGAGGCAGAGCTTGGGAGGGAGGCAGGGAGAGGCTGGGTGGTAGACTGGATGGTAGGCAGGGAGGGAGAGGCAAGGAGGGAGGGAGGCAGGCAGGCAAGAGGCAGGGAGGCAGGCAGGCAGGCAGAGGCAGGGAGGGAGGGAGGCAGGCAGAGGCTGGGTGGTAGGCATGGAGGGAGCAGCAAGGAGGGAGGGAGGCAGGCAGAGGCTGGGTGGTAGGCAGGGAGGGAGGGAGGCAGGCAGAGGCTGGGTGATAGGTAGGAAGGGAGTGGATGGAGATGGATGGTAGGATGGAGATGGATGGAGGGATGGATTGATGGATGGATGGATGGATGGATTGATGGAGGGAGGGAGAGAGGGATGGCGCTATGGTTGTTGAGGTGAAGCAGAGAGAGCTGTGTATGGGAAGTTTGGGGGGAAGAGGGGTGTCGTTGGTGGGGGAAGGGACCGGCTCACAACCAGATGTTTAGATGGAAGGAAGGAGGGAGGGAGGGAGGGAGGGAGGGAGGGAGGGAGGGAGGGAGGGAGGGAGGGAAGGAGGGAGGAAGGGATGGAGGGGAGGGAAGGAGGGAGAGATGGAGGGAGGGAGGGAGCTGGGAAGGAGGGAGGGATGGAAGGAGGGAGGGAGGAAGGAGGGAGGGAGGGAGGGAGGGAGGGAGGGAGGGAGGGAGGGAGGGAGGGAGGGAGGGAGGGAGGGAGGGAGAGAGAGAGGGAGGGAGGGAGGGAGGAAGGGATGGAGGGGAGTGATGGAGGGAGGAAGGGAAGGAGGGGCAAAGGGATGGAGGGGAGTGATGGAGGGAGGGAGGATGGGAAGGAGGGGAGGGATGGAAGGAAGGAGGGATGGAAGGAAGGAGAGATGGAAGGAAGGAGGGATGGAAGGAAGGAGGGAGGGAGGAAGAGATGGAGGGAGGGAGGAAGGGATGGAGGGGAGTGATGGAGGGAAGGAGGGATGGAGGGAGCAAAGAAGAGAGGGAGGGAGGGAGGGAGCAATGGATGATGAGGTGAAGCAGAGACCGTGTGGATTGGAAGTATGGGAGGATGGGGGGGGGATGGGTGTGTGTGTGTCGGTGGTGGGGAAGGGAAGAGATAAGCCTAACACTTGACCCAGTTAACCAGATGTTTGGATGGAAGGAAGGAAGGAGGGAGGGAGGGAGGGAGGGAGAGATGGAGGGAGGGAGGGAGAGATGGAGGGAGGAAGGAAGGGAAGAAGGAAGGGATGGAGGGAGGGAGGAAGGAAGAGAAGAAGGGAGGAAGGGATGGAGGGGAGGGAGAGATGGAGGTAAGGAGGGAGGGAGGGAGGGAGGGAGGGATGGAAGGAAGGAGGGAGGGAGGGAGGGACGGATGGAAGGAAGGAGGGAGGGACGGATGGAAGGAAGGAGGGAGGGACGGATGGAAGGAAGGAGGGAGGGAGGGAGGGGAGGGAGGGAGGGAGGGAGGGAGGGATGGAAGGAAGGAAGGAGGGAGGGAGGGAGGGAGGGAGGGAGGGAGGGAGGGAGGGAGGGAGGGAGGGAGGGAGGGATGGAAGGAAGGAGGGAGGGAGGGAGGGATGGAAGGAAGGAGGGAGGGACAGATGGAAGGAGGGAGGGAGGGAAGGAAGGATGGAAGGAAAGAGAGAGGGAGAGAAGGAAGGAGGGAGGGAGGGATGGATGGAAGGGAGGGAGGGATGGAAGGAAGGAAGGAGGGATGGAAGGAAGGAAGGAGGGATGGAAGGAAGGAAGGAGGGATAGAAGGAAGGAAGGAAGGAGGGAGGGAGGGAGAGAAGGAAGGAATGGAGGGAGGGAGGGAGGGAGGGAGGAAGGGAAGGAAGGACAAAGGGATGGAGGGGAGGGATGGTTGGATGGAGGAAGGGAGCTGGGAAGGAGCGATGGAGGGAGGGAGGGATGGTTGGATGGAGGGAGGGAGGGAGGGATGGTTGGATGGAGGGAGGGAAGAAGAGAGGGAGGGAGGGATGGAGCAGTGGATGATGAGGTGAAGCAGAGAGAGCGTGTGTATGGGAAGTATGGGGGGGCAGGTGGGGGGGGGGTGTCGGTGGTGGGGAAGGGAAGAGATAAGCCTAACACTTGACCCAGTTAACCAGATGTTTCTTTATTTAGTTCTGGATGTACATCATATATATTTTTGCTTGCAGATTTTGTTTAGTAATATTATTAGGATAATAAAAAGTTATAAAATACTTGTTTCATGAATGCTTTATTAGATGGAGATTCTCTAGGCTGTCTCTGGCTGGCTGGCAGTCTACTGAGCCATTTCCCAGAAGGGTCTTGGGGGGGGGGGGAGGCAGAAAGTGAGGGTGTGGGGGTAGAGGTTCAGTGAAGGTGAGGGAGGGGATGAAAGGGGTAGGCGGCCTGCTTGCCATGTGAGGACCCTCTGATACTAAGACAAACCCAATACCGATCTTTGGTAACATCGACCGCCAGACCGTTATACGAGGCTTTAAATACCGGTCTCCCAAACCGGTCGTTATTACTGGCAGATCGGTATAAAAGAGGCCGTTAAATTGAGTGGATACTGTATCTCACTTCCCCATAGTCATAGGTAAGCACTGCTAGGTGAATAAAGGAATGAGGTGAAAAGAAAAGTTGCCTCATTGTTTGTGCTTTGGCCAGAATGACTACTATCATCCTTGTACTTTTATCTACATAACTTTTTTTATCTACATTAAAAAAATCTCTACATTTCTCTACACTAAAAAATTCTTGATCTACATTACTTTTATCAGCATAAACTTTAATTTTATCTACATAAACTCTTACAATACTCCCTAATACATATTAAAATAATCAACATACTGGGTCCCAATTCAATTCCCCAGGACAAATGAAGTTGGGCAATGTTTTCTTCCACCTGATGCCTTTGTTTACCTAGCAATAAATAGGTAACCATTAGTTAGGACACAGGAAACAAATATTATGCAAAAATCTACCAACATAGTTATTTAATACCTTTGAAATTCTTGATCATGTGGGAGATGCCCATTTCTGCAGGAATCGAGTCATACCCACACGCACCGACAACATGAACTCCTGCCTCCTCTGCTGCTGCCGCGTATTTTAGCTGCATGCTTTCCAGGAACTTAAATATAAAATAAATAAAAATAAATTAAATTTCATTTTTTTTAAGTATTTATTTCCAATTTATACAGGATGAATGAAATACATAATATTCTGTTACAAATTTTTTGTTAGTACCTATACTTAACCCTTCAATTGCGCATCGCATCATATGATGCTTTGCCCAACTTGCAGTAAATTGCGCATCGCATCATATGATGCGCGGGCGTACCGAGCACGATTTAAAAAGGCCCCGGGGTAGAGGGGGTCCCCATACGCTGCCCAGGGGCTATAGTAAACAGCCGCCATTTTGAAAAAAAATCCAGCTCACGCTACCATCGCTTGGGAGGCCTCAGTTACCCGGCAGCCACCATGTCGAGCGCACGGCCGAACGCTTCTCAGGCATGCCCCACGCAATCACTCACCCAAGAGCAAATAACCAGTGAATTATTTTCCGATGGTGAGGAAAGTGACTTTTATGATTCTGATATTGATAAAGACTACACCCAATTGACCGATGTTGATAGCACGGACAGTGAATATGAGATACAGCCGCCTCCTATGGCGAGGCCTATACCCTCACCCATGCCGCCTCGGCCAGCGTCGACCCCAATATTCCCTCGGCCACACAGTTCCTGTGATTATTTATGAGGATACTTTCGGTGACGAGTCAGAGGAAGGTGACTTTTTCTGGTTTTAGTGAAGTGGAATCAGAACATAATGTTACCGAGCCTGGTGCCAGTACCAGTGGTGTTACTGGGCGAGATTTTGTCGCGTCAGCAGTGTCTCGCCCAGCCAAGCGCCACCGCATCGAACAACATGTGGTACCAAGAGCCTCATGTTCATGTGCCTCTACCTCACGTGCACGTGCCTCTACCTCATGTGCACGTGCCTCTACCTCATGTGCACGTGCCTCTACCTCATGTGCACGTGCCTCTACCTCACGTGCAGGTAGCGGCCGTACTGTGCGTAGACGGGCTTCAGCTCCTGGTCCACGGGGTGCATCGCTTCCTCGCCGTAGTGCCTCTGCTGCGTCCCCTGTTGCGTCCCCTGCGTCTCGCAGGACACCAGGTGTACTAGTGTGGAGTGATGGTGCTGGTTTTATTCCCCGAATTCCTGCCTTTGACGATGAAGACGTTGGGATTACAGATCTTTTCCCTGATAATGGTGATGATATGAGTGAATGTGATTATTTTACCGCATTCTATGATGAGCCCCTCATGGAATATATTGTACACCAAACGAACCTTCATGCGGCTCATCTCATTAGAAAAGATATATCAGAATTTTCACGATTGCAACGTTGGAAAGACACCAATATTGGGGAAATGTATGTGTTTCTTGCAATATGTATGTTGATGAAACACTGTGTCAAACACGCTATCACAGATTACTGGAGCAAAGATCTGACTATTCCAACACCTTTCTTCAGGAAATATATGTCCAGAGACAGATTTCAGATACTCCTCAGGTGTGTGCATTTTGCAACTAATGAGGACCGGACTGAGGAGGATAGACTTTTTCGAGTGAGGCACTATATGAATGAGGTGATTGGAAAATTCAGAGATTTTTACGTACCAGCACAGAAGCTGGTGATTGACGAATCCCTTATACTATTCAAAGGACGTGTTTCATTCAAACAGTATATTCCCTCAAAACGAAACAGATTTGGCTTGAAATTCTTTGTACTGTGTGACTGAAACAGGATACGTGTTACACATGATTCTGTATTCAGCTAGCAATGTAGACATTCCCGGTAACGACGAACATGGATTCTCGGGTAGTGTGGTGAAGTCACTGATGGCACCATGGATGAACAAGGGCCACATCCTATACACAGATAATTACTATACAAGTCCATTGCTAGCTAAGTTCTTGATTGAAAATAGAACCGGGTTGGTTGGCACAGTAAAGCCACGAAGAAGGGAAATGCCAGTGTTTGTCGGTGGACTTGCAGTTGGTGAGTGCCAGGTACGGAAATGTGATGACATTCTCTCAGTACGGTGGAAAGACAAAAGAGAAGTGAACCTGCTGTCAACCGTTCATGATGGTACAATGTTGAACAGTGGCAAGGTGCACCGTGTAACGAGAGAACCAGTATATAAGCCAGATTGTGTTCTTGACTACAATATCAACATGCGTTTGATTGATAAGGCTGACATGATGATTGGCACTATCGAGTGTGCGCGGAAAACATTGAAGTGGATGAAAAAAGTGTTTTTCCATCTTATTAACATGAGCATGTTGAACTGCTATAATTTGTATCTGGTGAAAACTGGACGTAAACCTGTGTTCCGTACGTTTGCTTTTACACTTGCAACGCAGTTATTAGCAAAGTTTGGTCAAGAAGTCCCTGGCATACAAAGACCAATCATGAACCCAGTGTTGCAGCATGATGCAACACCCAGGCTCGCTCACATAGATGCCTTTCAGCAACACAGACTAAAGAATTTGCCAGAAGGTGGAAAGCGTGCAATAGGCCAACGTGCATGTGTAGTATGTAAAACAACAAAACAAAGAGAGCAAAAACGTAAAATGGTGCAAACATGGTGTGAAGGGTGTGGAGTTGCATTGTGTGCTGTCGACTGCTTCAACGACTACCACACACTCCAAGATTTCTAAATGTGCAATAATAGTGGAAAAACCTGTACATAGTGCGTGCTAGTGTGTACATATAAAATAATGAACATTGTGATTACTGTACATAATATAATGCCGTAATGGAAAACGTTTGTGTGCGCATGTGTATACTCGATGTGTGCAACATATATTGACAATAACTGTCAAGTGACATTATGTGCAACATAATTAGTGACTAATATTGCGAAGAATACACGCGTAAACACTGTAAATAATGACGCGAAAATAAATTCGTGGCAACTGTGGCTGCTTGAAGACCGCGAGCATCGCCTCCAGGACGCACAGTGCATGAGCGAACATGCAAACTGTGATGTCATCACCCATCTTCTCGGCTCAATTACATCGCCGGTACGTACAATTGAATTTTTTTTTTCCCATGATCAGGAAACACGACTTAACAGGTTAGGAAGAAAAAATTATTATTTTTTTTTTTTTTTTTTGCGCCTGTAGGTGTCAATCAGTATATAGCCATGCGCCATTTAAGGGTTAACCACCAAGCTGCGCCAAGTTTATTGTGAAATTCCCCCGGTGCGCATGAAATAAAGTTTTCCTAAAAAATTCTTTTTTCTTCGTAAAATGATAAATTCCCTTCCCTGAACATGTCTATGTAAAAATAAATACCAAATTCCACTTACTTTGGCTGTGGGGATGTGGACAAGGTGCGCTGTGGCGTCATCAGGGTCTGGTTGCCCATGGGTGAATCCCCCAGACACGGTAGCGCGGGCCATTCAAGCACCGGGTGTTGCCACAAATATATTTTCAGTTATTTGTTTTATGTATTTCTAATATGATTTTATTTGTTTTATTTATCGTATATGATGCATATTTGTGTCCTTTACAATGTGTATACAGTAGAACGTTCATAATGTTCCCTGAAACTGTGATACATGTGTCAGTAATGTGTCCACAATAAATGTATATTGTCGCAATATTACTTGTTAAAAATTCACTATAATTACAATATGTACAGTTTCACACATTATTTACACAGTAACACACTGTATTACACACTCAGTACTTCGGAAGTGAGTAATAATCAACTAAGTAGCCCATGGTACACAGCGCGACTTCACTCTCAGTACACCAGGTACAGATAAATTTTCGCTTCCTGTTTCTTCATTCTGTGTGCTTGCAAATAACGCACTCACGTACACCCTTGACTTTAGTACTTGTAGGTTGTATGTAGCCAAGCTTGTAAAGCATAAGGTAGTATTGAAAGGATTATAGGAAAAGATCAATTTGTAAGGTAGTCTTGTAAAGATCGCTTTGTGTGGTCCCACACAGGAAGAGATTCAGCTTACCTCAAGAGTGTCTGTCAGTCAGCAACCCGTTCTCGCAAATTCGTAAAGTCAATATTGACTTATTAACTACGTGCATAGGTGATATACTAAACATAATAGATACCCTTAAAAAGATTCATAGAAAACACCGACCTTACCTAACCTTGTTAGTATCTTAAGATAAGCATCTTATTGCTTCGTAATTACAATTATTACTTAACCTATACCTATTATAGGTTAGGTAATAATTGTAATTACGAAGCAATAAGATGCTTATCTTAAGATACTAACAAGGTTAGGTAAGGTCGGTGTTTTCTATGAATCTTTTTAAGGGTATCTATTATGTTAAGTATGTCACCTATGCACATATTTAATAAGTCAATATTGACTTATTAAATTTGCGAGAACGGGTTGCAGTCAGAAAGAAATTCAGCTAGCCTCAAAGAGTGTCCGTCAGTTAGGAAGAGATTCAAGTATTCTTGAAAATATCTATGGAAAACACCACCATGGAAGCTGCTAACATTGTTCATCTATGCTATTTGTATTAGATGCATCATCACTAAGTGCAGAAAACGATTCATCTATGTATCATCTAAATAAATTGTAGATAGCATAGGATTGCAAGGGTGACGCTCAGAGCTACAAATGGATATGCTCACTGTATCGTCCTTATAGATGCTGTATCACTTGCATCCGACCTTTGTGTTAGGTTCTTATTGCGCCTAGCTTCACCAATATTATGATCCTTATGTTCTTCAAACAATAAGGTTTGAATTTCACTGACAAAGCATTATCTTTCAACACCTTTCAACATCGCGTCGGACAAGTGTTTGGGAGCCAGAGGCGCGTGCGCCACTCATGGTTGCTTATTCAGTACTAACCCAGCCAGCAGCCCTAGGGCATTCTGGGATTTTTTTCCAAGATGGTTGCCTCTCACTGGAGGTCCTAAAAGTCCATTTCGTACACAACCAACCTCGTACACATTTAGAATTGGTACCGAAAAATCAAAAAGAGTTTTCTCGGTTGGTGCAGTTTCCCACCGACCGAGAATACTCGGTTGGCGCAGTTAAGTGGTTAAACTTTGTACATCTACACAAGGAATGTCTTTTACCTGAAGTAGCCTATCGAACCACAGATTCTGGAAAATTTACTAAAAATTTTATTTCTCTACTAACAGAAATTCATGAAGTTTTATTTTAGACTAAGAAATGCCTAATTTAAAATATGACACCTGTTGTGCGCCAAAAATAAATTCTTTCCAACTAATTTTTTTCTCTTCTTATATTGTTAAAATGCACTTGCTGATCACAGGAAACTAACAAAAATATTGTATGTGACATACTTTAGCCGTGATGGAGCTGGGAAGTTGAGCATATTATGGACGCTGAGCAATGCAGCGCTCAAGGACCTGCCTCCCCGTGGGGTGTCAATTGCCGCGAATATAATATTTCACAATTATTTTGATGTTTCTCATTCGTTTCTTCTCTGGTTTTATGCTGTAATATTATTCAAAAGTACGTAATTTGTGAAATTTATATAGTTCAATGTGTGGAACATCGCTATGCTAAAAAATATGGGGCTGATATATGTGACTTGTATATTATATTTTACGATCAATCAAACTGTTTTTGCACTATATACACACATTGTATATACCTATCTACATGTGTGTTCACCATAGTGAACCACTAAGTTGGCATGATGAGCCCAAAAAACAAGCGTGGGCTGCCACACCCAACCAGCCCTTCCGCACTCCAACACCTAACTCGCCAAAATTACTCCTCCTACAATACTGTTTGTGGTGTTATTACACTATTTACACACATTATATATAACTATCTACATGTTTTATTCGCCATAACTGAAAAACTAAGCTGGTATAGTGTCCAAACGGCGTAGTGGCTACTGCATAACGAGTCACACAGCAGACGACAGCCTCACGCACTCCCTCATCTAAATGGCTCCTCCCAACATAAGCCTTTTGCTGTTATTACACTCTATACACACATTTGTTATGAACCCGATTCCATCGTCAGAGCATGGAGCAGCGACGTCAATGCCATCTGTGAGTCCGCTCCCAAAGCCCCCCCCCCCCAACAACAACATGGATAACGCCATCTAGTGGTGGCAGGAAGATACCAGCAAGAGGCACTAAATTCCTGTCCCAGTCAGATCGAGAGGTAGCTGGTGCTCACCTTTAGTGAGGTGGCGCCCAGAAAAGCAGCGCCATCTATTGTAGGAGGAGTTGTAAATCTATGTCAGAGTCAGTAAGTGATGTTTCCTAGTGTCCCATGTACTGACCAGTGTACTGATGACATGCCGGTATCCACAGAGTCGACGTAGGGCTGCTGTGGTACGAGGACAGTCAGTCTATCCAGGGTAGCCAATATCTCTCTATTCCATTCTGCTTTACGGAAGCAGTGAGCCGCCGCCGAAGAAGAACTGTGTAGCGTTCTACTATCTGCCCGTGAAGTGGCAGTGACGGAATTCGGCGTATCCCGGGACTGGCTAGCGGAAGAAAAGACTGACAGTAAGAGGCTACAGAGGAGTGTAACTAGCGAGTTGCAAGAAGCTCCTGCCAAGGGTTAGCTACCCTTGTATTTGTTCATGAAGAGGCCCAGCAGCGCGAGGCTGATGTTCTCTGCCAGCACCAGGCTGGAGAGTGATTGTGGGCATTCACGAGGAAGCACCTAGTGAGACTGTGTATAGGCTGGCCCGTGGCTAGGGTAGACTCGTTGGTGTTTCCCAGCATTGATTGAGGACGGTACTGTGTGTTGAGGAAACACGAAAGCTGACAAGACTGCATCGATTGAGCATCGAGGAGCGCTTAGTGTCCCATGAGAAAGACACTTGTGTATATATTAAGTGTAGTAATAATTCCTTTAGGATTATATATATGGTGATGGGAAAGTGATTATATGTGAATATATTGATAATTGATGAAGTGTCGTATTCAATGAAACCCCCCCCCCCCCCTTTGTGTTTTACTTGCATTACCAAGCTCACTCCTTGAAAGTCACTACTAACTTGGGGCCGGATACCAGAACTTTAGTTCCACCAACAAAGAACCCGGTTGTGACCCATTGTGGCCGTAACATAATTGGCATCCCCAGCGAGATCCGACAAGTACGTTTGACAGGGGTGGTGACGTAGTGCAACCCCCTGTGAATAATTCCCCTGTTCGTTATTTGTCAGGACGTTACATGTCCTGTGCAGTGCTCAGTGTGATTAATTGCAGTATTGGCGAATGCGGTGCTCAGTGTGATTAATTACAGTATTGGCGAGTGGGGTGCTCAGTGTGATTAATGGCAGTATTGGCGAGTGCGGTGCTCAGTTATTATAAGTGTAATGTGTAAAGTAGAGCAGTGTGTTGCGTGCTCGTGCACAACTTGGTGACAAAATGGCAGAGAAAGAAACCATTGAGAATTTAGACAATGTTCAGGAATTCCTAAACAAGGAGGACTGTCTTGCTAGATTGAAATATTTGGGAAAGCCGGAACTTGTGCTAGTAAGTGCTTATTTAGGGATCAAAGTACGTGAAAGTGATTCCCGTGTTGAAATCTTATCGAAGGTTCATAAGCACTTAAAGGCCGAGGAGAAGCAGGAAAGCGAGGCACAGAGTACAAAGGAAAGTGTGGTGGCTTCCA
Source organism: Procambarus clarkii (assembly GCF_040958095.1). Classification (NCBI taxonomy): domain Eukaryota; kingdom Metazoa; phylum Arthropoda; class Malacostraca; order Decapoda; family Cambaridae; genus Procambarus; species Procambarus clarkii. Next base: position 25,747,638 of record NC_091209.1, read on the forward strand.
CTGAAAAGGAAGACAAAGGCAGTGACGGTGAGAGTGATGCGGGTGAACTAAATATAAGTTTTCTAACTGTCAAAATGCGTACCTTAGAAATAAATCGTGAGATAGAGTAGAAGAAATTAGAAATAGAACGGGAAATTAAAGAGAAGGAAATGGCAAATGAAAGAAAAGGAAATAGAGAAGGAAATGGAAATGAAACGGTTGGAATTAGAGCGAGAAAGAGAAGAACGAGAAAGAGAAGAGCGAGAAAGAGAAGAAAAAAGAGAAAGAGAAGAACGAGAAAGACAAGAAAAGGAGAAGGAAAGGCAAGAAAAGGGGAAGTTAAGACTACACGAGTTAGAAGTGCTACGATTAGGTGGTCAGAGGAAAACAAAGGAAACAAGTAGTTTCATTCCAGTGAGATATATAAAGATGGTCCCAAAATTCAATGAAAAAGAAGTTTCAAAGTTCTTCGTTGCCTTCGAGAAGGTTGCTGCCTCTTTGGGTTGGCCAAAGGGGAATTGGGCCATCATGATCCAGTCTGTCTTGACTGGGAAGGCCCAAATTGCCTACTCCACGTTGTCGCTTGATGATTCCAGTGATTACGACGCGGTGAAGAAGGTAGTGCTCATGGCTTGTCAGTTGGTGCCAGAGGCTTATAGGCAAAAGTTCAGGAACCTGAAGAAGACCTTGGAACTCACATTCACAGAGTTTGCGAACATCAAGGAACGGCTTTTTCAGGAGTGGTGTGCATCTCGAAAGGTGAAGACGAAAGAACAACTCGAACAGCTCATACTGTTGGAGGACTTCAAAGATTGCCTGTCTGGGGATCTGAAGACATACCTAGAAGAACAGCAGGTAGAGACCTTAGGTGCAGCAGCCACTATGGCTGAGGAATACATCTTGACACATAGGCCTTCTACTAGGTATGTCCCAAAGAGCTACACGAAATACTCTGCAAAGCATAAACCGGAGGATAAGACCGTCCCTCGTAGTGCCGCCACATCAACCCCAGGTAGTCCTAGAAGGATTAGTCCAAGAAGGAACGTATTGTGTTGGACCTGTGGAAAGAGAGGGTACATGGCTGCTAAGTGCCGTGGCAGTGCTGGTAGCGATCCACGTAGGGAAGTTATGCTGGAGAGTAGTATAGCACCACCGGTGGCCGCCCTAGAGAAGAGAAAAGAGTTGTTCGCCCCATACACTTCCCAAAGGTATGTATCAAGTGACCAATCGGGTAAGCCTGTGGTAGTACTCAGAGACAGTGGAGCTGCCCAGTCTCTGATTTTGGAGAAATCATTACCCGAGGGAGTACCAGTTGATGGGAAACAAAATGTTATCCTAGGCGGTTTTCCTTCCACATTGTACGTTGCCCCTTTGATAAAAGTGCATTTAGAGTCACAATACTTCAGCGGCGAGTGTAAGTTAGCTGTGGTGGACAGCCTTCCTATAGAGGGAATTGAGGTTATCTTGGCCAATGACTTGGCCCTAGGTTTATTGCCTAACCATCCCCTGGTCGTGGAAGATCCAGTGTATGAAGATGTAAGCCCAGTTGTTGCAGTGCAAACGAGATCTCAGGCTCAATCCCAGGTACCATCGGATTTAAATACTTTGTTTGATTCTTCTTCTACCCCACAGATTACGAGTAGCATCAGACCCGCCAGCCCCGATGCCAGTTCCCGAATACTGGACCCGAGAAAGTCTGATAGAAGAACAGAGGAAGGACCCTCTAGTACAGGTACTGGCAGATACCATAGAGTCTCCTACGAAAGGAGGTGACCTGTATTTCTTGTCAAATGAAGTACAGTGGCACCTCAACTTACGATTGCCCCTACTTACGATAATTTCGAGTTACGATGTAAATTTGATCGAAAAATGCGACTCGACATCCGATGGTGTCGTCGACTTCCGATATTTGTTGGTACACGTTCGGGTCGACCGAGCGCGTGGTTCCCAGTCACACGGTTCGACCTGCCTCGGTTTACTACAGCTGCCTGCTTAGTGATGATCGCACCTGTAAGAAATTCCGCGTTTGTGGTGATTTTTTGCATTTTGAACATTAAAATAATTATTATATATCATGCCATGAGTCCCAGGAAAGTCAGTGGTAAGGCTCAACATATGAAAACCCATGTAAGGATGACCATAGAGCAGAAACAAGAGTACAGAATGTCTCTTCCTCAACAATTAAGAAAATGTGTGCAACATGGGAAGAATTGCAAACCTTTGCTGAAACGACTCTCCCAAATCAAGCTGCAGTAGGCCGTTGCCTTAACCTATTCAATGACACTGTGATGCATCATTACAGACAAATGTTAAAACGAAGGGAAAAACAAATGTCTCTTGGCAAATTTGTAGTGAGACAAACAAGCACTGAACCACAACCAGGTCCTAGTGGTATGCAGGCAACCAGAAAGGTCCTCACTGCCTGATGTTATAATGGATGGGGACTCCCCTTCCAAACAGTAACAACTCTCCTCCTTCCCCCTCATCACCATCTTCCATACGCCATCAAGAACCCTCCATAAAAGTAAGATCAACTTAGGTACAGGCATACCTCAGAATAAGAGTTTAATCCGTTCCTGGAGACGCCTCGCCTTCCGAAAACTCGCATTCCGAAGTTAATTTCCCCATAAGAAATAAAGGGAAATGAATTAATCCGTTCCTGACTACCCCAAAAACCCCACATCAAACTAAATTTTTATACCTAATTTACCTAATTCATCTAAATAAACCTACAAAACTGTGTTCCAGTTATTACTTACCTTGCTGTCGAGTGCTGTAGGCGTATGGAAGATGGCAAGGAGGGGGGAGGAGGAGAGGAGTTACTGTTTGGAAGGGGAGTCCCCTTCCATAATCACATCACATAACCCCATGCCTTGTAACACTATGGATACCACTTCTCTTTCTAAATTTTTCAAACCAGCCCCTGCTTGCCTTAAACTCTTTCTTATCTGCATCACTCGTTGCAGGGGTATTCTTTAGAAGGTCTTCGTGCAACACCCTGGCTTTCTCACAAATAATGGCCTCCGAAACACTATCACCCCTCAACTCCTTGTCGTGTATCCAAATTAATAACAACTTTTCCACTTCAAGTATTTGTGGTCTTTGTGCCGTTAATGTTCTTACTCCTTTTGCCACTTTAGCACCCATAATCTTATTTTTTCTTCTTAAGTATAGTGCATATTGTTGATGTGGCTTTGTTGTACTGCCTACAAAGTTCAACAACACGTGTACCGTTCTCATGCTTCCGAATGATCTCTTGTTTCTCCTCTATTGTCATCCTCACATGAGCTTTCTGGCCTTTATCCATACCACTGGCTTTCTTGGGACCCATGGTGAGATATATAATAACAAATTGTATAGACAAATCACCAAAAATCCAACAAAACACTGAAAATCCGCGAGAAGAATTGATGTGGGGGTAGTCACTGAGCGCGAGACAATAATAAACTGAGGGGCGGCGGGGCGGAGGGGCGACGAACGCGCTAGGTCGGCTGTACGCGTATCAACAAACTCGCGTCCAAACTCGCCTCCCGAAGTAACCCTCGCCTTCTGAGACAAATTTTTGGAGTAAATACACCTCGCCTTCCGAAAACCTCGCATACAGGGACAATCGCATTCCGAGGTACCACTGTACTGTATTGTAGTTAGAAAAACACATCGTATTCAGTATAAAATGTATTTGTATGTTAATATTTTGGAGGGTGGGGAACAGATTAATTCAATTTCCTTTATCTCTTATGGGAAAAATCGCTTCGACTTATGATATTTCGAGTTACGATCCATCTCTAGGAACGGATTAGCATCATAAGTTGAGGACCCATTGTACTGTGTCACAGGTGCCCACCGAAATATCCCCAGTCAACTGAGGTAGGTAAACAGATAGCCGTCCCTGCCACGTTCCGAGCTAAGCTGTTAGAAACGGCTCATGCCGACAGATTTGCTGGACATTGTGGGGTTTCAAAAACCTTTCATCGTCTGGCTAAGTGTTTCTGCTGGCCACACATGAAGAGGGACGTACGACACTTCTGCAAATCCTGCCACACATGCTAGATGGTGGGGAAGGCTACCAGCCTGTCCCCAAAGTTCCTCTATGCCCTATACCTTCTATAGGTGAGCCCTTCGAGCACCTCATTCTGGATATAGTAGGCCCTCTTCCGCCTTCTACCTCTGGGGTGCAGTACCTGTTCACTATATTAGATCGGGTTAGTAGGTACCCAGAAGCGATCCCCCTGAAGACCATTACGGCTAAGGTACTGGTGAAACATCTACTCTGGTTCGTCTCCCGATACGGTCTTCCTAAGACCATTCAGACGGATCAGAGATCAAATTTTACATCTCGTTTGTTGCGCCAACAGATCGCCGACCTTGGAATTCAACAGATTACAGCCAGTGCCTACCATCCCGAGTCGCAAGGAGCTTTGGAGCGGTTCCACCAAACGCTGAAGGGCATGCTGAGGAAATACTGCTATGACCGGCAGAGTAAGTGGGTAGAAGCCCTACCCTACCTCCTATTTGCGGTAAGATCAGTTCCTAGTTCCATTTGAAATGATTTATGGCCACTCTGTGATAGGTCCCTTGGAAGTGGTATGAGACCATTGGCTGGACGAGGAAACCGACGTAGACGTGGTGGACTGGCTGTCTACTAATAAAGGCAGGTTGTTTTCTGCTTGGGAGATGGCAAAGAAAACCTTAGTGTATACCCAGGCTACCACCAAGAGCAGGTATGATTGGAGAACAAAGCAAAGGGATTTTCTAGTGGGGGATCTAGTGTTGGTATGTTCTCCCACAGTGACCGGAAGTTTAAGTGCAAAGTTTGTAGGTCCTTATCAAGTCTTGAGGAAGGTAACCTGTAATAATTATATTCTCAGCACACTGGATCGCAGAAAGAAAGAAACTTTGGTCTACGTTAATATGATAAAGAAGTATGAAGGCAAGGATATGCACCCAATAACCATGGTGGTACTTAGAGATGACATAGAGGTAATGGAAGAGGATGAGAAGTACTAACTCAGAGATTTTATGTAATTTGCAGGCAAAGTTGACGCATGTAACCAGAGTAGAGGAACCTACTCTCCCCAGAGTAGAGCAATGTCTTGATGCCCCGAGCTTTGAGGATAGATTTATCCTAACCATCAATGCTTCCAATTATGGCCTAGAGGCCGTATTATCTCAGATGGATGAAAAGGAGGTGGAACATCCTGTAGCCTACTATTCAAAAAAGTTTACCCCCAGTCAGCTCAACTATTCCATGATAGAGAAAGAGACGTTGGCTTTAATCAGTTCCGTCCAACATTTTGAGGTGTACCTAACTAGTAATAGCCATCCCATCCTAGTACGATCTGACCATAACCCTCTGAAATTTCTAGCCCAGTTCAAGCAGAAGAATCTTCGACTCACTAGATGGAGTCTTCATCTTCAACAATATCCCTTCCAGATTGAGCATATCAAAGGAGTGGATAACGTTGTAGCTGATGCATTGTCACGCATCTGAACACCTGATTAATTTGGTTGATTTTCTCTTTTTTAGAAACCCAAACCAAATTCCTTTTTGGTGGGGAGGTGTTACGAACCCGATTCCATCGTCAGAGCATGCAGCAGCAACGTCAATGCCATCTGTGAGTCCACTCCCGAAGACCCCTCACAACATGGATGATGCCATCTAGTGGTGGAAGGAAGATACCAGCAAGAGGCGCCCTCCCTCGCCTTTACCTTCCCTCTTTACCAAACCTCTCAGTTAAGGCAGTTCATCGGACAGGACGTCCTCGCTACTGTAGTCCATGATTTACATTCGTCCTATGGGTGAAGTATCACGATACTAATTTAGTTTTTTCCTTTTAGGACCAAACCAAATTCCTTTTTGGTGGGAAGATGTTATGAACCCGATTCCATTGTCAAAGCACAGAGCAGCGACGTCAATGCCAACTGTGAGTCCGCTCCCGAAGCCGCCCCACAACTTGAACGACGCCATCTAGTGGTGACAGGATTATACCAGCAAGAGGCGCTAGATTCCTGTCCTATGTCAGCTCGAGAGGTAGCTGGTGCTGACCTCTGGTGAGGTGGCGCCTAGAACATCAGCGCCATCTGTTATAGGTGGAGTTGTATGTTTCTGTCAGAGTACGTAAGTGATGTTTCCTAGTGTCCCATGTACTGACCAGTGTACTGATGACGTGTCTGTATCCACAGAGTCGACGTAGAGCTGCTGTGGTACGAGGACAGTCAGTCTACCCAGGGCAGCCAATATCTCTATTCCATTCTGCTTTACGGAAGCAGTGAACTGGCGCCGAAGAAGAACTGTGTAGTGTTCTACAGTCTGCCCGTGAAGTGGCAGTGACGGAATTCGGCGTATACCGGGACTGGCTAGCGGAAGAAAAGACTGACAGTAAGGTGCTACGGAGGAGTGCAAGAAGCTCCTGCCAAGGGTTAGCTACCCTTGTATTTTATTAGTGAAGAGGCCCAGCAGCGCGAGGCTGATGTTCTCCGCCAGCACCAGGCTGGAGAGTGATTGTGGGCGTTCACGAGGAAGCACCTAGTGAGACTGTGCTAGGCCTGTGGCTAGGGTAGACTCGTTGGTGTTTCCCAGTATTGGTTGAGGACGGTACTGTGTGTTGAGGAAACACGAAATCTGACAAGACTGCATCGATTGAGCATCGAGGAGCACTTAGTGTCCCATGAGAGAGACACTTGCGTATATATTAAGTGTAGTAATACTTCTTTTAGGATTATATATAAGGTGATGGGAAAGTGATTGTATGTGAATAGATTGATAATTGATGAAGTGTCGTATTCAATGAAACCCCCCCCCCCCTCCTTTGTGTTTTACTTGCATTACCGAGCTCACTCCTTGAAAGCCACTACTAACTTGGGGCCGGATACCAGAACCTTAGTTCCACCAACAAAGAACCCGGTTGCGACCCATTGTGGCCGTAATATAATTGGCAATTGGGTGCAATCAAACTGTTTTTGCTGTTATTACACTATATACACACATTGTATATACCAACTACATATGTGTTCACCATTGTGAACCACTAAGTTGGCATGATGAGCTCAAAAAACAAGAGTGGGCTGCCACACCCAACCAGCCCTTCCTCACTCCAACACCTAACTCGCCAAAATTACTCCTCCCACAATACTGTTTGTGGTGTTGTTACACTATATACACACATTATATATAACTATCTACATGTTTTATTCACCATAACTGAAAAACTAAGCTGGTGTAGTGCCCAAACAGCGTAGTGGCTACTGCATAACAAGTCACACAGCAGACGACAGCCTCACGCACTCCCTCATCTAAATGGCTCCTCCCAACATAAGCCTTTTGCTGTTATTACACTCTATACGCACATTATATATAAGTATCTACATATGTGTTCACCATCGTGAACCACTAAGTTGGTATGATGATTCCAGACAACAACATGTTGCCACAAGACCAAAGAGCCAGAGTTCAACCCCCGCAAGCACAACTAGGCGAGTACACACCAGCCAGCATCCAACGCCACTTCTCCCTCCCTCCCTCACCAACAGCACTTCTCCCACCGCTAATTCACATCGCTAATTCTCACCACAATCCTGCTACAGAGCACTACTTGGTTTCCGAACTCCTTGGGGACGAGAAACAGTCGGTTATCGTGTAAGTTTGTCAACAAGAAATGGAGGAAAATAGAAAAAAAATTAGGGGAAAAATTGACAGGTTCATAGCATAAATATGACAGAATCCTCTCGATTTAACAGCCTATATGGGGCTGAACCAAGGTTGTTGTTTCCTGGGTTCTGGTATAAATGAGATGTATGTCAAATTTTGTGAAATATATGATGAAGGCACACAAACATTCATACCAACAAACTGGAAAGGGTGCAAAGACATGCAACCAAGTGGCTCCCAGAACTCAAGGACAAGAGCTACGAGGAGAGGTTAGAGACATTATATATATGCCAAAACTGGAAGATAGAAGAAAGAGAGGCGATATGATCACTACATACAAAATAGTAACAGGAATCAATAAAATTGATAGGGCAGAATTCCTGAGACCTGGAACTTCAAGAACAAGAGGTCATAGATTAAAACTAAGTAAACAAACATGCCAAAGAAATACAAGAAAATTCCCTTTCCCAAACATAGTGGTAGACGGTTGGAACAAGTTAAGTGAAAAGGTGGTGAAGGCCAATACCGTCAGTAATCTCAAAGCATTATATGACAATCAGTGCTAGGAAGACGGGACACCACAAGCGCAGCTCTCATCCTGTAACTACACTTAGGTAATTACCAAAACATAGATGCAGGATCAGAAAATAGGATTGGTTCAGCAGAAATTGTGAGAGGGGCCATCGAGAAAAGACAAGAAAACCAGCGTTGAATGTAATGAAACGCCATATTCTGGGTGAGTCCCGGAGGCTCCCCAGAGCTATCCCAGGCTCATATGCTAATGTCAGACTTTGGCATCAGTCATGTGTATGGAGTTCTTAGACCTACCGGGGACCACGGCCAGAACCGGGCCCCCTCAGAGAGGCAAGGGGAGCAATGGCCTATAGAAGCCCCCGTGTGGTTGGAAGCATTCTATGTCTGCCTTCGACCGTAACAGGTACCCAGAAAGGTAAGCGCCTCAAAACAAACCCCTATTCTGGTTAAAATTGCTACCAAAAGCCGAACTAGTGGATAGAACTCCCCAACCGAAAAAAGCAAACTAGTGTGACGTCACACACCGCCGCAACGCTGTCTGCGCAGCTCCCCCCTCCCCGGGAGGGGAAAGGGGGAGCCCCAGACCCTCCACGCCGGCTACCCACACTTCAGTTCTTGAGGCTGGATGTCAAAAACGCGAAAAAACGCCGTCCGGAGGGAGGGAGGAATGCCGGGGAGCCTCCGGGACTCACCCAGAAAATGGCGTTTCATTACATTCAACGCTGGTTTTTTGGGGGAAGCCCCGTCGGCTCCCCGGAGCTAACTACCCACAGACGGAAAAAGAGGGACTTACCCGGGAGGCGGTCGTCGCTCACCCCTCAACTCGAAGCCGAGACAACTGGCTGCAACCACTGACCCAAAGCAACACAGGCCCGATGGGGCCCAGGGACATTCACAAGGTAACGAGCAGCCAGGACCCTGTTCGACCGCCAAAATCCCCGCGCCCGAATATCAGACCAAGACATATTCCCAAAGACGGCAGCAAGAGCCGAACTTACGAATGTCATAAGCACGGGGATAGACCGCAGGCTGGCTGGACTTAATAACCCTGCGGACGACCTGGGAGACCCGAACCCGCGAACATGGAAGAAGGGAAACCGGATCAACCCACAGCGCGTCCCCGGACAAAGAAGCCGTGGTGCGCAAATAACGGCGAAGCGCCGCAACCGGACACAAAACATGATGCACCCCCGGCCTGACCAACTAAGCATCAACCACCCATGGACCCCTCCGGAACGCAGCAGTCTCATTCTTTGCCAGAAAAGAAGGAGACGGCTGCAAACGAACAAAACAATCATCACGACCAAAAGAGCAGAAACCCCTGCGCCGGAGGAGAGCATGAAGCTCCCCTACCCGACCCCCAGAGGCCAAAGCAAACAAGAAAAGTGCCTTGGAAAAACAATCCTGGACCGAAGGGGCCACAACGAAATGAGGAGACGAAAGGAAAGCGAGCACTCTGTCCAAAGACCAGGATGGCTCAGGCAACGCATGAGCAGGCTGGAGGTGAAACAATGCACGAGACAGCTTGCGAAACGGCGCAGACGTAACATCGATACCGAAAGCAAGCTGAAGCGGCTCCGCCAGCGCCGCACGATACAAAGCGACAGTGTTAGGCATAAGATGACGGTCCTGAAACAACCACGAGAGGAAGGACAAGACCACCCGAACAGACAAGGAACTAACACGACTAAGACGCAAAAAGAAACGGAAGGACCGCCAGGAAACTTCATACTGCCGCCGAGAAGAAGCCCTTAGGTGGGACACCAACAAGGAGGCCACCTGATCACCACAGAGATGATGATAGACTCTAGTAAAAAAAAAACCATACGCGAAGACTCGAGGAGAAGATTGAATCAGCAACGTGACGTACCGGCCCGATCTGCTGAAAGAGGCGGAGCCGCGGGAAAACCCTCGGGTTTGGACACCGAGCAACCAGCGCCTGAAACCAAGGCTGGGCCCGCCACCAAGGAGCCAGAAGGACAACTCTCCCCTGGTAAGTCTCCAAGCGAGTCAGGACCTGGAGCAACAGCCGAACCGGGGGAAAGAGGTACAGGAACTCCCACCTCGACCAGTCTAGCCGAAAGGCATCGACCCCAACGACCTCGCAATCGGGGAAGGGCGCCGCATAAATGGAAAGACGTCGCGACCACGCCGACGCGAAGAGGTCCACCTTGGGGCGCCCGAACGTCTGGCAAAGCCAATGGAAGGACTCGTCGTCGACCGTCCACTCCATGGAGAGGGGAACGAAGCGAGACAGGGCGTCGGCCAAGACATTGGACACGCCCCGTACGTGAACCGCCAGGAGAGCCAAACCCCGAGAACTCAGCAGACGAGTCACCCGAAGCGACCAACCCCAAAGAGACAAGGACTGCATCGAACCCCCGCGGTTCAGGCAATGACCCACCGGAGAGCAGTTCGAATGGAGCCGAATCGTCGATCCCCGGGCCACCCGAATCCTCCCCAGAGCAAACTGCACTGCCGCGAACTCCCGCACCGTGCTGTGAGCTCGACGGAAGGACGGATCCCAACGCTCCTGGCCGGCCTGGTGAGCACTGATCACAAAACCCCAGCCGAGAGACGACGCATCCGTGTACACATCGAGCGAGGGCTCGGGTAGGCGCCAAGGCACTGAACCCCGAAAAACTCGAAGAGGAAGCCGGTGACGCAGCAACCGACGCAAGGCCCCCGGGGGTCGAACTCTGCGATCACGAGAAAGGCGGAAGGGGGAACCCCAAAGGAACCAGAACAGCCGTCGAAGCCAAACCCGACCTGGCGGGCAGACCACCATCGCGAAGTTCAGGCTCCCGCACAGCCCCTTGAGCAACCGCCGGGTGACCCGAGGGCCCTCCAGAAACAGACAAAGGCGGGACCGCAGCCGCAGGAGAGACTCTGGAGGGAGAGACAAGGAGGCGGTTCGAGAGTCCCAAACGAGACCCAGCCAAGTCCAAACCTGAGAGGGAACCAGATGGGACTTCCTCCAGTTCACCAAGAACCCGAACTCGGCGAGCTGGGAAAGAACCAAATCCCTGGCTAGCAAGCAAGCTGACTGGCTGGGAGCCCAAACCAGCCAGTCGTCGAGGTAGGCAAACACCCGAACACCTAGGAGACGCAAACGAGCCACCACAACCCGTGTAAGGCGCGTGAACACACGAGGTGCCAGGTTCAACCCGAACGGGAGACAACGAAAGCGGTAACTCAGACGCCCCACAACAAAACCGAGCCAGCCCCTGAACCGTGGATGAATCGGGACATGCCAATAAGCGTCCCGGAGGTCCAGGGACACCATCCAAGCTCCCGGCTCCAAGAGGAGCCGAACAGCGTAGTCATCCGAAAAGAGGGGCAATGAACCCAGGGGTTCAGATTGGACAAGTCCAGAATGAACCGCAGGTCCGCGCAGTCCCGTTTCGAAACTGGAAACAGACGGGAAACCCATCTGAGGGACGACGTTGTTTCGACGACGCCCAAGCGTACCCACTCCAAGACGACTCGACAGAGCGCAGGGGAAGAAACCTGCCCTGCCAGCCCCGACCCCACAAAGGGGGGAAGGGGACACCCAACGCCACCGCAGGCCGTGAGACACGACCCGAATAGCCCACGAATCATGGGACCAGGCGCGGGCGAACAGTGCAAGCTGCCCCCCCATCGCCCCGTCAAAGGGGGCAAACCGTGAAAGGGCCGACGACCCTTACGAGACCCAGAACCCCGCACAGCGCGAACACCGTGCCGACCAGACGAGGGAGGGTCCGCAGGAGGAGCCAACCCCGAACCTGACACCAGAGGCCTACCACGACGAGAGGAACCCCGAGCCCTGGCACGACCTTTCCGGGAAGACCCACCCCGGGACCCCCGGAAAACCAACAAGTCTGACATCGGACGACAAGCCGCCGACGCAGCCTGAATAAACTGCACCACGGCCGACTCCTCAAACAGAAGAGGACAAAAAGGTGAAGAACGCCTAAGAGCCAGAGCCCAAGCAGATTCCACGGAGAAACCCAGCACCGCCTGCCGACACGCGAGACGGGAAGCATAAAACAGGGAAACCGCATCCCGCAAAATCGGCGTGAACAGCTTCAACAAGGCAGCCGACGAACGCGCAGCCGAGGACAAGGTGCCGGACCCCGGGACGAATCCAAGCGTCCTCACATCCTCCATGAGCCAATCCGAAGACAGCTCCAGGAGGGAAAAGAACCGCAAGGCCGAAGCCAAAAGGCCCCGGGCGCGCAAGTCCTCTGCAACGAGTGCCGCCGAAAGGGAGGGAACCTGCACATGGAGCTGAATAACGCCCACATCGCGGGGAAGGGAGGGGGCAAACAAGCACTCATTCAGGTACTCAAGCTCGCCCCCCAGGAAAACTTGAAGCACCGTGGAAGCTTCCCGCCACTCCAGCGTGCGGGAACGACAGAAGGAATGCCAGGAATCCAGAACAAACAAGGGGCAGTCTGCTAGCCAGGATGACTCCGGAACCTCGTAACGGAGCCAGAAAGGGAACAAAGTCCCAAACCTGAATGTGGACGGATCCATTTCCGAGGCATAATCCGGGTCACGCAGGAGGTAAGCTGCAAAGGCCGCTCGCACCACACCAGGTTGGATGCGATAAGCCGAAAACCTCCGGAAGGACGGAACCGACGTACCCGGGGGAACACGGAACCGAACCCGGGGAGGGGCCGACACCAAATCCAACTCGTACGCAGAGGGTGGAAAAGAAAACCCCACTCCTTGTAACAATAAGCCTCGCTCAGAGGGAAGAAAAACCCAGGCGGGGTCCAGCGGGGCCCAAGGCCCCCAAGTCAGCCCCTCCCCAGCCTTGAGGTCCTTCACCACAGGACCCGAGGCCGAGTCCTCTCCCCAAGCCCCGACCCCACAAGACAAGGACGGAGCAGCCGGAAAAGCTGGAGGAAGTTGGGCCCACTGGTCAGACCCAGAAGCTTCAGCCGGGAGACAAGACTCGAATGCCTCTGCCGCCCCCCCGGAAGGGGCACCCCACGAAGCTGCCAGAGTCTCGAGATCAAGTAACCCCTGCTCCGACCCCGAAACCCTCAGATGCCTCGGGGCCGGAAGCAGGGGGGGGGGGGAAGAACGAACAGAAGGGGAAGGACGAGGAGGTGCGAACTGAACCAGGATCAAAGCGACCCCCACCCCCAAGTCTGGGTCTCGAAAAGCAAAGCGGGGCAGCCCCGGGGGATCCTGGTGAGCAACCAACTGAGCGCGTTGCAACAGACAAAACCTAGACTTCAACGCATGCGCCGCCTGTACCCAAATAGAATCATCAAAGGATTGGGTAAATTGAGTCACAAGCAAGCAGCAACACTCACAGGACTCAGGGTCGAAAGTATCACCGACCCAACAGGCAGCGTGGCAGAGGCAAAAACAATGAGGGTCACCCTGAGACAAGGGGACCGAGCAACCCTCAAACTCGCACACAGCGAGTGGGGACTCCGGGGTCACATCCATCGAACCCACGCGCCCCCTAGGGAATTCCCAGGGTCCTGAGCGTTTACTTTAAGAGGACTCGCGCTCAGGTAGTCCCAGGCAGGGTGCTGCAAACCGGCGCCCAAAACTACCAAGCAAACTTCTATAGCTGAACCCCAGGGACGTGTACACTCACGGGGACCTAGCAGGGGGCGCCACCGAGGAGAACAGTGGAAGGGCAAAAACAAACTGAATAAAATGACAGAACCCCCACCAGGCAAAAACAAAAAGAAAAACAAAACCCCGCAAGAGGACAGCGAACCCCAAGGAACAGAGCCGGCCGCGATGTCGGGAATACAAGCTGAGCAGCACCCTGCACCCCTACCAGTGCAAACTGCCTCTTACCTGCCGGTAACAAGAAAGAACAGAACACCCAAGAGCCCAACAGGCGGCCGAAAAACCGAAAGGTAAAACGGACCAGCAGAGGCAGACCCCGAGGAGCCTGTGGAAGGTGGCCCCAAGCCCCAAGGGCAGTACTTACAGGGCACCTAGGGAAGGCAGCCCTAGGCGCATGCAGCCCGAGTACTGAAGATAACTCCTGGCTCTCGCGCCCACAAAACCAACACCACATGTAAAGCACAGTGCAGTAGCGACACCGGAGCCAGAGCACACGACCATCGCCTATAGCATCAGCCTCAAGAACTGAGGTGTGGGTAGCCGGCGTGGGGGGTCTGGGGCTCCCCCTTCCCCCTCCCGGGGAGGGGGGAGCTGCGCAGACAGCGGCGCGGCGGTGTGTGACGTCACACTAGTTTGCTTGTTTTCGGTTGGGATTCTATCCACTAGTTCGGCTTTTGGTAGCAATTTTAACCAGAATAGGGGTTTGTTTTGAGGCGCTTACCTTTCTGGGTGCCTGTTCCGGTCGATGGCAGACATAGAATGCTTCCAACCACACGGGGGCTTCTATAGGCCATTGCTCCCCTTGCCTCTCTGAGGGGGGCCCGGTTCTGGCCGTGGTCCCCGGTAGGCCTAAGAACTCCATACACATGACTGATGCCAAAGTCTGACATTAGTATATGAGCCTGGGATAGCTCCGGGGAGCCAACGGGGCTCCCCCCAGAAAAATGGGTTCAATATAAGAAGAAGCCTAACAAGCAAACATACCAACATTACAAGCACGCAAGAAACAATTACTCAGCAGTGAGGAGAGAGGCAGGAACAAACTTTAAGAAAGGTGTAGCAGACAAATGTAAAACAGAACCAGGCCTTTCCTATAAATTCATTAAGCTCAAGCTGCATGTAAAAGATAAAATCCAGAGATTGAGAACAGGGAACAGGATTACTGAGAATTAAAATGTGTGAAATGCTAAATGAACAATTCCAGTGTGTTTGTACAAAATGAGGATTTCAGAGACCCAGACCAAATACCAATTCTAGAGCACGCCATAGAATACATAGAGGTTTCCCAAGATGAAGTTGAAAAATTATTCAAGGGGCTAGGAAGAAATAAAGTAGATGGACCAGCTGGAGTTTCACTTTGCGTGCTGCGAGAATGTGCAAACGATCAGAGCATTCCAATCCAATTAATATTCTAGACATCCTTGTGCACATGAATTTTAGCAGATATATGGAAAAAGGCAAACACAGTACCAATCCATAAAAATGGGAGTCAAGAGGAACTTCTAAATTATAGACCCATATCATTAACAAGCGTGGTAGTTAAAACACTAGAAACAATAGTTAAACCCAATGGGTTGAACACCTAGAGAGTAATGACATAATAATGGAAAGACAGTATGGTTTTCGAACAGGAAGATCCTTTTTAACAAATATACTTAGTTTTTATGACAGAGCCATAGAGATACTACAGGAAAGAAATGGTTGGGTTGACTGTGTCTATCTGGACCTAAAAACGACTTTTGACAGAGTCCCTACACAGATTGTTTTGGAAACTAGAACATGCTGGAGGGTTATCTTGAGATTATCTTGAGGTTATCTTGAGTTGATTTTTGGGGCTTAGTGTCCCCACGGCCCAGTCTTTGACCAGGCCTCCACCCAGGAAGCAGCCCGTGACAGCTGACTAACTCCCAGGTACCTATTTACTGCTAGGTAACCGGGGCATTATGGTGAAAGAAACTCTGCCCACCGTTTCTCGCCGGCGCCCGGGATCGAACCTGGGACCACAGAATCACGTGTACAGTGTTCTGTCCACTCAGCCACCGGTTAACAGGGAGGATTGACAGGGCGGCTTCTGACATGGATGAAAAATGTTCTAACTGACAGACAGATGAGGGCAGTAATCTGAGACAATGTGTCTGACTAGAGGAGTTCTTGCACCAGTAATAGTTATTGTCTACGTAAATGATCTACAAAAAGGAATACAGAATTATATGAACATGTTTACGGATGATGCTAAGATACTGGGGAAGATAGGAAACTCAGACGATTGTAATGCCCTTCAAATCAACCTAGATAAAATAAGTGCTTGGAGTGTCAAATGAAATTCATTGTGAATAAATGCCAAGTTATGGAATATGGAATTGCCGAATAAAGACCACACACAACTTACAAATTATGTAGAAAGCAATTACAGAACTCTAATAAAGAACGAGACCTAGAGATGGTTTTTAATTGTAAACTGTCACCAGAGGAACACAAAGAACATTGTGAGAGAAGCGTATGTGTCGCTTTCCAACTTCAGACTTGCTTTTAATTATATGGATAGTGAAATACTAAAGAAACTGTTCATGAATTTTGAGAGACTAAAATTGGAATATGCAGCAGGTGCATGGAACCCAAATCACAAGAAGCACATATACATATAAATAAACTGGAAAAGGTGTAACGACATGCTGCAAAATGGCTTCCAGAACTGAAAAACAAGAGTTACAAAGAGAGACTAGAGCTCTCTATGAACTAGAGTTAAACATGCTAAAACTAGAAGATAGAGGTAAAAGAGGTGATATCATCACCACTTAAAAAATACTAACACGAATCGACCAAACTGACAGAGGAATTCCTGAAACCAGCAACTTCACGAACAAGAAGACACAGATTTAGCTAAGGAAACAATGGTGCTGTAAAATGTTAGAAAGTTTTCTTTTGTCAACAGAGTGGTAGACGATTGGAACAAGCTAAGTGAGAAGGTGGTAAAGGACTAAACTATCAGTCGTTTTAAAGCGTTAAACAACAAAGAGTACTGAGAAGACGGGACATCACAAGCGTAGCTCTCATTCTGTAACTACACCTATGAAGCAATACAAAGCATGTAAGACACTGCACTAAGGTTGAAAGCAGTCTTTTTAAGAGATTGATTAAGTTTGAACAAGTGCCTGGCATTGAGTAGCATGGCCTACCTCCTCCGACCTTGGCGCACACAAGCTATGGCATCAGGTGGCATGCTCCTCTGGATCATTATGAACAGAATGATCTTGGCAGCTTTTGAGTCTAAAAGATTTGCTTGGAATAAAGTTTGTGATTTGAAGGGATTCTGTATGCTATAGCAACCTCTCCACAAAGTTCCTGTCCTCCTAACAGTTAGAACAAGATCACTTGCAAATATATTTGTTTCAGTTGGCCTAGTCATTCAAAACCTGGTAGATAGTGATTATCCTAAAAGTATGCACGGCTTATGGCATTCTATATCTGTATGCTTATGGCACTTATGGCACTGTGCCTAGGTTCACCCCTTGCTGAACAAAGAGGATTACTAATATTTTATCAGATATTACCTGTGGTTCACCAGAGATGTCTACATGATTTGCACCATTTTCCACACAGGCACGTACCACCTGCTCCCCATACAGCTGATACTGTAAATAAAATAAAACTTTAGTTATAAAAATGTATTATGTTCAAAAGACTCTTTCTGTAAAACATATTGGAATAGAGTAACTACTTAATATCCTAAACCCTTAAACTGTAATTACCTAAGTGTAATTACCTAAGTGTAGTTACAGGATGAGAGCTACGCTCGTGGTGTCCCGTCTTCCCAGCACTCTTTGTCATATAACGCTTTGAAACTACTGACGGTCTTGGCCTCCACCACCTTCTCACTTAACTTGTTCCAACCGTCTACCACTCTACTTGCGAAGGTGAATTTTCTTATATTTCTTCGGCATCTGTGTTTAGCTAGTTTAAATCTATGACCTCTTGTTCTTGAAATTCCAGGTCTCAGGAAGTCTTCCCTGTCGATTTTATCAATTCCTGTTACTATTTTGTATGTAGTGATCATATCACCTCTTTTTCTTCTGTCTTCTAGTTTTGGCATATTTAATGCTTCTAACCTCTCCTCGTAGCTCTTGCCCTTCAGTTCTGGGAGCCACTTAGTAGCATGTCTTTGCACCTTTTCCAGTTTGTTGATGTGCTTCTTAAGATATGGGCACCACACAACAGCTGCATATTCTAGCTTTGGCCTAACAAAAGTCATGAACAATTTCTTTAGTATATCGCCATCCATGTATTTAAATGCAATTCTGAAGTTAGAAAGCATAGCATAGGCTCCTTGCACAATATTCTTTATGTGGTCCTCAGGTGATAGTTTTCTATCTAGAACCACTCCTAGATCTCTTTCTTTATCAGAATTCTTTAAAGATTTCTCACATAATATATAGGTTGTGTGGGGTCTATGTTCTCCTATTCCACATTCCATAACATGACATTTATTAACATTAAATTCCATTTGCCAAGTGGTGCTCCATATACTTATTTTGTCCAGGTCTTCTTGAAGGGCATGACAGTCATCTAAATTTCTTATCCTTCCTATTATCTTAGCATCATCAGCAAACATGTTCATATAATTCTGTATACCAACTGGTAGATCATTTATGTACACAATAAACATCACTGGTGCAAGAACTGAACCCTGTGGTACTCCACTTGTGACATTTCTCCATTCCGATACATTGTCTCTGATTACTGCCCTCATTTTTCTATCAGTCAGAAAATTTTCCATCCATGATAGAAGCTTACCTGTCACCCCTCCAATATTTTCCAGTTTCCAGAACAACCTCTTATGTGGAACTCTGTCGAAAGCCTTTTTTAGGTCCAGATAGATGCAGTCAACCCAACCATCTCTTTCCTGTAATATCTCTGTGGCTCGATCATAGAAACTGAGTAAATTCGATACACAGGATCTTCCAGATCGAAAACCATACTGTCTGTCTGATATTATATCATTTCTCTCTAGGTGTTCTACCCATTTAGTTTTGATTAGTTTTTCCAATACTTTCACTATTACACTTGTCAATGATACAGGTCTATAATTGAGGGGGTCTTCCCTGCTGCCACTTTTGTAGATTGGAACTATGTTAGCCTGTTTCCACCCGTCTGCTACGATTCCTGTACACAGGGATGCCTGAAAGATCAGGTGAAGTGGAATGCTGAGCTCAGATGCACATTCTCTCAGAACCCATGGTGAAACGCCATCTGGGCCAGCTGCTTTGTTCTTACCGAGCTCCTTGAGCATTTTTTCCACTTCGTCTCTAGACACCTC
The DNA here is from genome assembly GCF_040958095.1 of Procambarus clarkii. Classification (NCBI taxonomy): domain Eukaryota; kingdom Metazoa; phylum Arthropoda; class Malacostraca; order Decapoda; family Cambaridae; genus Procambarus; species Procambarus clarkii. Next base: position 25,766,699 of record NC_091209.1, read on the forward strand.
TATGTGTTCCATGTTGTTCTCTGGAATTCTTATTGTATCTGGTTCCCTAAAGATTTCATTTTGTACAAACACACTTTGGAACTTTTCGTTTAGTGTTTCACACATTTCCTTTTCATCTTCCGTGAATCTATTTCCCATTTTTAACCTCTGAATATTATCCTTTACCTGCAATTTGTTGTTTATGAATTTATAGAATAGACTTGGTTCTGTTTTACATTTGTCCGCAATCCCTTTTTCAAAATTTCTTTCTGCCTCTCTCCTCACTGCCGTGTAGTTGTTTCTCGCATCTTTGTATCGCTGGTATGTTTGGGGGTTCGACCTCTTCCTGTATTGATTCCATTTTTGTGTCTTTCGGTCTCTAGCCCTCTCGCAATTTCTATTGAACCAATCCTGTTTCCTAGTTCTGCATCTCTGTTTTGGTATAAATTTTTTTGTGCCTTTATCATATATTTCACAAAACTTGCCATACATCTCATTCACTTCCTTGCCTAGCATCAAGTCTGTCCAATTATACTCACTAAAAAAATTTCTAAGGTCACCATAATGTCCTCTCCTGAAGTCTGGTTTTTCAACTGCTTCAACCTCCTTATTTTCTTCCAGCTTATAACGCATTGCATACTTTATTCCCAAAAAGACATGGTCACTTTTACCCAAGGGAGGAAGGTACTGAATGTCAAATATCTCTTCCTCCTTCCTGGTAAATATCAAATCTAGCATGGAGGGAACGTCCCCTTCCCTCATCCTCGTAGCTTGTTTAACATGTTGATACAAGAATGTTTCCAGGATGAGGTCTACAAATTTACAGGTCCAAAAATCTTCTGTTTTAGCTTCATATGCTTCCCAGTCTATGGATTTCAAGTTGAAGTCACCGACTATCAACAGTCGTGATCTATCGTTATCCGCTCTCGCTATAATCTCTCTCATTATTGTTATAAGACCTTCACGTTTACTATCTAGCTCCTCCTTTGACCATGTGCTGCTTGGCGGTGGACTATACGCATTTATCATCATTAGTTTATCATCCTCATAGCAGATCTCTAGTGCTATTATGTCAACTTCTTGTGGATTGGCAGTCATTATTTCCTTCACCTTTAGGTGTTCTTTTACCAGCACAGCAACGCCACCGCCTTTCCTAATTTTTCTGTCCCGTCTCCAAATTGAGTAGCCCCTTGGGAATATGACCTCATTTAAAATTACATCTTCAAGTTTTGTCTCCGTGACTGCAACAATGTCTGGTGTCTGCAGCTGTATTACATCACTTAACTCCAGTATCTTCGATCTCACTCCATCTATGTTGGTGTATGCAATCTTCAGGAACTTGTTCCCCCTCTCCTTATTCTTCACTCCCCCCCTCTCTCTATTGATTTTGTTGGTTTGCCTTTATGTACCACTTTACTGGTTTGCCTACCCCTATCACTTTGTAGAAAAAAGAATTTATTTCTTCTTCATTCCTGCTCTCATTTAAATGTTTTGCCTCGGCGAGGTTCAGTTTCAGCTTCTCTCTATCTTCTTTTGAAAGATCTCGTCTTAACGACCACCCTTTCCCATCCTCATCCCTTTGCAATTTTCTAGCATTCCTTAGTACTTCTTCCATTTGTTTGGCACCGTTTAGGGTGATCCTCAAAGGTCGATCTTTCCCTTTTACGTACCTGCCTATTCTCCTGTAGTCGCACACATTCTCTCTGTTTGTAAGACCTTCCACGAGGCCAACAATTTTATCTACTACTTTAGCTTCTTCTACAGCTCTTTCTGACCTAGATGTTATCGTCTTTTCTTTGCAGCCAAAAATGATCAGGGACTTACTCCGATCAACTGTGTTTTGCACCAACTTCGGGTTAGATGCCAATTCTTTCCTCACTTCTAGCCTAATGTTTGTTTTATCTTGGTTGCTGCAGTGTTTGACTTCCTTTACTGCTTCTTCTATTTTTTCCTTCTCCTTGGCCACTTGTGCATAAGTGTAAAACATAATATGATGTCTTGAGTAACTGACGATAAATTGCGCACGACATTATATGATGTTTTGGAGCACCACGCAAGATTTTAACCCTTGTGTTGCTCAGGGCTAATTAGCATTTGTCACCCACTGGCGCAAAAAAAAAAAAAAAGTATTGCGAGGTTTCGGTTTTGTTTCGAGGGAGCCGGTCGGCCGAGCGGACAGCACGCGGGACTTGTGATCCTGTGGTCCTGGGTTCGATCCCAGGCGCCGGCGAGAAACAATGGGCAGAGTTTCTTTCACCCTATGCCCCTGTTACCTACCAGTAAATTAGGTACCTGGGTGTTAGTCAGCTGTCACGGGCTGCTTCCTGGGGGTGGAGGCCTGGTCGAGGACCGGGCCGCTGGGACACTAAAAGCCCCGAAATCATCTTAAGATAACCTTAAGAAGATTGTTACTGAAATCATCTATATATGTATTGCGCGGTTTAACCCTCGTGTTGCTCAGGTCTAATTAGCATTTGTCACCCACAGGCGCATAAAAAAAAATCTTCTAAACCTGTTAATTTGTTTTCTCTGATCATGGGAAAAATAATAACAAAATCATAAGTGGGATATACTGCCCGCCATAGGGCGGGGAAGTCTGGCAAAAAACCAGGCGCTGACTCAGCGTGCGTCCCAGACGGTCTGTTGCTCCCAGCTGTCAGGCAGGAGTGGCCACAAAGATATAATTACCTAATTATTTCAATGTCTCTGACTGATTTTTCATTGTTTTTTTTGCTGTAATATTATTCAATAATGTGTAGTGTTATATATTTATATAATAAAATGAGTGAATCATCGCTGTACTCAAAAATATGGTGTGCATATTGTTGATTCAATCAAACATCAAACATCAAACATCATGCCCATCAAACAGTAAACAAATACTTTGTCGGTTATTACACTATATACACAGGTTATATATAAGTATCTGCATGTTTTGTTCACCATAACAAACCACTAAGTTTGTATTATGAGTCAAAAAGCAACGAGGAGTGACCGCCACACACCAGCCAGTCACTCGCTGCCACTCACTCCCTCAACACCTCACTTCCCCACATTCTCCTCCCCACCATACTATTTTTGCTTTTATTCACTATATACAGATGTTATATATAAGTATCTACATTTGTGTTCACTATAACAAACCACTAAGTTGGCATGTTCAGTGGCAGTGGCAGTAGCAGCCAGTGGCAGCCCGCCACTGGCTGCTACTTCCTCCCTCAACCCACCTGACTCACCCACAATCTCCTTCCACAATACTGCTTTTGCTTTTATTTACTATATACAGACGTTATATATAAGTATTTACATGTTTAGTTCACCACAACTGTACAACTAAGTTGATATTGTTAGTTCAGACACTAAGAGACGTCGCTACACACAGTCAGCTGGCGGCTGCTTCCCTCACACATTCAAGGTCAGACGCATTAAAATTTCACCCCAACAATACTGTTTGTGGGGTTATTACCTTATATACAGACGTTATATATAAGTATCTACATGTTTTGTTCACCATAACTGTTCAACTAAGCTGGTATAATGCCCAAAGAGCAGAGTGGCCACCACTACCAACATGACAAATCATGCAGATGTTGCCACACCCATCACCAAAATGGCTTCTCCCCACACTCCTTTTGCTGTTATTACATTGTATATACACGTTATATATAAGTATCTAAATTCGTGTTCACCATAACGAACCACTAAGTTTGTATGCTGAGTGGCAGTGACAGCCAGTGGCAGCCTGGTACTGGCTGTCACTCCCTCCCTCACCTCACCTGACTCGCCGCCATTCTCCTCCCACCATACTGTTTTTGCTTTTATATACAGACGTTATATGTAAGTATCTGCATGTTTTGTTTACCATAGCGAACAACTAAGCTGGTATAGTGAGTCCAGACAGTAAAAGGTGGTCACACAGAGTCAGCAGACAATGATACCTCCCTCCCCACCAAGATTACTCCTCCCACTACAGCGCTAATTATCACAACAATCCTGCTATTATCAAAATCCTGGTCATTTTTATCACAGTCAGGGGTCTTCTGTAATAATATCATCGCTAAATAATAGCATGAACATGTATATTATGGCATTTTTAGGCGATGCTGTGGTCACATCCTAAACAGCAGTGCTGTGAGCTCATGCTGGATGCGTCAGGCTTAGTGGCTCACTCAATACTGAGGCCCTCACACCCGGGAATTTGGCCCACATTTTTTTTTTTAATGGTGTCTGTTTACAAAAGCCCTGATGAAAGCGAGGTGAACCCTGTGTATCTGTGGGCCGTTTAACCACTTAACTGCGCCAACCGAGAAAACTGTTTTTGATTTTTCGGTACCAATTCTAAATGTGTGTGAAATGGACTCTTAGGACCTCCAGTGAGAGGCTGCCATCTTGGAAAAAATTCCCAGAATGCCCTAGGGTTGCTGGCTGGGTTAGTACTGAATGAGCAACCTTGGGTGGCGCACGCGCCTCTGGCTCTCAAACACCTGTCCGACGCAGTGTTGAAAGATAATGCTCTGTCGGTGAAATTCAAACATTATTGTTTGAAGAACATAAGGGTCATAATATTAGTTAAGCTAGGTGCAATAAAGACCTAACACAAAGGTCGGATGAAAGTTATACAGCACCTATGAGGACGATATTTTCATCATCATCAAAATCATCTCAAGATAACGATACAGCGAGCGTATCCAGTCGTAGCTCTGAGCGTCACCCTTGCAATCCTGTGCTATCTACAATTTATTTAGATGATACATAGATGAATCGTTTTCTGCATTCAGTGATGATGCATCTGATACAAATAGTATAGATGAACAGTGTTAGCGGCTTCCATGGTGGTGTTTTCCATAGATATTTTCAAGAATACCTGAATCTCTTCCTAACTAACGGACACTCTTTGAGGCTAGCTGAATCTCTTTCTGACTGACGGATACTCTTGAGGTAAGCTGAATCTCTTCCTGTGTGAGACCATACAAAGCGATCTTTTCAAGACTACCTTACAAATTGATCTTTTCCTATAATCTTTTCAATACTACCTTATGCTTTACAAGCTTGGCTACATACAACCGCACAGAATGAAGTAACAGGAAGCGAAAATTTATCTATACCTGGTGCAAATTTATCTATACCTGAGAGCGAAGTCGCTCTGTGTACCAAGGGCTACTTCGTTGATTATTACTCACTTCTGAAGTACTGAGTGTGTAATACATTGTGTGTATAAATACACATAATTTATAAATAGTGTGTAATAAAGTGTGTGAAACTATACATACTGTAATTTTAGTGAATTTTTAACAGGTAATATTGCGACAATAAACATTGTGGACACATTACTGACACATGTATCACATTTCCAGGGAATATTATGAACGTTCTACTGTATACATACTGTAAAAGACACAAATATGCATCATATACGATAAAAAATACAAATAAAACTGCATTGGAAATACATAAAACAAATAATTGAAAATATATTTGTGGCAACACCCGGTGCTTGAATGGCCCGCGCGACCGTGTCTGGGCGATTCACCCACGGGCGACCAGGCCCTGATGACGTCACAGTGCACCTTGTCCACGTCCCCACAGTCAAAGTAAGTGGAATTTGGTATTTATTTTTACAAAGACATGTTCAGGGAAGGAAATTTATCATTTTACAAAGAAAAAAGATCTATTTGGGAACACTTTATTTCATGCGCACCGGGGGAATTTCACAATAAACTCTGAGCAGCACGGTGGTTAAATCTTGCATAGTTTTCCAGTACATCATATGATGAGATGCGCATTTTATAGCAAAACACTCAACCCATCATATGATGTGTTGTGCAACTTATGGGTTAAAAGTCCCACGGCTACTCAGGGTTCACATAAGCTTCCTCAGGGCTCTTGTAAACAGACGCCATTTTTAAAAAACCAGCATTGAATGTAATGAAACGCCATTTTCTGGGTGAGACCCGGAGGCTCCCTGAGCTTATCCAGGCTGATATGCTAATGTCAGACTTTGGCATCAGGCATGTGTATAGAGTTCTGAGGGCCTACCGGGGACCACAAGCCAGAACCTGGCCCCCCTCAGAGAGGCATGGAGAGCAATGGCCTATAGAAACCCCCGTGTAGTTGGAAGCATTCTATGTCTGCCATTACTCAGTTTCTATTGACCGGGTCAGGCATCCAGAAAGGTAAGAGCACCAAAACAAACCCCTAATTCAGGTGAAAATTGCTACAAAATGCCGAACAAGTGAATACAACTCCCCAAACAGAAACGAGCAAACGATCATGGTGTCACATGTCGCTGCGCCGCTGTCTTTGCAGCTTCCCCCTCCCTGGGAGGGGGAAGGGGAGCCCCAGACCCCCGCCTGACTATCCACCCTTCAGTTCTGAGGCTGAATGTCAAAACATGCGAAAAAAAATGCTGACCAGGGGGAGGGAGGGATGCCGGCGAGCCTCCGGGTCTCACCCAGAAAATGGCATTTCATTACATTCAACGCTTGTTTTCTGGGGGGAGCTCCGTCAGCTCCCCGAAGCTAACTACTCACAGAGGAAAAGTAAAGGGACTTACCCGGGAGGCGGTCGCTGCTCAACCCTCAACTTGAAGTCGAGACAACTGGCCACAACCGCCGACCCAAGCGACACAGGGATGACTAGACCCAGGAACGTTCACGAGATACCGAAGATCCAGGACCCTGTTCGACCGCCAAAATCCCTGCACCCAAATGTCAGCCCAGGATATGTTGCCAAAAACAGCAGCAAGAGCCGCGAACTTGGAAACGTCATGGGCACGGGCATAAACCGCAGGCTGGCTTGCCTGTGGACGACCTGGGAGACCCGCACCCGCGAACAAGGAAGAAGGGAAACCGAATCAACCAAAAGCAAGTTCCTGGACACAGAGACCGAGGCGCGCAAATAACAGTGGAGGGCCATAACCGGACACAAAACATGATGCACCCCTGCCCTGACCAACCAAGCATTAACAACCTAAGGACCCCTCTGGAAAGCAGCAGTCAAATCCCTTGCCAGAAAAGGAGACGGCTGCAGACGAACAAACCTAACGCCACGACCGAAGGAGCAGAAAACCCCTGCACTGGAGGAGAACATGAAGCTCTCAGACCCAACTCCTAGAGGCCAATGCCAACAGAAAAAGAGCCTCCGAGAAACAATCCTGAACCGAAGGGGCCACAACAAACCGTGGAGAAAAAAAGAAAAAGAGAGCACTATGTCTAATGATCAGAAAGGCTTGGGTGGCGCATGAGCAGGCCGGAGGTGAAACAACGGACGAGACAGCCTGCGAAATGGCACAGACGTAACATCAATACCAAAAGCAAGCTGAAGCGGCTCCACCAGCACCGTACGAAACGAGGCGACAGGATGGGGCAAGATGGCGGCCCTGAACCTCTACAAGAGAAGGACAAGACTACACCAACAACACAGCTACCTAAGAAGGGATAGAAGGAAATGGAAGGACCGCCAAAAAACCCCACACTGCCACTTATTAGAAGCACGCAGGTGGGACACCATCAACGAAGCCACCCGATCACCAACAGAAGGTGGGAGACTCAAGGCAGAACCGAACCAGCCCCGCCACGGGCCAATCGAGCCTAGGAAGAGGCGGAGCCGCGGGAAAATCTCGGGGGCAACCACTGAACCAGCAGAGCCATAAAATCCAAGCCAGCAAAGGAGGAGATGGAACGTCTGCTGTAAAGAAAAACATCCCAACACCAGCAAGCCTGCCAGGAGATCAGAGACGATGGTTCCGATGCGAGACTCTAGAGAAGGGACACCACGAGACCGTGAAAATGCCAACAGGCAGGGTAAGCCAGGAAACCAGGAAACCAAACCTGGCAATATGAGAGCCAAAAGGCACAAACAAAACACACACAAAATATGTAGGAGAAAATGAGAAAATAGAAAAACACAAGAAAAAGACCAGAAGAACTGCCCCAGCACCAATGGCCAGGGACAAGAGCGTAGAAGGAAGATGAGGAACGAAGAAGGCAAGTAGCAGATGGGAATGAAAGGGACACGACCAACAACACAGAGTCGCTTGTCATGTCCCAACAAGCCACGCCAACAACACACAGATGTGTGTGACATGTCCCAACACAAGAATCTCAAAGGAATTGAGAGGCTAGAGAAAGACCGACTACCGGACCCCAGGGGCTCATGCCCCAGGTGACACCGGTGGAATGAGAGCCCAAAGGAGCCAAAGAGACGTCGGAAAAAAGCATTGCTCATGCCCCAGGTGACACCGGTGGAATGAGAGCCCAAAGGAGCCAAAGAGACGTCGGAAAGAAGTATTGGAGTGTCATAGTAGGAGACAAACGGAACACATGAAAAAGCGATGTGGAGGAGGATGACACCACACACAGCGTCAAACATAGATATGACAGAGCCCTGCAGGCTCAGGAACCTGCACATTAGTGATTGACAGGTGAGAAGCGGGACCAAAAAGCCAAAGCTCAACTCCCGCAAACACAACTAGGGAAGTACAACTAGGCAAGTACAGGGAATCCAATGTATATGGAAGGGCCAAGCCAGGCACTGACGAGGAAGGAATGAGTGACCCAGAGAAGACCACGAAAAACGAGGCCGTGACCCCCCCCCCCTTGCAACAAGGAAAGCTCCAGGAAGAAGCACAGAAGGGCCAAACAAAACGCCACAACCAATCCCCAACACGCATCCACAGTAAGAAAACTGCAGCATAACGGCACCTCGTAACATCCTGACACTGAAACATTTACCCCCATAACATACACCCCCACCATTGTACAGTATCCACTCAATTTAACGGCCTATATGGGGCTGTACCCTGGTCGTTATTTCTGGAGCTCCGGTATTTCCGAAGTTAAGTCGAGTCGGGTAATTTTTCAAGCAACATGCAGCTAAGATATATTTTATACTGTATAACTAAAATTAAATAAAGTTCATTGTGTAATTGCGTTCCAAATTAGTGCCATGCCAACGATTAAGCCAGCTGTTGGCTGCTGCATGGATGATGTGTGAACACGCTCTGATCAAGTCCAGATGGGTGGGAAAAAATTGGTTCATTCCTTTGTATTGCAAAATATTTCATGTATCAGTGATTGTTAATATTTTCTCAATAAAAATTTAAATGTGTTTTGTTTTACCCTGTACAGTGCAGGTAATGTATTTTTAATGTTATGACAGACTGTGGCGACCAGGCCATACAATGGCGATCGAGCCATGTTACTGAGAGTTAGCCAAGACGAAATATTTTGAGTTCACCTTTTCTCTGTTAATGATAGAATATACATTTGCAGAGACTAATATGTAGCTTTTGTTGAAAAAAAACTATGTTGTAATACTATAATAAAATTGGTAAATTAACTTACTTTTAATGAAGCTGAAGATTACGAAGCTGTGAAGATTACGTCATCCTCTGCAGCGCTTGTTTTATACTGTTCAGTAATGTATACAGGGTACATACAGTATGTACACTTATTTTCAGGCATTCACTTCACACAACAGCTAGCCTTACTACTAATTCACATGAGTTCTAATTCTAATTCACAACTGAAAATTATTTCTACTGTATATTTACACTGAACAGTTTCTTTTTGTCAAGGCTTAAATAATCATTAACACTTACAATACTGTACTCTATCAACACTTTTTACACTAATTTATATGTCTTTCAATCCTATTTTATATCGTTAGCGGATGCTCCACGACCTGTTGATGGGAATTCAGCATCGGTGGATGCAACATGGCTTGTAGGTCATTCATTGCCAGCGGATGCTCCATGACTTGCCGATGGGAATTTAGCATCGGCGGGTGCAACATAGCTTGTAGAGCATTCGTTGCCGGCGGATGCTCCACCACTTGTCGATGCAAATTCAGGATCGGCCGGTGCAGCATGGCTTGTAGAGCATTCGTTGCCGGCGGAGGCTACACGACTTGTTGATGGGTATTCAGCATGGGCTGGTGCAACATGGCTTGTAGCGCATTCATTGCCGGCTGAGGCTGCACGACTTGTTGGTGGGAATTCTGCATCGGCGGGTGCAGCATGGCTTGTAGCGCATTCCTTGCCAGCGGATGCTGCATGACTTGTTGAATTCCCAGCGGGTGCAGCATGGCTTGTAGACGAAGATTTTTCACGAACCGTTGAAATCATAAATTTATCTATTTTTGTCTGAATCTGATTTTCTCTGGCTAATATTCTGAGACATTGCTCTCAGCTGCGCGAGTTCACAATAAACAATGCGGACACATGGCCCGGCACAGTACATTCTAGGTCCGTGGGAAAAAATACCTATTGCCTATATACACATCTGCCCAGTATAGCTCCGAGGAGCCAAAGAGGCTCTCCACAGAAAAAATATTATATGCGACATACTTTAGCTGTGATGGAGGTGAGAGGTTCAGCAAATTATGGGTGCTGAGTGATGTTGCGCTCAGGGTCACTCAACCCCACCACCCGTGAGGGTGGCAGTTGCCATGGATGTAATTTTTCACAATTATTTTGACGTCTCTCATTCATTTCTTTTCTGGTTCTTTGCCGTAAAATGATTTAAGTGTGGAATTTATATATTTCAATGCGTGGAACACAGCTAAGCTCAAAATTATGGGGCTAATATTTCATGTATATTATATTCTACGATCAATCAAACAGTGTTTTTGCTGTTATTACACTGTATACACACATTGTATACAACTCTCTATGCTCTTGTGCACCATAATGAACCACAAAGATCGTGTGCTGAGAATTTATATACACAGAGCAAAAATCCAAGGTCAGCCTAGTGGCCAACAGCTGATCAGGTGTGGCAGGGGGCTGCCTCAAATACATTTTTACATCATTATTTCAGTTTCTGTGAATGGTTTTATATCAAGTTGTTAGCAGTAATATTATTTACTAGTGTGTAATATATGGAATGTATATTGTTAAATGTGTGGAGCATCGCTATTCTAAAAAATATAGAGCTCATATATGGTGACACATATTCTTAGATCAACCAGTGTTCCTGTTGTTATTACGCTATACACGCATGTTATATATATCATTATCAACATTTATATGTACAATGGGGCCTCGACGTATGATGCTAATCCATTCCCAGAGACGGATCATAAGTCAAAGCGATTTTTCCCATAAGAAATAAAGGGAATTGAATTAATTCGTTCCCCACCCTCCAAAATATTAACATACAAATACATTTTATACTGAATACAATGTTTTTTTCTAACTACAATACAGTACCAAAGTTTCTCTTACCTTCATGGAGGGTTCTTGATGGCGTATGGAAGATGATGATGAGGGGCGAGGAGGAGAGTTGTTACTGTTTGGAAGGGGAGTCCCCTTTCATTATCACATCAGGCAGTGATGTTTTCTCTGGGGTACTCTCTCTCTCCTACGTTTTGCCTGAATACCACTAGGACCTGGTTGTGGTTCAGTGCTTGTTTGTCTCACTACAAATTTGTCAAGAGACATTTGTTTTTCCCTTCATTTTAACATTTGTCTGTAATGATGCATCACAGTGTCATTGAATAGGTTAAGGCAACGACCTATTGCAGATTGATTTGGGTGAGTCGTTTCAGCAAAGGTTTGCAACTTTTCCCATGCTGCACACATTTTCTTAACTATCGAAGAAGAGACATTCTGTACTGGCACATCCTCCCCTGAAGAAATTTCCTCAGCTGCCTCTTCTTCCCCACTTGCATTACCACACAACACCGGTAAACCGGTCTTTCATAGGCATAGTCCAGGCAATGACTTCTCCTCCTTGGTAATGTATGTTTTCTTTGGCAATCTTTTCCAGAAGAGCCCTGTCTCGTCACAATTAAACACTTGTTGTGGTAGGTATGCTTCACTCTGCACAAAATCTTTAAATTCGTCAATGACTCTTTCAGCCGCTAGTTTGAGCTGGCAGCCTCCCCATGCCTCACAACACTATGAATTCCACTTCTTTTTCTAAATTTCTCAAACCATCCCCTGCTCGCCTTAAACTCTTTTACTTCTGCATCACTCATTCCAGGGGTTTTCTTTAAAAGGTCTTCATGCAATTTTCTTGCCTTTTCACAAATGATGGCCTCCAAAACGCTATCACCCGCTAACTCCTTGTTGTGTATCCAAATTAATAATAACTGTTCAACATCCTCAAGTGTTTGTGTTCTATGTTTCCTGATTATTGATACGCCTTTTGCCACTTTAGCACTCATAATGTCCTTTTTCTTACCCAGTATGGTGAATATCGTTGACTGAGATTTGTTGTACTGCCTAGCCAGTTCACCTACCCGCACACCATTTTCATATTTACGAATGATCTCTTGTTTCTGCTCTATGGTCATTCTTACATGGGATCTCATATGTTGAGCCTTACCACTGACTTTCTTGGGACTCATGGCATGATATATAATAATTACTTTAATGTTCAAAATGCAAAAAAATCACCACAAAAGTGGAATTTCATATTGGCGTGTTTGTCACTAAGTGGGCAGCTGTAGTAAACTGAGGCAGATCGGCCGCGTGACCGGGAACCACGCGCTCGGTCGACCCCGAACGTGTACCAACAAATATTGGAAATTGACGGCACCATCTAATGTCGAGTCGCGTTTTTCGATGAAATTTACATCGTAACTCGAAATTATCGTAAGAAGGGGCAATCGTATGTCGAGGTGCCACTGTACCATAATATACTAATAAGCAGTTCTGGTGGGTATGGTGATGAAACACAGCATGGAGCCACAAGCAGAGGATGACAGAAGTCACATGACGCAAGACAATGGTTCCAATATTCTACACATCTCGCTATGACCAGCTACAAAACTGCTGTTATTATCCCATAACAAAATTCTGAATATGAATCCATTTCCATAAGAAAATGAGCATTAGTGAAGTTACATAAGGTCGTTTCATGATGTGTAGATGCAAGAAACAATGGCTAGGTGCTGTGTCTGTACCCCATGCTGTGAATATCATAACTAGCATTGTATTCACTGATATCTGCACATTGTACATAGTCTTTATCACAGTCAGGATCATCTATGACACTATCAATTCAAAATAATTTCAGTTACCTATTTTATTCATCATTATTAAGTGGTGCTGTGGTCCCCTAGCTGCACAGCGGTGCTGTGCACTGCTCCTGCATGCGCCAGCCTTGGTGACTCTCTCAGTACTACGGCTCCCTCAGCCAGCACAGATGCTGAAGATTTTTTTTTCAAAATGGAGTCTGCTTACAGGAGTTCTGAGGGACAGGATGTGAGCCCCATGTACCTGCAGGAGTTTTGAATCACTCCCTATACCTAAAAACACCACATGGCACTCTGCGCACCTCGATCTAGCACCTCTAGCACTGAACTCTGAACACTCTAAGGAATATAACCCAGGCAGCACAAAGGCAGCACTTAACACTTTCGCTCTGTAATGATGCAGCATTGCGTCATCAATTTAGTAGACAAATGTCCGGTAAGGACGCAGTATTGCGTCGTCGGCGGCGGCTTTGGGAAGAGCATGCCGTGGTTTTGGACATTATATGCATATACTCCTGTAGGGAATTTCATTGCGAATACATTGATACCAAAATGAGAGACCTAAGACCAGAATTGAGGTAACAAAGTTGAAAAGAGTATATGCATTTTATTGCTCTTGATGAGCGCTCACTGGGGTAACGCTCCGTCACTTTCTCTGTTTGTTGTGGGTGGTATGCCGGGCTTTTGGACTTTACATTTGCACATACTCCTGTAGGGAATTCTATAGCGAACACCAAGATACCAAAATGAAAGACCTAGGACGAGAATTGAGGTGACCAAAGTGAAGAGAGTGTACACATTTTATTGCTCTTGCGCGCTCCCGGGTAACACGCTCTTACTCTCTCACTTTCTCGCCAGGCTTTTGGGCTTTATATGCATTTAGTCCTGTAGAGAATTCTATTGCAAACACATTGATACCAAATTGAAAAACCTAGGACGAGAATTGAGATGACAAAGTTGAAAAGAGTATACACTATTCAGTATTACCGCTCGCTCCCGTGGAATGCACGAACCCACCTGGGATAGCATAGCACTCGCTCGCCCAGAACAACAAAGTGTTAAGGAGTGTATAGGGGAGGTAACTTAGAGCACATGCAGCTTAAAGCACACTAATCTCCTGGGTTATGCTGCACAGCAGTACACTGGAAAAGCCATTCCGGCAAAACACCATTACCCAATAACAGGAGGCCGAAGCCAGAGCAAACCAAGAGGGCAACCAGGCACACACATCGGAATATGAACTTTTAGTAAAGCAGCCAGCTGACCCAGTCTGTCTCCCTCTCCCCAAACGAGGACGGGGGAGGCAGAGTGAACTAGTTCGCACTAGTTAAAAAAAAAAAAAAAAAAAAAAAAAAAAATTGTTTGCAGTGTTCAGGGAATTATTTTTGCTGTTTTGAGGCTGCAGTCTTGTTTCTAACCAAGCTGTGGTCTGTTTTATTTTGCCGACTTTCTGGGTGCCTTCTCTTGGTGGTGGATGACCTGAATAAATTTACATAAACTTTTTCGGAAGTACCACTGCTCCCTGCGCCTCTCTGAAGGGGTCAGGTTCTGGCTCGTAGTCCCAGGTAGGCCAAATAAGAACTCTGTGACCTATGGCACTTTATAGTTTGGCACTATATCAGTACAGTAGCTTCAGAGAGTCGCAAGGGGTTTCCCCAAGAAAAATAAATAGAAACAATTAAAATAAATGAACCAAGTTTTTCTTATGTAGCACCTCACCTCAATCCATACTTTTACATCTAAACAATGAGAGGAAGAGATTTTTTACGTGGATTTTCATATTTCTTAGATGCTAACTGACAATGTAAAAAGAAAAAATAATTCAAATTTTGTTTTCTTGGTCATGATAAAATAGCCTGCACAGTTAGAGGGTTAAAAGTTTAGAAAGAAACTTATTTATTCATACTTACTGGGCCAACACAATTGACAACAACATTAGACTGAGCAGCCATATTGTTGAGAGAATCTTGGTCACCAACATCAGCAAGGATGATGGCTACGTCTTCCAAGCTCAAACCTATGAAAACAAAAACAATACAAATATACATTTTCAGGCAAGTGCTCAGCGAGATATGAAACCATTGACTGTACTGTATTTAGATAATAAAGGGTAATACACACACACTTGTATTAGCATCAAATATAAGCAGAGTATGTTCATTTTTGATTGATTGATCAATTGATGAAAATTAAGCCACCCAAGAGGTGGCCTGGGCATGAATAGCCTCAAACATATTTTATGTCTAGCAACAAACATGAACGTCCACGAACTGTAACAAAATGATAATCATGTTGTTTTACATAACATTTAATTGAGATTTCCCTGGGAGTTTTATATACAATGTTTCCTTGCTTGAACAAACTATATGGGGGAGGGGGGGGTGGAGGCTAAACAATTCCATAAGGGATTTCATTCGACCTGTCAGACCACAGACAACCCTTCACCCAATCCCAAGTGCAAACAAAAATATAAATGCATATAATGGTTTGTGACTAACCTTACCAAAAGAGTAGTGTAGAGAAATATCTTCATAATCCTGAAGCACATTTAGGTAAGTACAAATCCATAATAACCCATCTTTCATCAAAACTATATTAAACAAAAAACAGCGTTGATTGTAATGAAATGCCAATTTATGAGTGAATCCCGGTAGCTCCCTGAAACTATTACACCAATTCAGTGCCATCAGTCACAGAGTTCTTATTGACCTACTGGGAACCACGAGCCAGAACTTGCACCTTCACCCCCCCCTTCCTCAGACAGGCGCAAAGAGCAGTGGCATTATGAAAACCTTTTATGTCAAGTTTTTCATGTCTGCCACCATATAAGGCAAGGCACCCAGAAATTCAGAGAGGCAAAACAGACTACTGCATAGTTAGAAATAAGACCGCTGCCTCAAAACTGCAAAAATAATTCCCCAACAATGCAAACAAACCATCAAAAATTTATGAAACTAGCACGTTAGAACACACCACCTCCACTCCTCGTTTAGGGGAAGAAGAGAGGCAGACCAGGTCAGCTGGCTTTTCCACCACCAGTTCATGTTATGATGGAAACCACCCTGATGCCCTGGGGGAGGGAGGGTGTCTGGGAGTCACTGGGGCTCACCCAGAAATTGCAGTTTTATTACATTCAAACCTGTTTATCTGGGAGTAGTCCCTTGTGGCTTACTGAAGCTATCTACCCATGAAGAAGGAAAATGGGGCACAGCAAGGAGAAGAAAGCACTGCAGGTATCAAGACGAAAAGAACCCAATGGCCAGGAAACACAACCCAAGGCCACACAAATCCACAGAAGACAGGGAACATCCAGAAGATACCTAGCATTTTGATGCTTTGATACGGTATATTTGATACATTTTGATACGGTGGGTCTGGGGGGACCAAAATTTTCTCCCACACCTGAAGAATGGCCAAAGACTAATGAACAAAGAGTACTGAAAGATCAGCCTCCGAAAGCACGTTAAGGGCATGTGAGTAAACCACAGGATGGCTAGAGCATAAGATACTGCAGACAACCTAAGAAACATGAGCCCTGGAACAGAGGACCAGGGAAACCAGATTAAACCACTTACCTGTTGAAGGTTCCAGTGATCAATGTCCCAGTGATGTGACCAGGCCTCCTGGTTGCTGGTCTGATCCACCAGGCTGTTTGATGCAGTTGCTTGCAACCTAACATATGAGTCACAGCCTGGTTGATCAAGTAACCTTTGAAAGTACTTGTCGAGTTCTCTTTTGAACACTGCGAGAAGTCAGCCAGTTATGCCCCATATGTGTATGGAAGAACCTTGAAAAGTTTTGAACCTTTGATTTGGATTGAGTTCTCTCTCAGCTGGTTTATTGCACCTTTGCTCTTCAGTGGGGCTATTTTGCACATCCTGCCATGCCTTCTGGTCTCATGTGGTGTTATTTCTGTGTGCAGATTTGGAACCAGTCCTCCTTATATTTTCAAATGTAGATTATTATGTATCTCATCTGCTTGCACTATAGGGAATACAGATTGAATGCTGCTTTACATACAGCATAGAGAAGGATTCCCAAAAAAAGGAATTGCAGTTGTTAACTGCTTCTGGAATCTTCCTTCTGCGATAGTGTTAACACTATCCCTCACCCGACATGAGCACGGTCAACTTAGAGGTCATGGACCCAACGTGCGGACGAGCGTGCAGGCAAGTGCGCAGTGACACCTAAATGTGTATACTCATTTCAGCTTTCTCACCTTAATTCTCGTGCTACGTCGTTCGTTTTGGTATTATTGTATTTGCAATTAAATTACCTGCAGGTGTGCATGAATATAATGTCCAAAAGCCTGGTGTGACTCCCAAAAGCATAGCCTAAAGTCGGCAAAAGTTACCCCGTGAGCACACAAAATCAGTAAAATGTATATACTCTTTCCATTTTTTCACCTTAATTCTCGTGCTATGTCGCTCGTTTTGGTATCATTGTGTTTGCAATTAAATTTCCTACAGATGTGTATAAATATAATGTACAAAAGCCTGGTGTACCTCCCCGCAGGAAAGCCTAAAGTTACCCGTGAACGAGCACCAATTTGTACACTGCAACCTAATGGTATACTCATTCAGTTTGATAACATCCATTTTCATGTTACTTCTTTCATTTTGGTATCAAATTGTTTGCAATAAAAAACCCAGTGTTGAATGTAATGAAACGCCATTTTCTGGGTGAGTCCCGAAGGCTCCCCGGAGCTTTCCCAGGCTGATATGTTAATATCAGACTTTGGCATCAGTCATGTGTATGGAGTTCTTAGGCCTACCGGGGACCACGGCCAGAACCGGGCCCCCTCAGAGAGGCAAAGGGAGCAATGGCCTATAGAAGCCCCCGTGTGGTTGGAAGCATTCTAAGAATGTCTGCCATCAACCGGAACAGGCACCCAGAAAGGTAAGCGCCTCAAAACAAACCCCTATTCTGGTTAAAATTGCTACCAAAAGCCGAACTAGTGAATAGAACTCCCCAACAGAAACCAAGCAAACTAGTGTGACGTCACACGCCGCCGCGCCGCTGTCTGCGCAGCTCCCCCCTCCCCGGGAGGGGGAAGGGGGAGCCCCAGACCCTCCACACCGGCTACCCACACCTCAGTTCTTGAGGCTGGATGTCAAAAACGCGAAAAACCGCCGACCGGAGGGAGGGAGGAATGCCGGGGAGCCTCCGGGACTCACCCAGAAAATGGCGTTTCATTACATTCAACGCTGGTTTTTTTGGGGGAGCCCCGTTGGCTCCCCGGAGCTAACTACCCACAGACGGAAAAAGAGGGACTTACCCGGGAGGTGGTCGTTGCTCACTCCTCAACTCGAAGCCGAGACAACTGGCTGCAACCGCCGACCCAAAGCAACACAGGCCCGACTGGGTCCAGGGACATTCACAAGGTAAGGAGCAGGCAGGACCCTGTTCGACCGTCAAAATCCCCGCGCCCGAACATCAGACCAAGACATATTCCCAAAGACGGCAGCAAGAGCCGCGAACTTACAAACGTCATGGGCACAGGGATAGACCGCAGGCTGGCTGGATTAATAACCCAGCGGATGACCTGGGAGACCCGAACCCGCGAACAGGGAAGAAGAGAAACCAGATCAACCCACAGTGCGTCCCCGGACACAGAAGCCGTGGCGCGCAAATAACGGCGAAGCACCGCAACCGGACACAAAACATGATGCACCCCCGGCCTGACCAACCAAGCATCAACCACCCATGGACCCCTCCGGAACGCAGCAGTCTCATTCTTCGCCAGAAAAGAAGGAGACGGCTGCAAGCGAACAAAACAATTGCCACGATCAAAAGAGCAGAAAACCCCTGCGCCAGAGGAGAGCATGAAGCTCCCCTACTCGACCCCCAGAGGCCAAAGCCAACAAGAAAAGTGTCTTGGAAAAACAATCCTGGACCGAAGGGGCCACAACGAAACGAGGAGACGAAAGGAAAGCGAGCACTCTGTCCAAAGACCAGGACGGTTCAGGCGGCGCATGAGCAGGCTGGAGGTGAAACAATGCACGAGACAGCTTGCGAAACGGCGCAGACGTAACATTGATACCGAAGGCAAGCTGAAGCGGCTCCGCCAACACCGCACGATACGAGGCGACAGTGTTAGGCATCCAGCCTCAAGAACCGAGGTGTGGGTAGCCGGCATGGAGGGTCTGGGGCTCTCCCTTCCCCCTCCCGGGGAGGGGGGAGCTGCGCAGACAGCGTCGCGGCGGTGTGTGACGTCACACTAGTTTGCTTGTTTTCGGTTGGGGAGTTCTATCCACTAGTTCGGCTTTTGGTAGCAATTTTGACCAGAATAGGGGTTTGTTTTGAGGCGCTTACCTTTCTGGGTGCCTGTTCTGGTCGATGGCAGACAAAGAATGCTTCCAACCACACGGGGGCTTCTATAGGCCATTGCTCCCCTTGCCTCTCTGAGGGGGCCCGGTTCTGGCCGTGGTCCCCGGAAGGCCTAAGAACTCCATACACATGACTGATGCCAAAGTTTGACATTAGCATATCAGCCTGGGATAGCTCCGGGGAGCCGACGGGGCTCCCCCCCAGAAAACGCGTATTTTAAAACTAGTCCCATAATAATAGAGTAATAACTGTAATTTTAACAAATATTTTAATTCTGGAAGCTCATCATCACAAAATTATTTATATCTTTCCAGTGTTCCGACATAAATTGTTGTGTTATATCTTTCATTTTGGTATCATATTGTTGGCAATGTAAAGGAGCGCATTTTAAAACTAGTCCCAACATAATAGGACAATAAATAGAATTTTACCAAATATTTTAATATTTTGACCAAAAACCTATTTATAATCTTTCAAATGTTCGGACATAAAGTTTCATGTTATAGCTTTCATTTTGGTATCAAATTATGCGCATTCTAAAGGCGCTTATTTTGATACTATCCCGATGTCGTTCGGATAAAAAATGAATTTTATACAAATATTTTTGTAGTGGACGCAAGTCAGGTCCAAAGATAGAATTCAAGAGAAAAAAACTGGACGAAAGTCAGGTTCAAAGTTAGCGATACTGTTAAATTGTTATGTGGTCCCAATAATTTAGACATTTTATTTAGTAGAATCTAGCAGTAAAAGATCTTTGCACGCTCTCCAGGTCAGCAATTTTTTCAGCATCGAATGAAGCTGTTAGTGTGCAACACTATTCTACTCTAGAGAGCACTAATGTCTTATAAAACAAGCATTGAATGTAATGAAAAGCCATTTTCTGGGCGATACCCGGAGGCTCCCCGGAGCTATCCAGGCTGATACGTACATCACTAGGCTTTGGCATCAGTGTAATTACCTAAGTGTAGTTACAGGATGAAAGCTACGCTCATGGTGTCCTGTCTCCCCAGCACACTTTGTCATAAAATGCTTTGAAATTACTCTCCTAACTTGTTCTGTCCGTCTACCACTCTGTTTACAAAAGTGAATTTTCTTATATTTCTTCAGCAGCTTTGTTTCGTTAGTTTAAATCTATGACCTCTTGTTCTTGAAGTTCTGGCTCTCAGGAATTCTTCCCTATCAATTTCATCGAGTCCTGTTACTATTTTGTACGTAGTAATCATATCGCCTCTTTATTCTTCTCTTCTTTTTTTTTGCATATTTAATGCATATTTAATGCTTCTAACCTCTCCTCCTCGCTCTTGTCCTTCAGTTCTGGGAGCCACTTAGTGGCATGTCTTTGCAAAGTGTGAATGGAGTTCTAAGCCTACCAGGGACCAAGAGCCAGAACCTGGTCCTCTCAGAGAGGCACGAGGAGCAATGGCCTATAGAAATGCACATGGGATTTGGAGCACTCCATGTCTGCCATTGACCAGGCCAGGCACCCAGAAAGGTAAGCGCCTCAAAATAAGCCCCTATTCTGGTTAAAACGACTTAAATAGACAAACAAGTGGACAGAACTCCCCAAATGAAAATGAGCAAACAAGCATTTATTTTATTTATTTATATACAAGAAGGTATATTGGGTTTGTGAGAATACATAGCATAGTACAGTATTTACACTCTTGTAAAGCCACTAGTACGCGCAGCGTTTCGGGCAGGTCCTTAATCGAACAGATAATTTTAAGTAGGTAAATTCTAGCAGAATTAATAAAATGATAACAGATACATTGCAAGAAAAAAATGAGATGAGAGAGATTAGTAAGTATGTTAAAGCACATTGGTGTATAAAAGCTCTGATTGATTACATTGACAGCTTGATTGGTAGTTTAAACAAGATTAACCCTTGTGTGGCTCCGGGTTATTTAGCATGTCACCCACAGACGCATACCAAAAAAAAAAAAAAATTATTTTTTCTTCTAAACCTGTTAATTTGTGTTCTCTGATCATGGGAAAAATAATAAAAAAAAATCGTAAGTGGCATATATTGCCCGCTATAGGATGGGAAGTCTGGCAAAAAACCGGCGCGGTCTCAGCGTGTGTCCCAGACGGTCTGTTGCTCGCCAGCTGTCAGGCAGGAGTTGCCACAAAGAGATAATTACCTAATTATTTCAATGTCTCTGATTTTAAGTAGTTTTTTTGCTGTAATATTATTTAATAGTGTGTAGTGTGATATATTTATATAATAAAATGAGTGAATCATCACTGTAATCAAAAATATAGTGTGCATATTGTTGATTCAATTATTATGCTCATCAAGCAGTGAACAAATACTTTGTCGGTTATTACACTATATACACAGGTAATATATAAGTATCTGCATGTTTTGTTCACCATAACGAACCACTAAGTTCCTATTATGAGTCAAAAAGCAACGAGGAGTGACCGCCACACACCAGCCAGCCACCTGCTGCCACTCACTCCCTCAACACCTCACTTGCCCACATTCTCCTCCCACCATACAGTTCTTGCTTTTATTCACTACAGACATTATATATAAGTATCTACATTCGTGTTCACCATAAAGAACCATTAAGTTGGCATGCTCAGTTACAGTGGCAGCCTGTGGCAGCCGGCCACTGGCTGCTACTTACTCCCTCCCTCAACGTGGGTGAGTGGAGAATATGGGTGAGTCACCTGACTCACCCACATTCTCCTCCCACAATATTGTTTTTGCTTTTATTCACTATATACAGACATTATATATAAGTATCTGCATGTTTTGTTCACCACAACTGTACAACTAAGTTGATATACAGTGGAACCTCTATTAACGAGTTAAATCCTTTCTGGCACCGAGCTCGTTACCTGCAAAACTCGACTTAAGAAACAAATTTCCCCATTTAAAATAAAGGAAATAAATTTAATCCGTTCCACTCCCAAAAACATCCATACTTGTATGACTTTTTTTTTATTTATTTTTTTTTTTGAGATATACACAAGAGTTGTTACATTCTTGTACAGCCACTAGTACGCGTAGCGTTTCGGGCAGGTCCCTGGAATACGATCCCCTGCCGCGAAGAATCGTTTTTTCATCCAAGTACACATTTTACTGTGGCGTTAAACAGAGGCTACAGTTAAGGAATTGCGCCCAGTAAATCTTCCCCAGCCAGGGGAAGAACCCATGACATAGCACTTGCGGAACGCCAGGCGAGTGTCTTACCACTACACCACGGAGACTGTATGATTATGTAAATATAATACTGCACATGTAAATATAAATGTTTTGTTGTAGTGTTTTAATATTTACTTTACCTTATGAAGAGTAGTTGCTGGCTTGAGGGAGACGATGGGGAGGTGGGAAGGAGGAGAGGGGTTATGGTGTGGAAGGAGAATCCACCTCTGAGTCAGGCGGACTCTCTCTTCTTGGGAATTTCACCCAAATTTCATTTCAAATGTCACACAAGGATGCGTTAGACCAGCACCAAATAAAAAACTACGTCGATTACACGCGTTGTGTCAACAATATAATAGTCTTACCACGAAGATATAATACAATGCCATTTTCTCAAATAGGCAATGTGGTTATTATAGAAAACGGAAATTTCATGGCAAACATGTATACAATCCCCAAGTCGATCGGATAAGAATTAGATTTTATAGAAATATTTGCTCAAATGACACTTGAGCGCGGTGTTTGGGTGCATTCAAGAGAAAAAAGTGTGTCACGTTCAAGCGACATATACCTGTGAAAGTGATAAATTAATTAAACATTTTCACACACCGGGTTGTCACTGCTTTATCAGGGCAGCTTTTCCAAGAATGCGTTCACCTTTTCAAACATTCCAAACACTTCCCTGATCTCAGTGGAAGAGGCAGCATCCTCCCTTACCTCCTCATTCCCTTACTAATGGTGTAAATTGTTGTTGAGGACCTGCCATACTCCCTTGTGAGATCAGTCACACAGACACCACACTCATGCTTTGCTATAATTTCTTTCTTCAAATCCACAGTAATTGTGTCTTTCTTCCTCTTGACAACACTATCTTTAGCAAGCAGCTTCTTTGGAGACATCATGTGTTACAAATTGTAGTCGCAAAACCACAAAAAACCCAAAGAAAAGCTCAAATAAATCCAGAGGGATGTTTGTCGTGTGCGATACAACAACAACACTGGCGTCGGAGGCGTCCGAGAATTTGCGAGAACCTGCGAGATGCTAGGAAGCACCATGTGGTT
>NC_091209.1:25802706-26040206 GCF_040958095.1 Procambarus clarkii
TTTCGGACGTAATTGTCGAGACATAAGATGCCCAACATTCACGTTTAGCCGTACGGATGGCCCTACGGGCCACCGCACTCGCTTTCCGAAAGAAAAGAAAAGAATCGGTCGTCTGCCTATGGCGGTGCTTCTTCCAGGCTGCACGCTTACAGCGGACAGCCCGAGCACAGTCCGCATTCCACCAGGGAACGCACTTCCGTGGACCCCGAGAGGAAGAGCGAGGAATAGAGCGGAGGGCAGCGTCGAAGACAGTGTCATGAAAAAGGAGGAGAGCGCGAGAGAGGGGCAGAAGGGAGAGGTCAGAGAGAGTAGCACTGAGGGAAAACAGGGTCCAGTCCGCCTTAGCAAACTGCCACCTAGGGAAAGAGAGGGAAGGGCGAAAAGAGAAAAAGGAAACAAGGATGGGGAAATGATCACTTCCATGGAGGTCATCAAGAACCTGCCATGTGAAATCTAAGTAAAGAGAAGAAGAGCAGAGAGAAAGATCAAGACAAGAAAGGGTGCGAGTTCGAGAGTCCAAATGAGTGGGCTCACCAGAATTCAGAAGAGACAGGGAAGAAGAGAGGAGAAACGGCTCAAGGAGGCGACCCCGGGTATTCGTCAGAACGTCACCCCAAAGAGAATGACGACAATTGAAGTCACCCAGCAGGAGCACAGGCTCCGGCAAGGAGTCTAGGAGGTGTTTCAAATCAGGAAGAGAGAGCGGGACACCCGGGGAGAGATAAATGGAACAAACTGTGTACCATTTCCCCACAAAGATACGAGCAGCAGAACAATGGAGAGGTGAAGGAAAAAGTAAAGGAACAAAGGGAACATCAGCCCGAATCAAGAGAGCAGAAGAATTAGAAGCCCCAGCAATGGCTGGGGGGGGGGAGAGAAAGGAATAGCCACGAAAACGACCAGGACGAGCACCAAGCATCGGCTCCTGGAGACAGACACAAAGGGGCGAAAACCGCGAAACCAGAAGTTGGAGTTCGAGGAAATTGGCGTAATAACCTCGAACGTTCCATTGAAGAATGGACAACGACGAGAAGAGAAAGGACAAAAACAGAGAACAAGGAAGAAACAAAGGCGAAAGACCAACAGAGCACGTTAAAGAATATCAGGGTCGGGATCAGGGTCAGCAAAGTCAGGGTTAGGGGGCATGGGTAAACTGAGCAAAGACGGAGGGAAGGAAACGGGAGAACAGATCAGAGGTGGGCGGGCAGGGCCCGGAGGAGGAGGAGGAGGAGGAGGAGGAGACAACGGAGAGGAGCAGTCAAGGACAGCAGCAGGAAGAGGGGGAGTAGAAAGAGAGGAGCGCACCCCAGCAAGAGCAGCAACCGAAAGGGAAGCAGGGGCCAAAGAAACCTCCATAGCAGGAACAGGGGGCGCAAGCACTGAAACGGGAGTGGAAGGAGCAACAGAGCCAGAAGGAGGAGCTGAGGAAGAAAGCGAAGCCTTCTTACCCGCCGGGGAAGAGGAAGGAGAGGAGCCAGGCTTACGCTTCTGACTTAAAGAGACCGGTGTCCCAGCAACTACGTACCGGGCAACGGATTCCAGTGTCTCAACAGGAGAAGCCGAACGAGAGCACACACGACGGCCGTTAGGAGAGCGATGGACATCCGCCCGCACCGACAGGCGGCGGGGAGAGCCGATAGATGGAGGAAGAGGATGGGAAGGAGGATCGGAGGGGGACGAGGAAGGAGACACAGAAGACACGACAGACCGGGTAGAAGGAAGGGGAACCCCAGACAGAGGACCAGGAGGAGGATCCTTCGGGAGAGAACCCAAAGGGACAGAGGAGGGGGCAGTGGGCGCATCAGGGTCCAAGGCCTGGAAACGGTTGAGAGTCTGAGGAAGGCGGGAAGGACGAGGAGAGGAAGAGCGCAACACGCGAGCATAAGAGATATTAGCATAAGGCGGGAGCCGGCGAACCTGGCGCCTCGCCTCAGGAAAAGATAAACGCTCCCGGTGCTTCAAGTTGAGGACGGCTGCCTCAAGCTTGTAATGGACACACGCACGGGAGAAGGTAGGATGGGCCTCACCGCAGTTGAGGCAACGAGCCTGGGGAGAAGCGCACTCCGACTTAGAGTGACCTTCGCCACCACACAAAGGACAGAGAGAGACAGTCCCGGAGCAGCGGAGGGCACCATGCCCAAACCTCCAGCACTTGTTGCAGAGCCGAGGAGAAGGAATGTACTCCTGGACAGAGCACCTGGCACCAGCAAGAATGACAGAGGGTGGAAGGGTCCTACCATCAAAGGTAATCTTCACAACCCGGAGGGGTTGACGGCGACTACCACGAGGGGGACGAGTAAACATGTCCACCTGGAGAATAGAATGGCCCTGGGCAGCGAGGATATGTCGAATATCGTCGTGGCAGTCGCGTAGGTCCCGAACACCGGTCGCAACATGGGGCGGGAGCAAAATAGTGCCAACACTGGCATTCAACTGGACGTTCTTCGAGACCCGAACGGGGGTCTCGCCAAGGCAGGATAAGGCAGCCAAGCGGGAAGCAGCATCCTGAGAAGGAGCAGCAACGACACGCGTACCGAGACGAGTGGGGTTAAAAGTAATGGAGGCATCCACGGAATCAATGAGATGGCGATGAAGGGAGAAATCGTCAGGAGGCGCAGAATCAAGAGGGAGGAGATCAAAATATTTGGCCCACGAAGCGGGACCAAACAAGGCTTGATAGGTAGCAGAACTGGAAGGAATCGAGCGAGGGCGGCCGTGACGAGAACGGCGGTGAGAACCCCCAGAGAGAGAGGGGTTAAAAGGCGCAGTAGTAACAACTAGAGAAGGAGCCGCGCCAGGGGACGAGGTAGTCACCACTGGGGGCTTGGGGCTCGACCCAACCACAGAGGAGGGAGGGGAGCCAGGGGAAGGAGTCAGAGAGGCCAAAGGAGGAGCATGGTCGGGGCCCAATGCAGCGGAGGCTACAGAGCCCGGTCTTCCAATACGGACCGACTCGGGGGCTTGGTCGCCCACCCCACGAGCCTGAAAAGGTAAGCCAGAAACAGCCGAAACAGGGGTTATCATCTTGACGAAATTACGAATTCACTCACGAATGTGCCCCCACACCCACCATGGAGCCACAATTAGAGGCAGGACACCCAACAAGAAGCTATCGCCGATCTTGTCGGGGCCTCCTAGGGGTGCGTCGTGAGTATACGCCCCACAAACGCCACCTTAAGAAACCGACAGTCCGTCGAGATCGGGTTCAGTGACGAAGTGGGGATTGACAATAAAAGGTTCCCCTCGCTCTCGACGTCGGGTACCGCAGTTCTACGGGTGCAAGAGTATGCCTCCTCAAGCACCCGGGCATCAAAGTAGAAGAAGTCCAAGGGAAGAACCAGAACGAGCAAAAGGTCGGCAGGAAACGGCAAGCAGATAGGAGAAGAGGGGGGAGAAAAACGAAACAGAAGGAAAAGGAAAAGATGCCCAGCAGAATTGGAGAGGACGGCAGCAGGAGCACAAGGCTAGAAAAGGACAGAGGACTGTCCCAAGGAGCATCACACTCCGGCAGCCGCCCACTAAGCCCCCAGACGGCGACAACGAGCTGAGCGGGGAGGGGGGTCGTACCTAGTAGCCAGAACTCACTTCTCAGCCTACTATTCAAGGCCCAATTTGCCTAATAAGCAAAGTTTTCCTGAATTAATATATTTACTATAATTTTTTTCTTATGAAATGATAAAGCTACCCTTTTCTCTATGTATGAGGTCAATTTTTTTTTATTGGAGTTAAAATTAACGTAGATATATGACCGAACCTAACCAACCCTACCTAACCTAACCTAACCTATATTTATAGGTAAGGTTAGGTTAGGTAGCCAAAAAAAGCTAGGTTAGGTTAGGTTAGGTAGGTTAGGTAGACGAAAAAACATTAATTCATGAAAACTTGGCTTATTAGGCAAATCGGGCCTTGAATAGTAGGCTGAGAAGTGCGTTCTGGCTATTAGGTACGACATATATATATATATATATATATATATATATATATATATATATATATTATATATATATATATATATATATATATATATATATATATTATATATATATATATATTATATATATATATATATTATATATATATATATATTATATATATATATATTATATATATATATATATATATATATTTTTTTTTTTTTTTTTTTTTTTAAATAGAGAAGGGAGTACCACCTCTGGCTGGAAGAAGGGGGACCCATAGCCTCGGAGGAAACCACACATAACGCATTGGAGGGAATGTAGGTCCCCTCCAATACAGTTTCTGTGTGCTTTTCTCCTACCACCCCCTTCCCTTTTTTTTTTTTTTCCTTTATTGTGTATTTAAAGGTTACAAAACATACAAGACAAATGCCTAAAGGTTATGGATCTCTTGAAGCTCCTCCGCTTCTGGACAGGAACCGAGGACGCAGCAAGCATTTCCCCTCTGGATCGCCACAGTGAGACGCTGAAATAAAAAACTGGAAGCCCTTGGGTCTCTGGTGACGTCAATGAGCTTGGAACCCAATTCCTTGAGAAATCCCAAGGCACTCTTGCCCCAGGGGCCATGCGTCTCAGACGCTATGGGAACAAAGAGGTATTGACCTTCCAGTCGCCTGTACTTGAGTGATTTTGCTGTTTCCCTGTGGTTGGCCGCCCCACCTGCTTGATCAGCTCCGAAGTGTACATAGGTGTCAGCCAGGGTGGATACACATGTGTAGTCCCACACCAACTGTCTACCCTCCTTCCATGGGTATATGGTGATGCCATCAGGGCGAAGTGCGGGGAAATCCGGGTTTTGGACTCCTAGGATGCGAGGTTCTCTCTCCGCTGGGCACCCAGCTGAGACGAGGCTTCTCTTGATGATGTCATTGACCTCATTGTGTCTTGCATGCCAGCCCTTTGTGCTTCCACAATGCAACCCATGCAGTCCGTATTGGTCTGCTTCCACCCTGTTGCAAATACACTTGTATTCAGTGTGAATTGGGGCACCAAGGCGGAGGGCCACTGCTACACGAAGGGATTCTGGATCTAGGCGCGTGCCCATTGCTGACATGGGTACTGCCAGGAGGAAGTCTCCTGCATGGGGGGCACGCACTGCTCTGAGGCGGGCTTTCTCCTTGTCTGATGTTGCGACGCTGAGCATGGCATCAGCTACTTTTTCCACTAGAGGGTGGTCCCAGCCGGACTGTTTGTGTTGTTTTGTTGGCTCTATAATGGTTGCTGGGGCTGCAAGAACATCCCACTGATTTGAACATTCAGTGAAAGCAGGATCGTGTATTCCTGCTGAATCTCTCAGGGTTGCAGGTAAAATATCTCTGATGAGGTCGTGCGATGCATGAGAGGAGGAAAGGAAGGCTGGTAGAGCAATTTGGGAGGCTATGCGGACACCAAGGCCGCCGAGTCTTACAGGAAGGGTTGCTTGCTCCCACTGAGAGTCGTCCAATGGCAGGTTCAGGACTTTCACCAGCATGGACCTTAGAAGGGTGTCATACACATTTAACTTAGAGCTGCTGTAGGATGGAGAACATCTCAGAAAGTAGGTCAACTTAGGGAGAGACAGGCATCTTGTAAGGAGAAAGAGAGCATCATGGGCATCAATCTTGTCAATCCTGTCCTGCATTCTCTTTAGGTCAGTGATTTTTGAAACCAGGACCTCCTCAATTGCTCGTGGGCCAATGGGGGCACCCAGGAGAGTGCAGTCCGGTGGCTCGACAACAAGAATGTCTGGAAGAACATTTTGTATTTGCCCAGTGATGTCTGGGTTGCGGGAGATTATTTCACATTTGGATGCATTGAGAATGAGGCCTAAGGCTGCTCCCTGCTCCTGGATTTTCCTTATATCCTCCAAAATGGTTTCCAGAGTTCCAGCTAGAGTGCCATCATCCAGGTACCAGATGTTTAGCTCGCTTGTCAGACTATCAGTGACCTCTTTGATAGCTAGGCAGAAAAGGAGGGGGGCTAAGGGGTCACCTTGTTGGACACCTTCACAGGAGTTTATTTCATGCTCCCCAAAAAGAAGCTTAGAGTCCCCACTGTAGCACGTGGGGAGATATATATATATATATATATATATATATATATATATATATATATATATATATATATATATATATATATATATATATATATATATATATATATATATATGTCGTACCTAGTAGCCAGAACTCACTTCTCAGCCTACTATGCAAGGCCCGATTTGCCTAATAAGCCAAGTTTTCATGAATTAATGTTTTTTCGTCTACCTAACCTACCTAACCTAACCTAGCTTTTTTTGGCTGCCTAACCTAACCTAGCTTTTTTTGGCTACCTAACCTAACCTATAAAGATTGGTTAGGTTAGGTTAGGTAGGGTTGGTTAGGTTCGGTCATATATCTACGTTAATTTTAACTCCAATAAAAAAAAATTGACCTCATACCTAATGAAATTGGTAGCTTTATCATTTTATAAGAAAAAAAATTAGAGAAAATATATTAATTGAGGAAAACTTGGCTTATTAGGCAAATCGGGCCTTGCATAGTAGGCTGAGAAGTGAGTTCTGGCTACTAGGTACGACATATATATATATATATATATATATATATATATATATATATATATGTCGTACCTAGTAGCCAGAACGCACTTCTCAGCCTACTATGCAAGGCCCAATTTGCCTAATAAGTCAAGTTTTCATGAATTATTTGTTTTTCGACTACCTAACCTACCTAACCTAACCTAACCTAACTTTTTCCGCTACCTAACCTAACCTAACCAATAAAGATAGGTTAGGTAGGGTTGGTTAGGTTCGGTCAAATATCTACGTTAATTTCAATTCCAATAAAAAAAATTGACCTCATACATAATGAAATGGGTAGCTTTATCATTTCATAAGAAAAAAATTTGAGAAAATATATTAATTCAGAAAAACTTGGCTTATTAGGCAAATCGGGCCTTGCATAGTAGGCCAAAAAGTGCGTTCTGGCTACTAGGTACGACATATATATATATATATATATATATGAATGAAAACTCACACCCCAGAAGTGACTCGAACCCATACTCCCAGAAGCAACGCAACTGGTAACTACAGGGCGCCTTAATCCGCTTGACCATCACGGCCGTCAAAAGGAAGTGATAGCCGAGGCTATTTGAGCCACTTCCCCGACGGCAACTCGGATGGTAATCTTGGGCATAGCATTTCACCAAATCACCTCATTCTTTGGGGCACACGTGAGGAACACAAATGCGAACAAGCCTGAATGGTCCCCAGGACTATATGCGAATGAAAACTCACACCCCAGAAGTGACTCGAACCCATACTCCCAGAAGCAACGCAACTGGTAACTACAGGGCGCCTTAATCCGCTTGACCATCACGGCCGTCAAAAGGAAGTGATAGCCGAGGCTATTTGAGCCACTTCCCCGACGGCAACTCGGATGGTAATCTTGGGCATAGCATTTCACCAAATCACCTCATTCTTTGGGGCACACGTGAGGAACACAAATGCGAACAAGCCTGAATGGTCCCCAGGACTATATGCGAATGAAAACTCACACCCCAGAAGTGACTCGAACCCATACTCCCAGAAGCAACGCAACTGGTAACTACAGGGCGCCTTAATCCGCTTGACCATCACGGCCGTCAAAAGGAAGTGATAGCCGAGGCTATTTGAGCCACTTCCCCGACGGCAACTCGGATGGTAATCTTGGGCATAGCATTTCACCAAATCACCTCATTCTTTGGGGCACACGTGAGGAACACAAATGCGAACAAGCCTGAATGGTCCCCAGGACTATATGCGAATGAAAACTCACACCCCAGAAGTGACTCGAACCCATACTCCCAGAAGCAACGCAACTGGTAACTACAGGGCGCCTTAATCCGCTTGACCATCACGGCCGTCAAAAGGAAGTGATAGCCGAGGCTATTTGAGCCACTTCCCCGACGGCAACTCGGATGGTAATCTTGGGCATAGCATTTCACCAAATCACCTCATTCTTTGGGGCACACGTGAGGAACACAAATGCGAACAAGCCTGAATGGTCCCCAGGACTATATGCGAATGAAAACTCACACCCCAGAAGTGACTCGAACCCATACTCCCAGAAGCAACGCAACTGGTAACTACAGGGCGCCTTAATCCGCTTGACCATCACGGCCGTCAAAAGGAAGTGATAGCCGAGGCTATTTGAGCCACTTCCCCGACGGCAACTCGGATGGTAATCTTGGGCATAGCATTTCACCAAATCACCTCATTCTTTGGGGCACACGTGAGGAACACAAATGCGAACAAGCCTGAATGGTCCCCAGGACTATATGCGAATGAAAACTCACACCCCAGAAGTGACTCGAACCCATACTCCCAGAAGCAACGCAACTGGTAACTACAGGGCGCCTTAATCCGCTTGACCATCACGGCCGTCAAAAGGAAGTGATAGCCGAGGCTATTTGAGCCACTTCCCCGACGGCAACTCGGATGGTAATCTTGGGCATAGCATTTCACCAAATCACCTCATTCTTTGGGGCACACGTGAGGAACACAAATGCGAACAAGCCTGAATGGTCCCCAGGACTATATGCGAATGAAAACTCACACCCCAGAAGTGACTCGAACCCATACTCCCAGAAGCAACGCAACTGGTAACTACAGGGCGCCTTAATCCGCTTGACCATCACGGCCGTCAAAAGGAAGTGATAGCCGAGGCTATTTGAGCCACTTCCCCGACGGCAACTCGGATGGTAATCTTGGGCATAGCATTTCACCAAATCACCTCATTCTTTGGGGCACACGTGAGGAACACAAATGCGAACAAGCCTGAATGGTCCCCAGGACTATATGCGAATGAAAACTCACACCCCAGAAGTGACTCGAACCCATACTCCCAGAAGCAACGCAACTGGTAACTACAGGGCGCCTTAATCCGCTTGACCATCACGGCCGTCAAAAGGAAGTGATAGCCGAGGCTATTTGAGCCACTTCCCCGACGGCAACTCGGATGGTAATCTTGGGCATAGCATTTCACCAAATCACCTCATTCTTTGGGGCACACGTGAGGAACACAAATGCGAACAAGCCTGAATGGTCCCCAGGACTATATGCGAATGAAAACTCACACCCCAGAAGTGACTCGAACCCATACTCCCAGAAGCAACGCAACTGGTAACTACAGGGCGCCTTAATCCGCTTGACCATCACGGCCGTCAAAAGGAAGTGATAGCCGAGGCTATTTGAGCCACTTCCCCGACGGCAACTCGGATGGTAATCTTGGGCATAGCATTTCACCAAATCACCTCATTCTTTGGGGCACACGTGAGGAACACAAATGCGAACAAGCCTGAATGGTCCCCAGGACTATATGCGAATGAAAACTCACACCCCAGAAGTGACTCGAACCCATACTCCCAGAAGCAACGCAACTGGTAACTACAGGGCGCCTTAATCCGCTTGACCATCACGGCCGTCAAAAGGAAGTGATAGCCGAGGCTATTTGAGCCACTTCCCCGACGGCAACTCGGATGGTAATCTTGGGCATAGCATTTCACCAAATCACCTCATTCTTTGGGGCACACGTGAGGAACACAAATGCGAACAAGCCTGAATGGTCCCCAGGACTATATGCGAATGAAAACTCACACCCCAGAAGTGACTCGAACCCATACTCCCAGAAGCAACGCAACTGGTAACTACAGGGCGCCTTAATCCGCTTGACCATCACGGCCGTCTTAATTAGGATTAAGGCGCCCTGTAGTTACCAGTTGCGTTGCTTCTGGGAGTATGGGTTCGAGTCACTTCTGGGGTGTGAGTTTTCATTCGCATATAGTCCTGGGGACCATTCAGGCTTGTTCGCATTTGTGTTCCTCACGTGTGCCCCAAAGAATGAGGTGATTTGGTGAAATGCTATGCCCAAGATTACCATCCGAGTTGCCGTCGGGGAAGTGGCTCAAATAGCCTCGGCTATCACTTCCTTTTGACGGCCGTGATGGTCAAGCGGATTAAGGCGCCCTGTAGTTACCAGTTGCGTTGCTTCTGGGAGTATGGGTTCGAGTCACTTCTGGGGTGTGAGTTTTCATTCGCATATAGTCCTGGGGACCATTCAGGCTTGTTCGCATTTGTGTTCCTCACGTGTGCCCCAAAGAATGAGGTGATTTGGTGAAATGCTATGCCCAAGATTACCATCCGAGTTGCCGTCGGGGAAGTGGCTCAAATAGCCTCGGCTATCACTTCCTTTTGACGGCCGTGATGGTCAAGCGGATTAAGGCGCCCTGTAGTTACCAGTTGCGTTGCTTCTGGGAGTATGGGTTCGAGTCACTTCTGGGGTGTGAGTTTTCATTCGCATATAGTCCTGGGGACCATTCAGGCTTGTTCGCATTTGTGTTCCTCACGTGTGCCCCAAAGAATGAGGTGATTTGGTGAAATGCTATGCCCAAGATTACCATCCGAGTTGCCGTCGGGGAAGTGGCTCAAATAGCCTCGGCTATCACTTCCTTTTGACGGCCGTGATGGTCAAGCGGATTAAGGCGCCCTGTAGTTACCAGTTGCGTTGCTTCTGGGAGTATGGGTTCGAGTCACTTCTGGGGTGTGAGTTTTCATTCGCATATAGTCCTGGGGACCATTCAGGCTTGTTCGCATTTGTGTTCCTCACGTGTGCCCCAAAGAATGAGGTGATTTGGTGAAATGCTATGCCCAAGATTACCATCCGAGTTGCCGTCGGGGAAGTGGCTCAAATAGCCTCGGCTATCACTTCCTTTTGACGGCCGTGATGGTCAAGCGGATTAAGGCGCCCTGTAGTTACCAGTTGCGTTGCTTCTGGGAGTATGGGTTCGAGTCACTTCTGGGGTGTGAGTTTTCATTCGCATATAGTCCTGGGGACCATTCAGGCTTGTTCGCATTTGTGTTCCTCACGTGTGCCCCAAAGAATGAGGTGATTTGGTGAAATGCTATGCCCAAGATTACCATCCGAGTTGCCGTCGGGGAAGTGGCTCAAATAGCCTCGGCTATCACTTCCTTTTGACGGCCGTGATGGTCAAGCGGATTAAGGCGCCCTGTAGTTACCAGTTGCGTTGCTTCTGGGAGTATGGGTTCGAGTCACTTCTGGGGTGTGAGTTTTCATTCGCATATAGTCCTGGGGACCATTCAGGCTTGTTCGCATTTGTGTTCCTCACGTGTGCCCCAAAGAATGAGGTGATTTGGTGAAATGCTATGCCCAAGATTACCATCCGAGTTGCCGTCGGGGAAGTGGCTCAAATAGCCTCGGCTATCACTTCCTTTTGACGGCCGTGATGGTCAAGCGGATTAAGGCGCCCTGTAGTTACCAGTTGCGTTGCTTCTGGGAGTATGGGTTCGAGTCACTTCTGGGGTGTGAGTTTTCATTCGCATATAGTCCTGGGGACCATTCAGGCTTGTTCGCATTTGTGTTCCTCACGTGTGCCCCAAAGAATGAGGTGATTTGGTGAAATGCTATGCCCAAGATTACCATCCGAGTTGCCGTCGGGGAAGTGGCTCAAATAGCCTCGGCTATCACTTCCTTTTGACGGCCGTGATGGTCAAGCGGATTAAGGCGCCCTGTAGTTACCAGTTGCGTTGCTTCTGGGAGTATGGGTTCGAGTCACTTCTGGGGTGTGAGTTTTCATTCGCATATAGTCCTGGGGACCATTCAGGCTTGTTCGCATTTGTGTTCCTCACGTGTGCCCCAAAGAATGAGGTGATTTGGTGAAATGCTATGCCCAAGATTACCATCCGAGTTGCCGTCGGGGAAGTGGCTCAAATAGCCTCGGCTATCACTTCCTTTTGACGGCCGTGATGGTCAAGCGGATTAAGGCGCCCTGTAGTTACCAGTTGCGTTGCTTCTGGGAGTATGGGTTCGAGTCACTTCTGGGGTGTGAGTTTTCATTCGCATATAGTCCTGGGGACCATTCAGGCTTGTTCGCATTTGTGTTCCTCACGTGTGCCCCAAAGAATGAGGTGATTTGGTGAAATGCTATGCCCAAGATTACCATCCGAGTTGCCGTCGGGGAAGTGGCTCAAATAGCCTCGGCTATCACTTCCTTTTGACGGCCGTGATGGTCAAGCGGATTAAGGCGCCCTGTAGTTACCAGTTGCGTTGCTTCTGGGAGTATGGGTTCGAGTCACTTCTGGGGTGTGAGTTTTCATTCGCATATAGTCCTGGGGACCATTCAGGCTTGTTCGCATTTGTGTTCCTCACGTGTGCCCCAAAGAATGAGGTGATTTGGTGAAATGCTATGCCCAAGATTACCATCCGAGTTGCCGTCGGGGAAGTGGCTCAAATAGCCTCGGCTATCACTTCCTTTTGACGGCCGTGATGGTCAAGCGGATTAAGGCGCCCTGTAGTTACCAGTTGCGTTGCTTCTGGGAGTATGGGTTCGAGTCACTTCTGGGGTGTGAGTTTTCATTCGCATATAGTCCTGGGGACCATTCAGGCTTGTTCGCATTTGTGTTCCTCACGTGTGCCCCAAAGAATGAGGTGATTTGGTGAAATGCTATGCCCAAGATTACCATCCGAGTTGCCGTCGGGGAAGTGGCTCAAATAGCCTCGGCTATCACTTCCTTTTGACGGCCGTGATGGTCAAGCGGATTAAGGCGCCCTGTAGTTACCAGTTGCGTTGCTTCTGGGAGTATGGGTTCGAGTCACTTCTGGGGTGTGAGTTTTCATTCGCATATAGTCCTGGGGACCATTCAGGCTTGTTCGCATATATATATATATATATATATATATATATATATATATATATATATATATATATATATATATATATATATATATATACATATATATATATATATATATATATATATATATATATATATATATATATATATATATATATACATATATATATATATATATATATATATATATATATGTCTGTGTGTGTAATTACCTAAGTGTAATTACCTAAGTGTAGTTACAGGATGAGAGCTACGCTCGTGGTGTCCCGTCTTCCCAGCACTCTTTGTCATATAACGCTTTGAAACTACTGACGGTCTTGGCCTCCACCACCTTCTCACTTAACTTGTTCCGACCGTCTACCACTCTATTTGCGAAGGTGAATTTTCTTATATTTCTTCGGCATCTGTGTTTAGCTAGTTTAAATCTATGACCTCTTGTTCTTGAAATTCCAGGTCTCAGGAAGTCTTCCCTGTCGATTTTATCAATTCCTGTTACTATTTTGTATGTAGTGATCATATCACCTCTTTTTCTTCTGTCTTCTAGTTTTGGCATATTTAATGCTTCTAACCTCTCCTCGTAGCTCTTGCCCTTCAGTTCTGGGAGCCACTTAGTAGCATGTCTTTGCACCTTTTCCAGTTTGTTGATGTGCTTCTTAAGATATGGGCACCACACAACAGCTGCATATTCTAGCTTTGGCCTAACAAAAGTCATGAACAATTTCTTTAGTATATCGCCATCCATGTATTTAAATGCAATTCTGAAGTTAGAAAGCATAGCATAGGCTCCTTGCACAATATTCTTAATGTGGTCCTCAGGTGATAGTTTTCTATCTAGAACCACTCCTAGATCTCTTTCTTTATCAGAATTCTTTAAAGATTTCTCACATAATATATAGGTTGTGTGGGGTCTATGTTCTCCTATTCCACATTCCATAACATGACATTTATTAACATTAAATTCCATTTGCCAAGTGGTGCTCCATATACTTATTTTGTCCAGGTCTTTTTGAAGGGCATGACAGTCATCTAAATTTCTTATCCTTCCTATTATCTTAGCATCATCAGCAAACATGTTCATATAATTCTGTATACCAACTGGTAGATCATTTATGTACACAATAAACATCACTGGTGCAAGAACTGAACCCTGTGGTACTCCACTTGTGACATTTCTCCATTCTGATACATTGCCTCTGATTACTGCCCTCATTTTTCTATCAGTCAGAAAATTTTTCATCCATGATAGAAGCTTACCTGTCACCCCTCCAATATTTTCCAGTTTCCAGAACAACCTCTTATGTGGAACTCTGTCGAAAGCCTTTTTTAGGTCCAGATAGATGCAGTCAACCCAACCATCTCTTTCCTGTAATATCTCTGTGGCTCGATCATAGAAACTGAGTAAATTCGATACACAGGATCTTCCAGATCGAAAACCATACTGTCTGTCTGATATTATATCATTTCTCTCTAGGTGTTCTACCCATTTAGTTTTGATTAGTTTTTCCAATACTTTCACTATTACACTTGTCAATGATACAGGTCTATAATTGAGGGGGTCTTCCCTGCTGCCACTTTTGTAGATTGGAACTATGTTAGCCTGTTTCCACCCGTCTGCTACGATTCCTGTACACAGGGATGCCTGAAAGATCAGGTGAAGTGGAATGCTGAGCTCAGATGCACATTCTCTCAGAACCCATGGTGAAACGCCATCTGGGCCAGCTGCTTTGTTCTTACCGAGCTCCTTGAGCATTTTTTCCACTTCGTCTCTAGACACCTCTATGTGTTCTATGTTGTTCTCTGGAATTCTTATTGTATCTGGTTCCCTAAAGATTTCATTTTGTACAAACACACTTTGGAACTTTTCGTTTAGTGTTTCACACATTTCCTTTTCATCTTCCGTGAATCTATTTCCCATTTTCAACCTCTGAATATTATCCTTTACCTGCAATTTGTTGTTTATGAATTTATAGAATAGACCTGGTTCTGTTTTACATTTGTCCGCAATCCCTTTTTCAAAATTTCTTTCTGCCTCTCTCCTCACTGCCATGTAGTTGTTTCTCGGATCTTTGTTTCGCTGGTATGTTTGGGGGTTCGGCCTCTTCCTGTATTGATTCCATTTTTGTGTCTTTCGGTCTCTAGCCCTCTCGCAATTTCTATTGAACCAATCCTGTTTCCTAGTTCTGCATCTCTGTTTTGGTATAAATTTTTTTGTGCCTTTATCATATATTTCACAAAACTTGCCATACATCTCATTCACTTCCTTGCCTAGCATCAAGTCTGTCCAATTATACTCACTAAAAAAATTTCTAAGGTCACCATAATGTCCTCTCCTGAAGTCTGGTTTTTCAACTGCTTCAACCTCCTTATTTTCTTCCAGCTTATAACGCATTGCATACTTTATTCCCAAAAAGACATGGTCACTTTTACCCAAGGGAGGAAGGTACTGAATGTCAAATATCTCTTCCTCCTTCCTGGTAAATATCAAATCTAGCATGGAGGGAACGTCCCCTTCCCTCATCCTCGTAGCTTGTTTAACATGTTGATACAAGAATGTTTCCAGGATGAGGTCTACAAATTTACAGGTCCAAAAATCTTCTGTTTTAGCTTCATATGCTTCCCAGTCTATGGATTTCAAGTTGAAGTCACCGACTATCAACAGTCGTGATCTATCGTTATCCGCTCTCGCTATAATCTCTCTCATTATTGTTATAAGACCTTCACGTTTACTATCTAGCTCCTCCTTTGACCATGTGCTGCTTGGCGGTGGACTATATGCATTTATCATCATTAGTTTATCATCCTCATAGCAGATCTCTAGTGCTATTATGTCAACTTCTTGTGGATTGGCAGTCATTATTTCCTTCACCTTTAGGTGTTCTTTTACCAGCACAGCAACGCCACCGCCTTTCCTAATTTTTCTGTCCCGTCTCCAAATTGAGTAGCCCCTCGGGAATATGACCTCATTTAAAATTACATCTTCAAGTTTTGTCTCCGTGAGTGCAACAATGTCTGGTGTCTGCAGCTGTATTACATCACTTAACTCCAGTATCTTCGATCTCACTCCATCTATGTTGGTGTATGCAATCTTCAGGAACTTGTTCCCCCTCTCCTTATTCTTCACTCCCCCTCTCTCTATTGATTTTGTTGGTTTGCCTTTATGTACCACTTTACTGGTTTGCCTACCCCTATCACTTTGTAGAAAAAAGAATTTATTTCTTCTTCATTCCTGCTCTCATTTAAATGTTTTGCCTCGGCGAGGTTCAGTTTCAGCTTCTCTCTATCTTCTTTTGAAAGATCTCGTCTTAATGACCACCCTTTCCCATCCTCATCCCTTTGCAATTTTCTAGCATTCCTTAGTACTTCTTCCATCTGTTTGGCACCGTTTAGGGTGATCCTCAAAGGTCGATCTTTCCCTTTTACGTACCTGCCTATTCTCCTGTAGTCGCACACATTCTCTCTGTTTGTAAGACCTTCCACGAGGCCAACAATTTTATCTACTACTTTTGCTTCTTCTACAGCTCTTTCTGACCTAGATGTTATCGCCTTTTCTTTGCAGCCAAAAATGATCAGGGACTTACTCCGATCAACTGTGTTTTGCACCAACTTCGGGTTAGATGCCAATTCTTTCCTCACTTCTAGCCTAATGTTTGTTTTATCTTGGTTGCTGCAGTGTTTGACTTCCTTTACTGCTTCTTCTATTTTTTCCTTCTCCTTGGCCACTTGTGCATAAGTGAGTTGCATATCTTTCTTGCACTGTTCTATTCCCTGTGTAACTTCCTCCATCTGTGCTGACAAAAGCTGTTTCTCCTGTTGAATTTCCTTGCCTAACCTATTGTAGTCATTTATGTTTAAATTTACTTTAACTTCTTCCAAAGCTATTTTTAAGAGTTTATTTTCTTCTTCCATGGCTTTGCAATTTGTTTCCAATTGATTCTTATCCTTGCGCAAGTCTTTCACTAAACCCTCAAGACATAAAACTTTGCTATTCAAATGGTCATTACTTTCTTTCAATTTACTAATTATTTCTACATGAGAGTTCACTATAGTATCTAAATTTACCAACTTGTTATGTAGACTACTAATATCAATGCTTTCTTCATTGAATCCCTCAAAATCAAGCTCTGTTTTGTTTTTCCCCTTGCCAGTGGCCATCTTGAATGTTCTTCTCTGCACTGTAAACACTAGGGCAACTTTTTCTCATCCGATTTTTCACTTCCCTTAGCACTTTCCTGTTATCTCACCTATTTTTCAAGAGCACTATACCTTTATGTTCTCTGGGACACCACTCACTACCATCAACCTGTACTACAATACTTAGGATTGTTGAAATATGCTGGAGTTCCTCTGCTGCAAGTGTTGACCCTAGGGGTGTCACCTTTTTTCTTGTGTGTAATTACCTAAGTGTAATTACCTAAGTGTAGTTACAGGATGAGAGCTACGCTCGTGGTGTCCCGTCTTCCCAGCACTCTTTGTCATATAACGCTTTGAAACTACTGACGGTCTTGGCCTCCACCACCTTCTCACTTAACTTGTTCCAACCGTCTACCACTCTATTTGCGAAGGTGAATTTTCTTATATTTCTTCGGCATCTGTGTTTAGCTAGTTTAAATCTATGACCTCTTGTTCTTGAAGTTCCAGGTCTCAGGAAGTCTTCCCTGTCGATTTTATCAATTCCTGTTACTATTTTGTACGTAGTGATCATATCACCTCTTTTTCTTCTGTCTTCTAGTTTTGGCATATTTAATGCCTGTAACCTCTCCTCGTAGCTCTTGCCCTTCAGTTCTGGGAGCCACTTAGTAGCATGTCTTTGCACCTTTTCCAGTTTGTTGATGTGCTTCTTAAGATATGGGCACCACACAACAGCTGCATATTCTAGCTTTGGCCTAACAAAAGTCATGAACAATTTCTTTAGTATATCGCCATCCATGTATTTAAATGCAATTCTGAAGTTAGAAAGCATTGCATAGGCTCCTTGCACAATATTCTTTATGTGGTCCTCAGGTGATAGTTTTCTATCTAGAACCACTCCTAGATCTCTTTCTTTATCAGAATTCTTTAAAGATTTCTCACATAATATATAGGTTGTGTGGGGTCTATGTTCTCCTATTCCACATTCCATAACATGACATTTATTAACATTAAATTCCATTTGCCAAGTGGTGCTCCATATACTTATTTTGTCCAGGTCTTCTTGAAGGGCATGACAATCATCTAAATTTCTTATCCTTCCTATTATCTTAGCATCATCAGCAAACATGTTCATATAATTCTGTATACCAACTGGTAGATCATTTATGTACACAATAAACATCACTGGTGCAAGAACTGAACCCTGTGGTACTCCACTTGTGACATTTCTCCATTCCGATACAATGCCTCTGATTCCTGCCCTCATTTTTCTATCAGTCAGAAAATTTTTCAACCATGATAGAAGCTTACCTGTCACCCCTCCAATATTTTCCAGTTTCCAGAACAACCTCTTATGTGGAACTCTGTCGAAAGCCTTTTTTAGGTCCAGATAGATGCAGTCAACCCAGCCATCTCTTTCCTGTAATATCTCTGTGGCTCGATCATAGAAACTGAGTAAATTCGATACACAGGATCTTCCTGATCGAAAACCATACTGTCTGTCTGATATTATATCATTTCTCTCCAGGTGTTCTACCCATTTAGTTTTGATTAGCTTTTCCAATACTTTCACTATTACACTTGTCAATGATACAGGTCTATAATTGAGGGGGTCTTCCCTGCTGCCACTTTTGTAGATTGGAACTATGTTAGCCTGTTTCCACCCGTCTGCTACGATTCCTGTACACAGGGATGCCTGAAAGATCAGGTGAAGTGGAATGCTGAGCTCAGATGCACATTCTCTCAGAACCCATGGTGAAACGCCATCTGGGCCAGCTGCTTTGTTCTTACCGAGCTCCTTGAGCATTTTTTCCACTTCGTCTCTAGACACCTCTATGTGTTCTATGTTGTTCTCTGGAATTCTTATTGTATCTGGTTCCCTAAAGATTTCATTTTGTACAAACACACTTTGGAACTTTTCGTTTAGTGTTTCACACATTTCCTTTTCATCTTCCGTGAATCTATTTCCCATTTTCAACCTCTGAATATTATCCTTTACCTGCAATTTGTTGTTTATGAATTTATAGAATAGACCTGGTTCTGTTTTACATTTGTCCGCAATCCCTTTTTCAAAATTTCTTTCTGCCTCTCTCCTTACTGCTGTATAATTGTTTCTCGCATCTTTGTATCGCTGGTATGTTTGGGGGTTTGGCCTCTTCCTATACTGATTCCATTTTTGTGTCTTTTGGTCTCTTGCCCTCTCACAATTTCTGTCGAACCAATCCTGTTTTCTGGTCCTGCATCTCTGTTTTGGTATGAATGTTTGTGTGCCTTCCTCGTATAGTTTTAAAAATTTGGCATACATTTCATTTACTTCCCTGCCTAGCAACAATTCTGTCCAATTACACTCATTAAAAAAATTTCGAAGTTCCCCATAGTTGCCTCTCTTTAAATCGAGTTTATCAACTGTTTCAATGTCCCCATTTTCTTCTAGATGATATCTTAAAGCATATTTAATGTCTAACAGGACATGATCACTC
Source organism: Procambarus clarkii (assembly GCF_040958095.1). Classification (NCBI taxonomy): domain Eukaryota; kingdom Metazoa; phylum Arthropoda; class Malacostraca; order Decapoda; family Cambaridae; genus Procambarus; species Procambarus clarkii. Next base: position 25,821,960 of record NC_091209.1, read on the forward strand.
TTTCCCAAGGGAGGAAGGTACTGGATGTCAAAAATCTCTTCTTCTTTCCTGGTGAATACTAGATCCAGTACTGACGGTATATCTCCCTCCCTCATTCTTGTGGCTTGCTTTATGTGTTGATACAAGAATGTCTCCAGAATGAGGTTCACAAATCTGCATGTCCAAAAGTCCTCCGTTCTTGCTTCATAGGCCTCCCAGTCTATTGCTCTAAAGTTGAAGTCCCCCAGTATCAACAGTCGTGATTTATCTTTATCTGCTTGTACAATAATATCTCTCATGACCATTATGAGGCCCTCTCGTTTGTCATCCAGTTCTTCCTTTGTCCACGTGTTGCTTGCTGGTGGGCTGTAGGTATTTACAATTATCAGGTTATCATCCTGTGTGTGTGTGTGTGTGTGTGTGTGTGTGTGTGTGTGTGTGTGTGTGTGTGTGTGTGTGTGTGTGTGTGTGTGTGTGTGTGTGTGTGTGTGAGAAAGCTGCATGAACGCGCAAGCCATATATCACAAAGAACTCTTTGACCCGGCTAGGATTCGAACCCATGCCATCCAGGATCACCCCTAAACGTACACAGTACCGTGACCACCGCACCAATGATCGTCTATAAGGATTGGTCAGTCATGGAGCTTATTAACTAAGCTCCCTGACTGACCAACCCCCGACGACACTCATGGATCCATTTGGGTACAGTTTTTCATCAAATTCTGGCGCATGCACAGTTTTTTTTTACTTTAGTTCATTTATTATGCACCCCATACCCATCTTGTGGGCGGTAGTGGAAAGGGTTACAGAGGCACATAATGGGCTCAGGGACTGAACCCCACAATTCATTTAGCTAAGCAAGTTACAATCTTGATGAGCTAGTTACAAAATTCAATATAAGTCATCACATCAACAATGGGTTCGAGATCGACCTCAAGTACAGGTTCTAAATTAAGCAACTGACATATGTGGAGAGCTAGTGTCAAAATTTATATATTTGTCCTGCACACCGCCCCCCATCCAGTGGGCAGCGGTGGATAGGTTACAATCACCTAGTTACTACCTACAGTTAGCAAACTGGGGATATTTGGCTAAAATTTCTGGTAGCAGATCATTTTGAATGAAATATTGACACATCGCTGGAACATTGGTTATAGAATTGTCTCTAAATTCACGTATCTTTTTGCACTCCATCACATAGTGACGGAGCGTGTGCGAATAATTTTGTTGACACAATTTACATTTGGTCAGGTCTACATCAGCAGATAATGAGAATTCCCAGTGATACTTGTAACCGAGTCTAAGCCGAGCAGTAGTAACATCTAGAAGTCTGCTGATTTTATTGGATGATCCATAGATGTGTGGCTCCACTTGCATGATAGTATGATGATAGATGGAATTACTGGTGTCAATTTTACTTTGCCTCAGATCTACAAGATCTTGTTGAAGTTCTCGGTGTACTGCTGCTCTCAGATTGCTCATTGACAATCCAAGGTTACACTCAACGGCTCCTTTAAAGGCAGATTCTTTGGCTAACTTATCAGCTCTATCATGCATTCGGAGGCCAACATGCACAGGCCGCACTGAGTCTAACATGTGTGAGAAAGCTGCATGAACGCGCAAGCCATATATCACAAAACACTCTTTGACCCGGCCAGGATTCGAACCCATGCCGTCCAGGATCACCCCTAAACGTACACAGTACCGTGACCAACGCACCAATGATCGTCTATAAGCATGCGCCAGAATTTGATGAAAAAATGTATCCAAATGGATCCATGAGTGTCGTCGGGGGTTGGTCAGTCAGGGAGCTTAGTTAATAAGCCCCATGACTGACCAATCCTTATAGACGATCATTGGTGCGGTGGTCACGGTACTGTGTACGTTTAGGGGTGATCCTGGAGGGCATGGGTTCGAATCCTGGCCGGGTCAAAGAGTTCTTTGTGATTATATATATATATGTCGTACCTAGTAGCCAGAACGCACTTCTCAGCATACTATGCAAGGCCCAATTTGCCTAATAAGCCAAGTTTTCATGAATTAATTGTTTTTCGACTACCTAACCTACCTAACCTAACCTAACTTTTTCTGCTAAGATTAATAATTCTAACACGAATTTTCTCAATCTTTCGTACATTTCTTTTCACTGTTGGAGGTAAATCAAAAATCAATTCTCCAAAATTCATTTTTATTTCTAGTCTGACGCGACACGAGCGCGTTTCGTAAAACTTATTACATTTTCAAAGACTTTAGTTTACAAATACACAACTGAATAGAACTTACGCATCTCCGATTTTGTTTATATCTACATTTGAGTGAGGTGGATGGGGTGAGGTGGCATTAACACTTTCGCGCTCTCCGCAAAGGTCACTCAGCCAACCGAATGTGCGCGCTGCGTTTTTATCGCTTAAGCGTAAAAACAAAAATGTGTATACTCTTTTTACTCTTCTGACCTTAGTTCTCATGCTACGTATTTCATTTTGGTACCAACGTGTTCGCAATAAAATTCTCTAGAAGAACATCAGTAAAAAAAGTCACGAAACGTATAGGGATACCAGCACCAAATAAATAACTACGAAGATGACTCGCCGTGAGCGCCCATCAGCAACAAAATGTTTTTACTCTTGGGATTGTAATCGCCTCCACACTTGTTCTACAGCGTTAATTTTGGTATCAATGGACTCGCAATGAAATTCCCAACACGGTGATATGAATATAAGCATAGAATAATGATGCGGCCCGCCCGCAAGAGTGTGGGAAGTGGTGAAATTGTTACCCGGTATCGGTGACGGGACGACGCACGGCGCTTTGAAAGTTTATACTTATTTCACTCTCATGACATTAATTTTCTATGTACGTCATTCATTTTTGTGTCAATGTGTTCGCAATAGAATGTTCTATGTGCCCATAGGTAAAAAATATCAACAAAGCGTAAGTTAGAATAGCGCCAAATATAAAACAACGCTGGAACATATCAGTGAGCGTCAAACACACACGAAATATTTTTACTTTTGTTATGTTTGTCAAGTTTATACTTGTTGCACACAGTTATTTTTGGTTGTATATTGATCGGAATAAAATTCCCTAAACAGACATATGCATATAATACATGATATGGGGGAAGCATTACCAGTATAAACGGCTAAAGTCACCCACCTGCAACCCGTTTGGGACAAAATACCATTTGATCGAAGTTATCCACACCTTTCATGAACTTATTGTACCATGCAGCCTAGTGGTGAGAAAGAGAGCCTCATAGCGCGCAGTTTGAAACAAACCCAAAGTAAATCGGATAAAAATTGAATTTTATACAAATATTTTAAAAGAGGACTCAACTTTATGTCCACTATGCGTTTGCGTTAGACGAAACGGGACGCGCCGATGCGTCCGGATAGCGCGAAAGTGTTAATTAATAGGGTATTAATTTCATCAACACAAGACAGAACAAGAGGTGGATGTTCTGTCTTGTGTTGATGAAATTAATACCCTATTAATGCCACCTCACTCCATCCACTCCATTTTAATTCGGCTGTAGTGTCCTTCGTTACCCTTTGGAACTTAGTTTGGTCAGAGAGTATGATGTTCATTTTCGCCAGATATTCGTCTTTTTTAAGAATGACATATATTGGCGACTTGTCACCTCTCCTGACAACTATCTCCTTGTTCTCACGAAGGCTTTTAGCTGCCGCTTTAAGCTCGGGGGACAGTATGGTGCTTCTGTAGTTGCCTCGATTCTTTCCTCCTTCTGCAATAAGTTCTGCTTGTAAGGTATCTTTGGTAGTGACCTTCTTTTGTGTCTTGTGTCTTAAAAGCAAAGGTCAACAAACTGATCGAAACTGTGAACGCCAAGAAATCCGGACTCCACCTGCCAAAGATCATTGGGGAATATAAACCTGGATATGCGTATGGAAATGTCAAGACGCACAAGCCTGGAAACCCACTTCGGCCAATCATTAGCCAGATACCCACACCCACGTACAGACTGGCGAAGCGACTCAACGGCCTGCTGACTCCTTATGTTCCTTGCGCCTTCAGCCTGAAGTCTCCAAAGGAATTTGTTGACTTACTGCGGGGCACACGGGCCACAGGGATAAGAGCCTCGTTGGACGTAGAATCGCTGTTTACCAACGTACCTGTGGACGAGACAATCGGAATGATAGCCGACAGAGTGTATCGTGATCCAGCCTGTACTCCTCTTGACATGCCAGAAAATATTCTGAGGAAACTACTCCAAGCTTGTACTAAAGAGGCACCCTTCTTGAGCCCGGATGGGCACATGTATAAGCAAGTAGATGGGGTCGCCATGGGTTCTCCCCTAGGTGTCCTGTTTGCAAACTTCTACATGGGTACCATCGAGCAAAAAGTCTTAGTCGACATGAACTTGAAACCGGCCATATACTGCAGGTATGTTGACGACATTTTTACACAGGTACCTGATGTCAGACATCTGCAGGAGCTGAAGGAGGCATTTGAGCAGAGTTCCGTGCTGCGTTTCACTTACGAGATGGAAAAGGATGGGAAGCTGCCCTTTCTAGATGTAAGTCATGGAAAAGGGCGGAGGTTTCCACACTGCAGTCTACACTAAGGAAACAAACATAGGAATGTGCCTAAATGCCAACAGCGACTGCCCTGACAGGTACAAGAGGAGTGTTGTTAACGCATATGTCGACCGTGCTCTCAGCCACAGCTCAGAATGGAAGCAAGTCGACGAAGAACTCTGTAGGGTAAGGCAGGTCCTAGTCAATAACGGCTTCTCCAATGGTTTCATCGAAGACATCATAAGAAGGAAAGTGAAAAGCCATGCAACCTCTGAAGAGACAACTAACACAACACCTATACCCCCTATTAGACTATTTTACAGGAACTTCTTTTCCACAGCTCATAAAACGGAGGAAAGGGTCCTGAAAGATATTGTTAATAGAAACGTTATCCCTACAGACAAAAAACAGAGGATACAACTGACGATTTACTATAAAACCAGAAAAACGGCCAGCCTACTCATGAGAAACTCTCCAGACACAAAACAAACGCTTTAAAAGAGACTAACGTCGTCTATGCCTTCAAATGCCCACTTGGGGACTGTAAGCTCCAAAAAACCCAGTATATAGGCAAGACAACAACATCTCTTTCTAGGCGTTTAACGATGCATAAGCAAAAGGGCTCCATTAAGGAACATATAATCTCTTCCCACAACCAAACCATCGCCAGAGAAATCCTAGTAAACAACACAGAAATCATCGATAGATACAGCGATAGCAGGCGGCTTGACGTTTGCGAGGCACTACACATCAAGAAGTCAACACCAGCAATCAACAGCCAATTATTGCACAACTATATTCTACCCACCTCAAGACTCCGCTCCAATATAGAAGCATCAAGAAATATGGACCAATAGGCTTTCTACAAACACTTCTATTCAATACCCATTGTTTGTGTTCTGTCTTGTGTTGATACTTTTAATACCCTATTAATATCCCCTCTTGTTCTGTCTTGTGTTAATGCCACATCACCCCTCCCACCTCACTCAAATGTAGATATAAAATCGGAGATACGTAAGTTCTAATCAGTTGTGTATTTGTGAACTAAAGTCTTTGAAAATGTAATAAGTTTTACGAAACGCGCCCGTGTCGCGTCAGACTAGAAATAAAAATGAATTTTGGAGAATTGATTTTTGATTTACCTCCAACAGTGAAGCGTAATGTACGAAAGATTGAGAAAATTCGTGTTAGAATTATTAATCTTACTTTTTCGGTCATATTTAATAATATATATATATATATATATATATATATATATATATATATATATATATAAACGAGAACAGCAAAGGGGACCACAAAGGCAGACCTCCCCACCAGGCAAAAACAAAAATAAAAGAAAAACCCCACAAGGGGACAACGTACCTAGGCAGAACAGAGCCGGCCACTATTATTGGTGAAAACTAGCTGTGCAGTACTCTGTGCCCCTACCAGTGACGAAAACTACCTCCTACCCAGAAACAAACAAGGGCAACAAAACCCCAGCTGACCCCAAGGGCAGCCCAGTACCAAGCAGTAAAGGACACAGCAGAGGTAGATCCCAAGGTGACTTGTGGAAGGTGGCCCCAAGCCCCAAGGGGCAGTACTTACAGGGGCCCCTAGGGAAGAGGGCCCTAGGCACATGCAGCCCGAGTACTGTGGAATCTCACTCCTGGCTCTCACACCACCTGTAGAGGCAGCCCACTCCACAAGGCACAGAACTGAAACAAAACTGGAGCCAGAGGCACTCGACTGGCCAGTAATCACATCAGCCAAGAACTGCCGGTTGGATCGCCAGCGCGGATGGTCTGGGGCTCCCAATTCCCCCCCTCCCAGGGAGGGGGGGGGGGGTTCTGCAGACGGCGGTGCAGCGACGTGATGATGCCATGCTGGTTTGATAATTTTGTTTGGAGAGCTCTGACCACTCGTTCGGCTTTCGGTAGCAATATTTTCACCAGAATAGGGGTTTGTTTTGGGGCGCCTACGTTTCTGGGTGTCTGTCCCGGTCGATGGTAGACATGGAATGCTCCCAACCCCAGAGGGGATTTCTATAGGCCATTGCTCCTCGTGCCTCTCTGAGGGGGGCCAGGTTCTGGCTCGTGGTTCCCAGTAGGCAAGAACTCCAAACACTGACTGATGCCAGAAAGTTATACATATCCATTCAGGCTGGATAGCTCCGGGAAGCCAACAGGGCTCCCCCAAGAAAAAGTAGCAGGTTGTCAGCCAGCCAGGATGAATCAGGAAATTCATATCACAGCCAATAAGCAGCAGCAGACCTGAATTCAAATGAGGCCAGGTCCATCAAATAAGTGAGGTACAAATTCAGCAAAAGGAACAGAAATAGATCCGCTCATGCCACAGAACATGTAAGGCCGGATAAAGGAAACTTTTGGAACTAAGACAACTCTTTGGAACCAAATGGTACACATATATGAACCGTGGGGAAAGCCGCCGAGTAATAGAGCTCATACGTTGAAGGAGGGTATAGTTCATTTCCCTGGAGCAATATGCCCTCAACTGAATGAACTGAAGTATAGAAATGGTTGAACGGCACCCATAGACCCTCCTTGGGTTATCTTCTTGAGGTTATCTTGAGATGATTTCGGGGCTTTTTTTAGTGTCCCCGCGGCCCGGTCCTCAACCAGGCCTCCACCCCCCAGGAAGCAGCCCGTGACAGCTGACTAACACCCAGGTACCTATTTTACTGCTAGGTAACAGGGGCATAGGGTGAAAGAAACTCTGCCCATTGTTTCTCGCCGACGCCTGGGATCGAACCCAGGACCACAGGATCACAAGTCCAGCGTGCTGTCCGCTCGGCCAACCGGCTCTCCCTGGGTCCTCTCCCTCAGCCCCAGAAGCCAGCCATGATTGTCCCAAGACAGAGCTGTATTCTGCCTCTGATACCTGGGATATCAGATATAAGAAAACAGCATCTCAAGAAGGATTGGAGTTCTGCTGTGAAGGCTTTGGCACCATATCTTCAGCAGGAAGGAACAGCTCAACTGCCACAGCCATAGAAATGAATGTGGTTGCTCCTTGGAAGTGACCAAACTACCTCCAAAGCCAATTCCAAAGCCAATTGGCTCTGTACCAATTCCAAAACCATTTGATGTTTCAGAGCCAGAACTAGGAAAGGGAAGGAACCAGAAGCTGGGTGAACCACACCAGCAGGAGAAATATAAGGAGGGGTGGCCTAAACCCAAGTGGAATACACCAGCACCTCCAAATCTGGGTCTCTAAACACCACAGGGAACAACTCCAAAACATCCAATCAAGCACATCATCACAGATCACGGATATGGGAAAACAAAGTCCATAAAGTAACAATTGCCTGGTAAGCTTCCTAACAGGAAGCAGGTTCAGATAAAACGGAGACCCAATGCACGCATATGTCACAGGACTCTGGCTCAAAAGTGTCACCAACCCAACTGGCAGCACGGTGGTGGCAGAGAATGAACATTGGCTTGTAACAAGGCTGACAAGCAACCTCAGTTTCAGGGAGCCATCACTAGTCTCCTGCATAAATATTTAATGAATATTCATGCACACATCATCAAATATCTATATACTGTATTAGTAGACTCAATAAAATACTGCACAACTTACCTGTGTTTTTACGTGCTTTTGCAAGGCAATTCATTAGTTTGTCTTTGGAACGCCCAGCTACAGCCCATGACAGTGACCGATTTTTCTGTGTCATATCACATTGTGCCACACGAGATACTTCCTCAACCACAAACTGCCCAGTATAACCTGTTGCTCCAAGAATCACCAAGTCATAACGTTGTTTGGTTGTTGCTGATGCCATCCTTATTCTTATTATCTGATGACTGCTTCTGTTAAAGAAAAAAAGTCATGAGTATAGATGAAACACCCTTTTCTAAGCAGGTCGCTCAGTTGCTTCCTAAAGCAATGACCAGCTCTCCAAAGAATATTTTCATACAACTACCAGATAAGAAGAGCAATTACATTCCTGTGCAAATTTCTAAATCCAAGACAAAATTACTTCCCAAATGTTCATTTATCTATGATCAGGGGCACTGTATTTGTTAATGTGTTATTCATTTACCCCCTCATATTCAATCTATACAGTAGTTCAGACAGTCCTATAAACACATATGGCCATTATACCTCCTTGGCAGATGGCAACAGCCAGACACTAGTTGTTAACCGAGCTGGATCTGGTATGATACACAAGAGGAGACAAAGGCCTAAGGTTAATGGGTAGGCAGCCTATAGGCAAGGTAGATTAGTTGTAATGACTAGTATACAGGGGACCACTTGTAGGATTTTGGTGGCCCTCCACTAGGTCCCTGTGCTTGCACATGTCGAAGGGGTTCAGCTATTAGTTAGTTTGCTTGGTAGCTCTGGGATAACCGGTTTGCAGTACCTCGCCTGGGCTTCCCTTAGCAGTCAGCCTAAGGAGCCCTAGAAACCCCCTTTGGGCCTCAGTGGTCCGATGTAGGAGACCTGAGTCCCACCTAGCCTTGTGCGATTTTGAAGGTTGCTCTGTCCCCTTGTCTCAGGGTGACACTCACCGTCTGCCTCCGCCTTGCTGCCTGTTGGGGTCAGATACACCTATGACCCGGAGTTCTGCGAGTGGTGTTCTTTGCTTGTACTCCATTCACCCAGTCCACTGAGACTGATATTTGGGTGCAGGCAGCTTTAGCATTGCATGCGAGGTTTAGGTTGCAGCAACGTGCAAGGTTGGTTGCCTTTCTGGATGCCTTGCTGAATTATAGTAGAGAGACTCGGGTAGCTTCGCGGATTGGCCCTTCCGGATCAGCGGCGGAGGCATTCGAGCCTGGTCCTCCTGCCGGAGCTTTTGGGCCATGCCAGCGGGCCCCCTTCATCCCTGCTTTTTCGGTGAACTCTGCTTTTTCTCCAGAGGCAGAGGGTTTGGAGGACGGCTCGGCCCCGGGTCCTGACATGGAGGATTCCGGGGCGGGGGAGTAGTTGACTTTGGGGGGGGGGGTCTGGGCCCCACTTGTCTCTGCTTGGGTGTTTGGTACCCTTGGCATAGGGCTTGTTACAGGGGGAGGGGTTTTCCTATCCCCCTCCCTGTACGATTTTGTTACATGTTCGACTCCTCCTCGGGTTCGGTTCCGAGTTCCCTGGGGTTCTTTGGTTTCCTCCTTCTGGAGGTATTTGGCTTCCCGCATCCCACCGAGGAAGGTGTGGGGAGGCCCTTGCGGCTTACCTCCTACGAGACCCGGATTACACCTCGATAACGAAGCCTTCTTCTTTTGAGTTTGGCTCCTCTTTTCCTTATTGGGTACGTTACAAGGTGCCGGAGTCTTCCTGGCTGGCAGACTGCCTTTTCTTTCGTTGGGGGCTTGACATTCATCCTGTCGGACTGCACACTTGAATGGGTTGCGAGAGTTGACTACGGTCATTCAGGTTTTCTTGGGGGGCGAGTTGGAGCACCTCAATGCGTGCTTGTTCACCCCCGTCCTTCCTTATGATGTCAGCCAGGTGCGTCTTCACGTGCAGGTTCCCTCCCTTTCAGTATCCCTGGAGGCTGAGGATTTGTGAGCCTGTGGGCACTTGGCTCCGGTCTTGCATCTCTTTTCCCTGCTGGAGCTGTCTTTGGACTGGCTCGTGGTGGGTGTGGAGGAGCTGGGTTCCGGGCCAGTGTCTGGTGTGCTTGCTTCGGCAGCTCGAGCACCGGCTTCCTTGTTGAAGTTGTATGCGCCGTTTCTGAGGGAGGCGGTGTCTGTTCTTCGCTTCTCGTCTCGCGTGCTGACAGGTGGTGCTCGTCCAATTATTGGAATCGTCTTGGGCCCTGGCTCTTAGATTTTCATCCCCTTTTTAGTCCGTTACTGTTTGCAGAGTCTGTGGTAGTGCATTTTCTCCAGGCAACTTCGTCGAGTTGACGGCCTATGTTGTCAACTGGTCTAAGTAGAACCAACTATGTAGATTCTCCGGGGGGGGGGGGGGCTTTTTGGGGTTTATGTCCTGCCCGGAAGGGCCGTGCCAGGTCTTGGGGTTCCTTCGGTCGTCGTAAGCCAGTAGTGCCAGATTTGGGACTGGCCCTCCTGCCGAGTCGTTGGCTCAGTGATCACCCTGAGTGTCAGTTGGGCTCTTGTAGGGGTCATCGGCCCTTACACGGTTCGCCCTGTTGGCAGGGCAATAGAGGGGAGGCTCATGCCATTTGTTCTCGCTGGTCCCATGATTCGTGGGCAATTCGGATCATTTTCCTTCAGCCTGCGGTGGCGTTGGTTCTTTCCTTCTCCTTTGGGGGGATTGGGGCTTGCAGGGTGGGCGTCTTTCCCTGCGCTGTTAGGTCATCCTACAGTGGGTTTCCTGCCTGTTTTCAATTCCGAAACTGAACTGGGCAGATCTGCGATTCATTCTGGTCTTGTCCTGTCTGATCCCCTGGGTTTTTTGCCCCCCTTTCAGATGACCACTCTGTCTCAGGTCCGGCTGCTTTTGGCGCTGGGTGCCTGGATGGTGTCTCTGGACCTCCGGGACGCGTATTAGCACGTCCCGATTCATTTGGTGTTCAGGGACTGGCTCGGTTTTGTCGTGGAGTGACAGACTTACCACTTTCGTCACTTTCCTTTCAATTTGGATCTGGCACCTCGCGTGTCCACACACCTTAACCGGGTCGTGGTGATTCGTTTGAGTTCTGGCTTACCTAGACAATTGGCTGTGTGGGCTCCCAGCCAATCTGCGTGTCTGCTCGCCAGGGATTTGGTTCCTTACCAGCTCGCCGGGTTTTTGGGTTCTTGATGTACTGGAAGAGGTCCCATTTGGTTCCCTCTCAGATTCGGACTGGGCAGGGTCTTGTGTGGGACTCTCGGATCGCATCCTTGTCTCTCCCTCTGGCAGCATTGCTATGGCTGTGATCCCGCTTACGACCGTTTTTGGAGGGCACCTGAGTCACACGTCAGTTGTTTGGGCGGTGGTGCGGGAGCCTGATCTTGGCCGTGCTGGTCTAACTGTCGGATCTGATCTGGCTTTGACGGATGTTCTGGTTTCTTTGGGGGCATCCCTTCCGCCGATCTCGTGATCATTGTGTTCGGATCCCAGGAGCCTTGCGTCAGCTGCTGCGTCGCCGGCTTCTTCCGAGGGTTTTTTCGGGGTTCTATGCCCTGGCTCCTCCTCGAGCCCTCGCTCGATATGTTCATGGATACCTCATTTCTCAGCTGAGGTTTTGTGACCAGTGCTCACCAGCCCGGCCAGAGTAAATGGGGTCTGTCCTTCCGTCGGGCTCACAGCACAGCACAGGAGTTCGCGGTGGTGTGGCTTTTGCTTCAAAGGGTTCGTGTTGCTCGTGGAGCAATGATCCTGCTCTATTCGGACTGCTCCCTGGTGGTTCATTGTCTGAACCACGGGGGTTCGATGCGGTCCTTAGCTCTGTGGTGCTGACCACTTCAGGTAATTAATTACCTAAGTAATTACCTAAGTGTAGTTACAGGATGAGAGCTACGCTCGTGGTGTCCCGTCTTCCCAGCACTCTTTGTCATATAACGCTTTGAAACTACTGACGGTCTTGGCCTCCACCACCTTCTCACTTAACTTGTTCCAACCGTCTACCACTCTATTTGCGAAGGTGAATTTTCTTATATTTCTTCGGCATCTGTGTTTAGCTAGTTTAAATCTATGACCTCTTGTTCTTGAAGTTCCAGGTCTCAGGAAATCTTCCCTGTCGATTTTATCAATTCCTGTTACTATTTTGTACGTAGTGATCATATCACCTCTTTTTCTTTTGTCTTCTAGTTTTGGCATATTTAATGCTTCTAACCTCTCCTCGTAGCTCTTGCCCTTCAGTACTGGGAGCCACTTAGTAGCATGTCTTTGCACATTTTCCAGTTTGTTGATGTGCTTCTTAAGATATGGGCACCACACAACAGCTGCATATTCTAGCTTTGGCCTAACAAAAGTCATGAACAATTTCTTTAGTATATCGCCATCCATGTATTTAAATGCATTAAAACGAGGTGACTCGTTTGCCGAGTTCTCGGGGTTTGGCTCTTCTGGCGGTTCACGTTCAGGGAGTGTCGAATGTCCTGGCAGATAGCCTGTCTCGGTTCATTCCTCTATCCATGGAATGGACGGTCGACACCGACTTGTTCATTTGGCTCTGTCGGACGTACAGGCACCTAGAGGTGGATCTCTTCGCATCGACTTGGTCGAGGCATCTTCCAGTGTATGTGGCGCCCTTCCCAGACTGCGAGGTCGTCGGGGTCGATGACTTTCGGCTGGACTGGTCGAGTTGGGGTTACCTGTACCTCTTCCCACCGGTTCCGTTGTTGCTCTGGGTCCTGGTTAGCTTAGAGAGACTTACCAGGGATGAGCAGTCCTGTTGGCTCTTAGGTGGCTGGCCCAGCCCTGGTTTCAGACGCTTCTTGCTCGATGTCCGAACCCTAGGGTCTTCCCACGGCTCCGCCTCTTTCAGTAGATCAGTCCATTCCGGTATGTGGCTGGTTCGATCTTCTCTGTTTCTCGTGTCTGGTCTTTTTGACGCAGGTTTATCACCACTTTTATGGTGATCAGGTGACTTAGTTGATGTCCCACTTGCGAGTTTCGTCTTGACGGCAGTGTGAAATTTTCTGGTGGTCTTTTCGGCACTTGTTTCTTCATAGGTTGTTTTGTTCTTTCTCTCTCGATTGTTTCATGACCACCGTCTTATGCCAAATACTACCACCTCATTTTGGGTGACACTGGCGGAGCCGCTGCAGTTTGCATTTGGGGTGGATGTCACTTCTGCTCCATTCCGCAAGCTTTCTTGGGCATTGTTTTCACCTACGGCCTGCTCATGCGCCGCCTGAGCTGTCCTGGTCATTGCACTGGGTGCTCTCTTCTCCCTTCTCCTGGGTATAGAGTGACCCCCTTGGTTCAGGACTGTTCTTCTTCGGCTCTTTTCTTGTTGGCATTGGCCTCTGGGGGTCGGGCCGGAGAATTTCATGCTCTCCAGCGCAAGGGTTTCTACTCTTTTGGTCCTCCAACAATTTTCACACGTGACACACACGACCCACCCACCCCACCCCCTCCTCCACCATGCGTCTCGAGCCACAGGCAGACGGGATTAATATGGTACAGCACGCCCCATGGCTTTCATATCCGGACAATTCAATGATCATCCGGCTGACTGTCCTGAGAGTGTAACATCGGCAGCAAGTTAACCCTCTCCGATTTTTTATCCGGCTAAACCAGCTTTTATCCGGCTCCCAAGGCCACTTAGGCCGGATATTCAGATAACTGTATCCGGTCACATTTTTGGCCGTATAAGGGCGTTTTCCGGATGTTCGAATCCCGGATAATCGAGTGTCTACAGTACTGTAAATAAGCAAGGATGGGTTTCATGAGTTTGTACTCTAGGATACAGCTTACAAACTTTGTGACCTTACATAGTGCAAGTGAAAAAATGAGGAATGACCTCATATTGCTTATTTGGCTCCTTTTTAATAAGATGCTTCCCAGTCAAGCATATGATTTAATGTAACCTCATCAACATCCTTTTAGAATATTCTCTGAAGATACTAGGAACATCTCGGTCTGGCCTTCATTTACGGGAATGGCGAAAAGGAAATGCATTGTTACTGATTAGGAAGAAATACGAGTTATTAATTAACTCCTGCACTGTGCATATTTCATAATGACATTCCTGTGATGCGCCTAAAATAAATTGTTTTAAAAAAAAACGTTAAATGTAATTAAACACCATTTCCTGGGTAGCGCCCCGGAGGCTTCCTGGAGCTATTTAACTGATATTAGCTAATATTAGTACAGGGTATTCAGTCATATGGAGTTGACGAGCCTACTGGAGACCACTAGCCACTACATGGTCCCATCAGAAAGGCGCAGGGAGTAATGGCCTATGAAACTCCCATGTATGAAAGTATTTGTTTGCCATCAACTGGTCCGGGAGCCGGTCGGCCGAGCGGACAGCACACTGGACTTGTGATCCTGTGGTCCTGGGTTCGATTCCAGACGCCGGCGAGAAACAATGGGCAGAGTTTCTTTCACCCTATGCCCCTGTTACCTAGCAGTAAAATAGGTACCTGGGTGTTAGTCAGCTGTCACGGGCTGCTTCCTGGGGGTGGAGGCCTGGTCGAGGACCGGGCCGCGGGGACACTAAAGCCCCGAAATCATCTCAAGCTTCTCAAGATAACCGGGCTTGAGCATCCAGAAAGAAGCCGCCCCAAAGCAGACCCCTCCTGATAGAAAAATTGCAACTTGAGACCGAACAGAGGCTAGAAACTTCCTCAAGGAAAACAAGCTAACAAGTAACACGTCACCAGACCGCACGCCGCTCATTCACACCAACCCATCTTCCCCCTGTGAAAGGGAGAGAGGGGTCCCAGTCTACCGAGCCGGCAGCTGGACCATCAGTTTGGAGACTGAAAAATGAAAATGCTGACCAGGGGAGGGAGGGTGCCAGGGAGCCTCCGGGGCTTTATCCAGAAAATGGCATTTCATTACGTTCAACACTGGCTTTCTGTGGAGGAGCCCTGTTGGCTCCCTGGAGCTAACTACCCCAAGAGAAGAAAATAGGGACATACCCGGGAGGCAGCTGCACCACACAACTCATAATGAAGAGGAGACAACTGGCTGCAACCGCCGACGCAAGGCGACGCAAGACCGCTGAAGGCCCAGTACATGAACAAGACAGCTGGCAGCCAGGACCCTGCTCGATCTCAAAATCCACCGCGCCCGAATGGCAGCCCAAGATATATTACCAAACATGGCAGTCAAAGCTGCGAGCTTACAAACTTCAAGGGCGCAAGGGGTAGATCGCAGGCTGGCTAGACTTAATCACACTGGACAACCTGAGACACCTGAACCCTGGAACAGGGAACAAGAGATAGTGGGTCAACCCACAGCGTGCTCCTGGACACAGAAGCCGAGGTGTGCAAGTACTGGCATAAAGCCGCAACCGGACACAAACATAATGCACCCCGTCCTGACCAAACAAGCATTAACCCTTAAATTGCACAACACAGCATATGAAGTTTTGAGTAGGTGACACTAAAGTACACATCACTGCATATGAAGTTTTGGAGTACTACGCAAGATTTGAACGGACTGCGGATACACGGGGCTCACATCACTTTCCTCAGGGCTTTTGTAAACAGACGCCATTTAAAAAAAAAACACGTGGGCAACATTCCCAGGTGTGAGGGGCCTGGTTCATATCTGGTTGATGGGGTTCTGGGAGTTGTTCTACTCCCCAAGCCCAGCCCGAGGCCAGGCTTGACTTGTGAGACTTTGGTCCACTAGGCTGTTGCTTGGAGCGGCCCGCAGGCCCACATATCCACCACAGCCCGGTTGGTCTGGCTCTCCTTAGAGGAAACAATCTAGTATCCTCTTGAAGATGTCCACGGTTGTTCCGACAATATTTCTTATGCTCGCTGGGAGGGTGTTGAACAACCGGGGACCTCTGATGTTTTTACAATGTTCTCTAATTGTGCCTATAGCACCCCTGCTCTTCACTGGTTCTATTCTGCATTTTCTTCCATATCGTTCACTCCAGAACATTGTAATTTTACTGTGTAGATTTGGTACTTGGCCCTCCAGTATCTTCCACGTGTATATTATTTGATATCTTTCTCGTCTTCTTTCTAGTGAGTACATTTGGAGGACTTTGAGACGATCCTAATAATTTAGGTGCTTTATCGCGTCTATGCGTGCCGTATATGTTCTCTGTATTCCCTCTATTTCAGCAATCTCTCCTGCTCTGAGGGGGAAAATAGGTACTGAGCAGTACTCAAGACGGGACAACAGAAGTGACTTGAAGAGTACAACCATTGTGATGGGATCCCTGGATTTGAAAGTTCTTGTAATCCATCCGATCATTTTTCTGGCTGATGCAATATTTGCTTGGTTATGCTCCCTAAACGTTAGGTCGTCAGACATCAGTATCCACTCGATTTAACGGCCTATATGGGACTGTACCCTGGTAGTTATTTCCGGAGCTCCGGTATTTCCGAAGTGTCGGTAACTTTTCAAGTAACATTCAGGTAAGATATATTTTATACAGACAGCCACTTGGTCCACCACTCAAGTGCCTTCTACCCTGTGACATCACAGACAGAGTCACAGCACATTATTTTGATTTGTCATGAGGCTGGAGTATTCATTCCATGACTTTGTTGGACATAACTGCACAATCAAGGAACATTAGTGCACCATGTTGGCTCCAAATGCACTCTTTGTGTTAGTGATGGCTGACTGGTGGGTGGATGGGCAGGCAGGCAGGGATGGAGAGGCTGAAATGTAGGCAGGCAGGCAGGGATGGAGAGGCTGAAATGTAGGCAGGCAGGCAGACAGGGAGAGGCTGGGAGGTAGGCAGGGAGGGAGAGGCAAGGAAGGAGGCAGGCAGAGGCTGGGTGGTAGGTAGGGAGGGAGGCAGGCCGAGCTTGGAAGGGAGGCAGGGAGGCAGGCAGGCAGAGCTTGGGAGGGAGGCAGGCAGAGGCTGGGTGGTAGGCTGGGTGGTAGGCAGGGAGGGAGAGGCAAGAGGGAAGCAAGCTAGCAATTCCTGTTGCTAGCTTGGCTGGTTGGGTTCATCCTGATAGGTGTGCTATCTTTCTTAGTGGCCTTGCCGAGCTTAGGTTTGTTTTGCATGGTAGCAGGAGAAATGTAGGCAGGCAAATGGGGTAGACTTGATGATGTGGCAGCAGCGAACGTCAGGTTCAGCTTCCTCCAGGGAGCAACACTAATGAGGTCGAGATGAGCTAGTAGGTCGGTCTTGTCGTATATTTCGCTCACATTTAGGTCACTGGGTACTTAGCTGCCTTCTGGGGATGAGACATCATGTGTGGGTTGTTGTGGGATCAAGGAGCAGTTGATAAAGTTGGAGGGGCAGCAGGGTCAACAGGAGCAGATGAGCATTCGAGTTCGAGTCGAGTATATAGTGTAATAACAGCAAAAACACTGTTTGATTGATCATAAAATATAATGTGTGTCACATATACAGTATATAAACAATATACAAATCAGTAGTAAAGCTGATGGTAAATTCCTTGGTGTCCTCATCGATAACAAACTGAATTTCCAGGGACACATTCTAAATATAGCAAAAATAAGTTTCTAAAACTGTTGGCATTCTTTCCAAGATCAGTTTTCTAAGATTAGATTTCTTTCTAAGATTATCCTGCTACCATGCATAACAAGACCGGTAAGGCCCTTAAGAAAAGTAGCACACCTATCAGGAATAAACCAACTAGCCAGGCTAGCAACACGATTAGTTCAGCTATATCGACAACAATAACAAACATCTCAGCTGGGTGGAGTGCCGTCACCAACACGGGCCATGCAACTATTATGTAGCCATATGGATCAACTTAAACGAGCTGCCGCCCCTTGTTCTGACTTCAAGTGCTTTACTGATAACCCTTCGCTCAAGTTATTAACCCAAATACATGAAGACCAAATGTCAGTAATCAAAGAGCAGTCGGCCTTAATTATGAACCTGCAAGGTTCATTATTATCTTTGCAGGGTGAAGCTGTAGCCATACTCAAGAATGGCTACATACTCAAGAATGGAAAAACATTTTGTTGCTGTTGGGCGCTCACGGTGAGTCATCTTCGTAGTTATTTATTTGGTGCTGGTATCCCTATACGTTTCGTGACTTTTTTTACTGATGTTCTTCTAGAGAATTTTATTGCGAACACGTTGGTACCAAAATGAAATACATAGCTCAAGAACTAAGGTCAGGAGAGTAAAAAGAGTACACACATTTTTGTTTTTACGCTTACGCGGCAAAACGCCGGGAGCACTTACGGTTGTTTTTTTAACATTCGCCTGGAGCCGGAAAGTGTTAATGAGGTAATCCTTTCCCTTAAAACTAAACAAGTTGATTTAAACTTTAAAAAAAAGCTTTTCTTATTATTTTATTTATTTTTTATTAAAAAAATACTTTAAAAAAGTTGGCAGAAAAATAGCATATATACAATTTGGGTAACAAATAGCATTGTTTAAAATAGTAGACCTGGGTTGACATTTAGGGGGTAAGGTAGGTTACATGGAGTTAATTAGGTAGTACTTAGTTTTTATCTTAAACTGGTTGGGAGAGGTACAGTCTTTAACATGATTGGGAAGGTCATTCCACATTCTGGGTCCCTTGATTTGTAGAGCATTTCTAGTTTGATTAAGTCATACTCTTGGAATATCAAATAGGTATTTGTTTCTGGTGTGGTGCTCGTGGGTTATTTATTTATTTATATACAAGAAGGTACATTGGGTTTGTGAGAATACATAGCATAGTATTTACAATCTTGTAAAGCCACTAGTAAGTGCAGCATTTCAGGCAGCTCCTTAATCTAACAGATAATTTTAAGTAGGTAAATTCTAGCAGAATTATAAAATGATAACAAATACATTGCAAGAAAAAAAATGAGATGAGAGAGATTAGTAAGTATATTAAAGCACATTGGTATATTAAAGCTCTGATTGATTACATTGACAGCTTGATTGGTAATTTAAACAAGATTAATAGACACCATACAGCAGATTGACAGCACATATAAGAAGACAGCAATGATCACAATGGTAAAGATGTTCGGATTGGGTACATAGAGATTGGGAGATTAGGTAGCAATAGATACAGTGCAATTTTAAAGCAAAAGGTAAAAAACTATAAATATGAAATTAGGTACTTTTTAGTATTGTTTTTGAATGACGCAAAAGTTTGACAGCTTTTCAATTCAATAGGGAGTAAGTTCCATACACTGGGTCCCTTTATTTGCATAGTGTGTTTACACAGATTAAGTTTGACCCTGGGGATATCAAAGGGATATTTATTTCTGGTGTGGTGATAATGGGTCCTATTACATCTGTCCAGGGAGAGTTTCAGAGTAGGATTTGCATTTAAGAACAGGGTTTTGCAAATATAGTTGACACAAGAGAATTTGCGGAGTGAGATTATGTTTAGCATGTTTAGGGAGTTAAAAAAGGGGGCTGAGTGTTGTCTGAAAGCAGAATTTGTTATTATTCTGATAGCAGATTTTTGCTGGGTGATGATGGACTTGAGATGGTTTGCAGTGGTTGAACCCCATGCACAAATACCATAATTAAGATAGGGATAGATTAGTGCATAATATAGAGAGATGAGAGCAGAGTTAGGTACATAATATCTGATTTTGGAGAGTATACCAATTGTTTTAGAGACTTTCTTAGTTATGTGTTGTATGTGGGTACTGAAGCTGAGTCTCTTGTTTAGGAATAGGCCAAAAACTTTCCATCATATTTATTGCTAATATTTACATTGTCTATCTGAAGCTGAATTGCATTTGTAGATTTGCTTCCAAATAAGATTGGAAGGGATTGAAAGATAAGATTGTTACAATAAGAAATAAGATTGTTACCTAGCTTAAACGATTCTTCGCGGCAGGGGATCGTATTCCAGGGACCTGCCCGAAACGCTACGCGTACTAGTGGTTGTACAAGAATGTAACAACTCTTGTATATATCTAAAAAAAAAAAAAAGATGTAGTAGTATTTTCTATTTTAAGTGTTAGTTTGTTGGTTGACATCCAAAAGTGGACTTTTTTTAGTTCATTATTAACAACATTATTTAGTGTATGTGGGTTGGGGTTAGAGTAGATGAGGGTAGTATCATCAGCAAACAAAATAGGTTTTAGAATGTTAGAGACATTGGGCAGATCATTGATGTATATAAGAAATAGGAGAGGTCCCAAGATGCTGCCTGTGGCACTTCAACAGTTTTTGGTAGAGTGGTAGAGGTACCTAGCTGAAACACTCCATGGTCACAGTGTTACCTAGCTCAAACACTCCACAGTCATGGTGTTACCTAGCTCAAACACTCCACGGTCAGTGTTACCTCTTTATTTATTTATTTATTTATTCATATATATACAAGTAGGTACATTGGGTTTGTGAGAATACTTCACCTTGCCCGAAACGCTTTGCGTAATAGTGGCTTTAGGCATTGTATGTACTAGCTCTATCTATTAATCCAACAAACTTTATAAAATCTCTTGTATGTATGTACCTTACCTAAATAAACATTTATTTATTTATTTTATTACATAGCATAGTATTTACAATTTTGTAAAGCCACTAGCCACTAGTACGCCCAGCGTTTTGGGCAGGTCCTTAATCTAACAGATAATTTTAAGTAGGTAAATTCTAGCAGAATTAATAAAATAACAGATACATTGCCAAAAGAAATGAGATGAGAGAGATTAGTAAGTATATTAAAGCACATTTGTATATTAAAGCTCTGATTGCATTGACAGCTTGATTGGTAATTTAAACAAGATTAATAGACACCATACAGCAGATTGATAGCACATATAAGAAGACAGCAATGATCACAATGGTAAAGATGTTCGGATTGGGTACATAAAGATTGGGAGATTGGGTAGTAATTGATACAGTGCAATTTTAAAGCAACAAGGTAAAAACTATGAAGATGAAATTAGGTACTTTTTAGCACTCTTTTGAGTTAGGTACCTAGCTCAAACACTCCACAGTCACAGTGTTACCTAGCTCAAACACTCCACAGTCACAGTGTTACCTAGCTCAAACACTCCACGGTCACAGTGTTACCTAGCTCAAACACTCCACGGTCACAGTGTTACCTAGCTCAAACACTCCACGGTCACAGTGTTACCTAGCTCAAACACTCCACGGTGACAGTGTTACCTAGCTCAAACACTCCACAGTCACAGTGTTACCTAGCTCAAACACTCCACAGTCAGTGTTACCTAGCTCAAACACTCCACAGTCAGTGTTACCTAGCTCAAACACTCCACAGTCAGTGTTACCTAGCTCAAACACTCCACGGTCACAGTGTTACCTAGCTCAAACACTCCACAGTCAGTGTTACCTAGCTCAAACACTCCACAGTCACAGTGTTACCTAGCTCAAACACTCCACAGTCACAGTGTTACCTAGCTCAAACACTCCACAGTCACAGTGTTACCTAGCTCAACCAGTCATGGGTGGTGACCATAACGGCCTTGTCACATCCGTCCATATATCTGGCCATAAAGTTGTGGCCAGATACAAAAAATAAGGTTAAATGTCATTAGAGTTAACATAATAGGTACCAAACACAGTAGAGCCGGCAGCTGGGTGACAAGAGCTGGAGCTCACCTCAGTCAATGTACTGCCACTCCAAATAAAAGTTATCAGATAAACTTGTCGCAACAACAAATACTTCAGCCGGTTGGAGAGAAAGGTGCAAGTGGCTTATATAACATTAGACTCTTGTGTAAAAGGTCAAGTGGAAACCTTAGCAAGAATGTTGTGACCATCATAATACTTGACTCAAGTGTTACTCTGTTGCTGTACTCATCTAGTTGTGCTTGCGGGGGTTGAGTTTTGGTTCTTTAGTCCCGCCTCACAACTGTCAATTAACTGGTGTCTAGATTCTTGAGCCTATCTAATCAACATTTGAAACTGTATGGAGTCTGCCTCCACCACATCACTGTTTAATGCATTCCATTTGTTAACTACTCTGACTGAAAAATTCTGTCTCTGGGCTCGGCCTTGGGGAAGGGTTACACACCACATTTACCACATACACCCTCAATACAAACCCATAAAACCCATACTAGTATACGAGGCGTCCATTTATGTACCACCACAGTCACACAACACTTGATGACATACCTGGGGGAACACACAAGTCAAGTTGTAACTGGAGAGACAATCAGCTGGCGGCCCACACTACCCACCCCAGCTCTCCACTCACCTGAATTGATACAAACTGATAGAAGGCCGCTATCTCTAGTGGCCTCGGTCAGGACAGAAAACCGGCGGCTTGTCAAATGTCCCATTTATTTTATTTTAGATTTAGAAGTCTTATTTGTATGTGATTTATACAAATCATTAGTTCTGAAAACTTTTATAAATCATATGGAGAGAGACCATTTTAAAGGATACCTAATATAAATTAATTATACCATTAAATTATTGACATTTGCATAACCTCAGCATATCACATCAACAGATTCAGGAGACTAGCCTGGATACTCTATACCATGATAATTAACATGACAAATACTTGCCGAAAAGGATTGAGCAATGCTTTAGAGGCTGCAAGCATCATGACAGCTGCAGCGCCACTGTCCGGACTGGTCGAATCGTACTTAATCTTTTCGGAACACGTCGGTTCGGTACACAAAAAACAATTCGCTCACTGACAATGTCGTACATATGAACTATTTCGTATAAACATATGCGCTGGCGGGGACTGATCAAGTCGTCGACTGCAGTTTCGGATAACAACTTCGTTCACTGAGAATTTTATACATTCATTCCCTTTCGTTCGTATATGCGCTGATTTATGTTCGCTGCTGTTCTCGTCTGAATAAATACATGGCACTTCATCATATAATTCTCTAATTATAGCAGATTTAGTATTTATGTAAGAATCTTTTTAAGAAGCTTTACAAGACTGTAATTACCATATTTGTATCCTCACATTCCTTATGTACATTCTTGTATATGCATAAATAAAATAAAAATAAAATAAAATCTATCTCAGTGTCATACATCTCATGTTGGCCACCGAATGCATGATAGAGCTGATAAGTTAGCCAAAGAATCTGCCTTTAAAGGAGCCGTTGAGTGTAACTTTGAATTGTCAATGAGCAATCTGAGAGCAGCAGTATTTATTTTTATTTTTTATTTGAGATATATACAAGAGTTGTTACATTCTTGTACAGCCACTAGTACGCGTAGCGTTTCGGGCAGGTCCCTGGAATACGATCCCCTGCTGCGAAGAATCGTTTTTTCATCCAAGTACACATTTTACTGTTGCGTTAAACAGAGGCTACAGTTAAGGAATTGCGCCCAGTAAATCCTCCCCGGCCAGGACCTAGATTCAGGAAGCTCTGTGTATTTATTCGTAAGTGGGTTTGCTACGAAGGTTCCTAAGTGCGCCCTAAGAAGATGCTTAGGTGCGATTTAATAAGGTATACTTAGGAAGAAAATGGTTGGTTCACCTGCGTGCCGATAGAGGTCACTAATGTGTTTCGTTTGGCCAATCAGAGAGCAGCAACATTCTTCATATTGAAGATTTAGCGCTGGCTTATCGGAGGGATACAAGACACTCCGTACATTGACAACATCGCACACTAATATTTTTACCACTTCGGACACCAGCTTTAGACGTTTCGCATATGTGTACGTGTTCCATATTAAAACGACAATATAATGCTATTAACAATTAAAATCTTCTATTTAACAGGCATATAGTTATTAAATGAAGTTTAGTGATGTAATAGACATAATCCGGAGTTGGTAAGGACGCCGCCCGCCAGCGTAAACACAACACACCCGAATGCCCACAAACACGATACAACGCACAAAACACAACACTTCTGTCAGTTTTTGGATAAACTCCTTTTATATTTATTATGTGAGAGTTATACATGTATAAAATGATAACTATTATAGGTAAGCGCCTAATATTTAATATTAATCAATAAAAACGAAGTCAGAAGCCACACGCCTGTCTGTACATGTCTTTTGTGTAAAAGTATTTTGGGCGCTCATGTACTTGTGCGCTAGCTGGCGTTCACAACTGTTCTCGCCTACAAGCATTAGAATTAAACAAACATTTATTTTTTCATTTATATACAAGAAGAGAAGGCTACCCTTGAGTCTGTAATATTCATCTGATCACTGGTCTCCCATTTGGTCCTCATTGCTTTATCTTACTGTAGCGAGTAGATTATCCCAATAATATACTCGCTCCAAATATAGTGTTAATATTCCTGTCAACCTTTGGAGATGAATGAGGTGAGGCGTTGCCCGGGCAACACGGTGAGGTGTTGCCCGAGCAATATAAGCAGCGGTGTAGCGAACATTGGCTAGTCTACTTTCAAGTGTGGTCTAGAGCAGACACTTGCGAGATACTGTACCAACGCTCAGTGCGCTCAACTCACACCAACGTATCACCTGTGTACTTCTGTATATTCGACCAAATATATATATAGTATCTTAGTGTCTGTGTTTATTTGTCACCATACTTTACACAATAGAACCGTTACATTGGTGACCCCAGAGAGTTTCGACGATACCCAGCCACGATGGACTACAACATGGACTCTCACTGGACCTCCACTGCTGCTGCTTGCTGTGGACCGCAGCCACCTGTCGTGGAACGTTGCCAACACCCTTGCCACAGCTATGATTTTCATCGCGATCATCTCTGCATTTTCATCTACTACGGCTTGCTGCTCCACGATCACTACTCACTCATCTGGCAGCTTCATCAGTAACTACATAATGTGTGATCTACAGCCTGTCCTGCCGACTCTCCGTCGCTGCCAGGGCACTGCTTGTTCTACAGGGGCGCCCACGAAAGCTGCTCTTTCGTCAGATTCATCTACACGTTCACTGCATTTTGATACTCTGCCGACTCAAGCCCTTTGCGCAGGACTTACAGCTTGCGTTTCCGACTCTTCGTCGCCTCCAGGACAATTCAGCTCTAGCAGTGATTACTTCGTTGTCCTAACTACGTGCCTACATTACCTCCTAATGTCCTGGTGCCCGAGCCCATCCGCCCCGGATCTAAATGCTCCACCAGCGACCCAAGGACGCAACAATTATGCACATTCTTCTCTCCTGCTACACCGAGCTTGTCCACACACTGCCTACATCTTTTGGTACCAGACTACAATTTCCACAGTCAACAATGTAGTATTCGGCGTGTACAGTCCTAATCAACCCAAGACGCTACAGCTTCGACACAGCAGACAGCAGACTACGACCGCATCGAGCCGCCACGCTCTCGCTCCCCGAGTTTAGACACTCACAAATCTCAATCGAGCCGCCACGCTCTCCCACATAGAGCTCCACGACTCCGGCCTCACTCAGCTCTCTGCTCTGCTCCAGGCTTCGTCTCAACGTCTGCGACACTGCTAAATCCAGAGACACATCCGCCGACAACGCAGTTCACTTTTCGACCCCAATTACCAGCCGCACCACAACCTGATCCTACGACGACGGACGATCCTGGGCGACCTCCCACCCTACGACCCCAGTTAAATGACATCAGCGAAGAGGAGGAAGTTAACTTTGATGGTTATGTAACGCGAGCAGGGCGTACAATTCACCGACCAGCTAAGTTCCTTGATCAAGTATTTTTCCTTTCATCCCCTGGGAGGGGGAGTTCTGTAGCGAGTAGATTATCCCAATAATATACTCGCTCCAAATATAGTGTTAATATTCCTGTCAACCTTTGGAGATGAATGAGGTGAGGCGTTGCCCGGGCAACACGGTGAGGTGTTGCCCGAGCAATATAAGCAGCGGTGTAGCGAACATTGGCGAGTCTACTTTCAAGTGTGGTCTAGAGCAGACACTTGCGAGATACTGTACCAACGCCCAGTGCGCTCAACTCACACCAACGTATCACCTGTGTACTTCTGTATATTCGACCAAATATATATATAGTATCTTAGTGTCTGTGTTTATTTGTCACCATACTTTACGTAACAATAGAACCGTTACATTGGTGACCCCGGAGAGTTTCGACGATACCCAGCCACGATGGACTACAACATGGACTCTCACTGGACCTCTACTGCTGCTGCTTGCTGTGGACCGCTGCCACCTGTCACGGAACGCTGCCAACACGCGCGCCACAGCTATGATTTTCACCGCGATCGTCTCTGCCTTTTCATCTACTACGGCTTGCTGCTCCACGATCACTACTCACTCATCTGGCAGCTTCATCAGTAACTACATAATGTGGGATCTACAGCCTGTCCTGCCGACTCTCCGTCGCTGCCAGGGCACTGCTTGTTCTACAGGGGCGCCCACGAAAGCTGCTCTTTCGTCAGATTCATCTACACGTTCACTGCATTTTGATACTCGGCCGACTCAAGCCCTTTGCGCAGTACAGGACTTACAGCTTGCGTTTCCGACACTTCGGCGCCTTCAGGACAATTCAGCTCTAGATGTGATTACCTCGTTGTCCTAACTACGTGCCTACATTACCTCCTAATGTCCTGGTGCCCGAGCCCATCCGCCCCGGATCTAAATGCTCCACCAGCGACCCAAGGACGCAACAATTATGCACATTCTTCTCTCCTGCTACACCGAGCTTGTCCACACACTGCCTACATCTTTTGGTACCAGACTACAATTTCCACAGTCAACAATGTAGTACTCGGCGTGTACAGTCCTAATCAACCCAAGACGCTACAGCTTCGACACAGAGCAGACAGCAGACTACGACCGCATCGAGCCGCCACGCTCTCGCTCCCCGAGTTTAGACACTCACACTCCCCGAGTTTAGACACTCACAAATCTCAATCGAGCCGCCACGCTCTCCCACATAGAGCTCCACGACTCCGGCCTCACTCAGCTCTCTGCTCTGCTCCAGGCTTCGTCTCAACGTCTGTAACACTGCTAAATCCAGAGACACATCCGCCGACTACGCAGTTCACTTTTCGACCCCAGTTACCAGCCGCACCACAACCTGATCCTACGACGACGGACGATCCTGTGCGACCTCCCACCCTACGACCCCAGTTAGATGACATCAGCGAAGAGGAGGAAGTTAACTTGGATGGTTATGTAACGCGAGCAGGGCGTACAATTCACCGACCAGCTAAGTTCCTTGATCAAGTATTTTTCCTTTCATCCCCTGGGAGGGGGAGTTCTGTAGCGAGTAGATTATCCCAATAATATACTCGCTCCAAATATAGTGTTAATATTCCTGTCAACCTTTGGAGATGAATGAGGATGTTTGGAGATGAATGAGAATGAGGATGTTGGAAAGGGCCCGGGTACCCGGGCCCTTTCTCTGCCTGTACCCGGGCCCTTTCTGGGCCTATACCCGGGCCCTTTCTGGGCCTGTACCCGGGCCCTTTCTGGGCCTGTACCCGGGCCCTTTCTGGGCCTGTACCCGGGCCCTTTCTGGGCCTGTACCCGGGCCTTTTCTGGGCCTGTACCCGGGCTCTTTCTGGGCCTGTACCCGGGCCCTTTCTGGGCCTGTACCCGGGCCCATTCTGGGCCTGTACCCGGGCCCCTTCTGGGCCTGTACCCGGGCCTGTATCCGGGCCATTTCTAGGCCTGAAAATTATTTGAGGAGCAAGACGGACTGCGGGTCAGGCAATTGGTCTTCATGCTATCGTGATGGGGATCAGCCATTATACGTGTTAATGACTCTTGTATAGTTGTGTAGTTAAGGACAACAGGGTAAAGGGGTAATGGGCATTGTGGTTGATTGTTCTACCTGGGAATCCTCCGCTGTTTTATATCTTATGTATGTATGTATGTATGTATGTATGTATGTATGTATGTATGTATGCATGTATGTATGTACTAACCTAGTTGTGGTTGCGGGGGTTGAACTTTGGCTCTTTGGTCCCGCCTCTCAACCGTCAATCAACTGATGTACAGATTCCTGAGCCTACTGGGCTCTGTCATATCTACATTTGAACCTGTGTATGGAGTCAGCCTCCACCACATTACTGCCTAATGCATTCCATTTATTAACTACTCTGACACTGAAAAGTTCTTTCTATAATCTCTATGGCTCATTTGGGTACTCAGCTTCCACCTGTGTCCCCTTGTGCGTGTACCACATGTGTTAAATAAATGTATGTATGTATGTATGTATGTATGTAAGGAGAGAGAGGAGAGAAAGAGAGAGAAAGAGATGAAGACCGAGACAGAGAAATAGATATAGACAGAGTCAGGGAGAGAATGTTAGACACAGAGACGGATAGATAAGGATATGCAAAGTCAGTGAGAGAATGACAGAGATAGAGCGAGGAAAGAGACAGAGATAGGCTGACACAGAGAATGGCAGAGACAGAGGGACAGGGACAGACGGACAGGGCCAGAGGAGGGACGGGGGAACAGAGGGGGGGGGGCAGTGGGACAGAGAGGGAGACAGGGACAGAGACAGAGGGACAGGAACAGAGGGACAGAGACAGAGGGACAGGGTTAGAGAGGGGGACCGGGGGACAGAGGGAGGAGAGGGGGGCAGGAGACCAAGAGAGAAGGGACAGAGGAGAGACAGGGGATAGAAAGAGTGGGCAGGGGGACAGAGGGAGGGACAGGGACAGACAGAGAAAGACAGGAACAGGGGGGCAGAAAGGGCGGACAGGGGGACAGAGAGAGGGACAGGGGGCAGAGATAGGGACAGGGGAACAGAGACAGGGACAAGGGGACAGAGATGGATAGGGAGCCTGGAGGAAAGGGAGGAGGACAGATGAAGGACAGCGGACAGAAAGAGTGGGCAGGGGGACAGAGAGAAGGACAGGGGGACAGAGATGGACAGGGGGACATAGAGGAACAGGGGGACAGAGAGTGACAGGGGGACAGAGAGAGGAACAGGAGGACAGAGAGGAACAGGGGGACAGAGAGAGACTGGGGAACAGAGAGAGGGACAATGGGATAGAGAGGGACAGGGGGACAGAGAGATGGAAAGGGGGGACAGGGGGAAAGAGATCGGGGACAGAGGACAGAAAATGTGGGCAAGGGGACAAAGTGAGGGACGGGGGGACAGGAGGAAAGGGGGGAGATGTATGAGGGGGAATGTTTGCGAGAGATGGAGAAGGGGTATTTAGAACGGTAAGTTAGAGAGGGGACAACTAAGGCGCATCATTGAAAAGCAAAGCAAATGAGCATCATTGCAGTAGCAGGAGCCACGCACATCTTCAGCCTGCGTTGTTGAGACATTGTCAATTAAGCGGTGTCCAATAGCAGTATCTTCGGTATTTAAGCGATACCTTAAAAAATACTGGAAATATTGAAAGATATTAATCCAGATATTAATCCCCTTGTGCAACGCACACAAGAGGCAACAGCTTCTAGCTCTACAAGCGGCAATATAAAATAGAGAACAGGCGATTGTTTTCACTCATAGTGTAATAAACCCACGGACCCACCCACCCGCTGAAGCCGTAAATACCAAGACATTACTTCCGTTTAAAATTAAGCCGGAATAATCCTCAGGTATGTGGAGGATGTGGGAGGCCTTTGATCAACCGCCGACTTCCTGCCCCGTCGACGGGGCCACCAGCCCTCAGCCAAATTCTTGTGAAACACGTATGTGTGTGTATTAAATATTTTAATTTATTATTTCCAAGATTTAGCTGTTAGCTCTTGGACCCCGCCTTTCTAAGCGTCGGTTGTCTAATGTACCGACTCTCGGCCTCTTTTCCTCCATCATATCTGTAGCGAGTAGATTATCCCAATAATATACTCGCTCCAAATATAGTGTTAATATTCCTGTCAACCTTTGGAGATGAATGAGGTGAGGCGTTGCCCGGGCAACACGGTGAGGTGTTGCCCGAGCAATATAAGCAGCAAGAATAGCAAACATTAACTAGTCTACTTTCAAGTGTGGTCTAGAGCAGACACTTGCGAGATACTGTACCAACGCTCAGTGCGCTCAACTCACACCAACGTATCACCTGTGTACTTCTGTATATTCGACCAAATATATATATAGTATCTTAGTGTCTGTGTTTATTTGTCACCATACTTTACGTAACAATAGAACCGTTACATATCTAAACAACATATATTTTTATCTAACACACACACACATCCCCAAGATGCAGCCTATAGCAGCTTCCTGACTTTCAGGTTCCTATTTACTGCAAGGTGAATAGAGGCATTAGTATGTGTATGTTTGTGTCTGTGTGTGTGTGTGTACGTGTGTGTGCGCGTGTGTGTGTTTGTGTGTATACTCACCTAGTTGTGGTTGCGGGGGTTGAGCTCTGGCTCTTTGGTCCCACCTCTGAACTGGCAATCAACTGATGTACAGATTCCTGAGCCTACTGGGCTCTATCATATCTGCATTTGAAACTGTGTATGGAGTCAGCCTCCACCACATCACTGCCTAATGCATTCCATCTATTAACTACTCTGACACTGAAAAAGTTCTTTCTAACATCCCAGTGGCTCATTTAGGTACTAAGTTCCACCTGTGTCCCCTTGTTCGCCTACCACCCGTGTTAAACAGTTTATCTTTATGTACCCTATCAATTGCTCTGAGAATTTTGTAGGTAGTGATCATGTCTACCCTTACTCTTCTGTCTTCCAGTGTCATGAGGTGCATTTCTCGCAGCCTGTCCTCGTAACTCATGCCTCTTAGTCCTGGGACTAGCCTATTGGCATACCATTAAACTTTTTCAAGCTTCGTCCTGTGCTTGACAAGGTGTGTGTGTGTGTGTGTACGTGTATAACACACACGTACTTATGTGGTACGTATGTACTACATAATTGTAAGGCGTTTGCTGAATTAGAAAAGTCGGCTAGCAGTCCACCCTTAACGACACAATTAACTCATTACATAAAAAAAATACGTGGCTGTGCAACAGTGTGTGGGAATTGGGGAACTGGTGTGCATTTAGACGACTGGTGAGGACCAACAATGACGTAGAAGGATGGCACCAGCGTCTGAATCAATGGGCAGTGAGGGACAACTTGGCTTTATATATTTTAATCCCCTTACTGTACCGTGAGGCGTCCCTGGTAACCTTGCAATACCAACTGGTTTCTGATCAAAAGCTAAAGTCCAGTCGCCGCAAGAGCAATGAAGAGAAACAGGAACATTTGTGGAAGCTTTGGGACCGTTACGAGGAAAAACAGATAAGCACCTCCCAGTTCCTCAAGGAATGTTCGCGTTTTATCCCAGGAAGTGCCTGGACTAGAATTAGAAAACAGCAGTCTGTTTACTGGTTGTTATTTAACTTAAGTTAGTTGTAAATGATAATGTAAAAATAGCCACTGAGAACTGATGAGTTGCCCAAGACTTTTGTTCGTAAAGAGGGAATTGATTACAAACTTGGACTGCCTTTGAGCAGCCTGAGGGCAGCAATATCCCAGGAACATCAGCTAAATTTCGGAGACTTGAAGCAAAGTGAAATTCACACCAGTTACTCCATCTATCATCATTCTATTATGCAGGAAGAACCGCACGTCTATGGGTCATCCAATAATGTTAGCAGACTTCTAGATGTTACCACTGCTAGGCTTAGGTTCGGCTACAAGTACCTCTGGGAGTTTGTAACATCTGCTGATGTAGATTTGACTAAATGTAAACTCTGTCAGCAGAACTATTCGCTTACTTTGCGCCATTATATAATGGAATGTGAAAAAATCGCGGAATTTAGGGATAACACCATCAATAGTGTCCAAGAAATGTGTAAGTACTTCATTCATAATGATGTGCTGCTCGAAATCTTAGCGAAGTATCCAAAATTTGCTTACTGTAGGTAATGCTGCACATAACTGTAAAGCTGCCGCCCAGTTGGATGGGTGTGGAGCAAATGACTGTAAAGCTGCCGCCCAGTTGGGTGGGTGTGCAGCAAGACTAGTAACTGTGTGACTCACCATAGATGTAAAGTGCCTTGTATAGTGACTGTTGTGAGCCTCTTATTGATCACTTGTGACACAAAGATTATTGATGTGTGTATTTGTGTAGGTGATTAGATATGTATGTGCATGTATATATGTATACGTATATATATATATGTATACGTATATATATATATGTACATGTATGTATGAGAGTGTGTACATGTATATATATAATATTAATAATTTTGTAACTAGCGTCACAAATTGTTATTTACTTAGCTAAACGAACTAGAGGGTTCAGTTCCTGAACCGATTATGTGCCTCTGTAATCCTTTACACCACCGCCCACGGGATAGGTATGGGGTGCATAATAAAGAAAGAAATAGAATTGAATTGGTCTGATTAAGACTTTATGACTATGTAATCTATGTTTTGCTCCACTACTTACTGGTTGAGTATGGGGTGCATAACAAATAATAGCCTCCTTCGGGGGCGCCTTGTTTCTAAACGTGTTAGTCTTAAATCCTTTAATCTCAAATCTTGCTACAATGTACCTCTTAATATATGTTATGTACTCTCGCAACCCAATGTACCTTCTTGTATATAAATAGATTTCAACTGTAAGGGGGTATGGTTTGCACCTTGTTATTCTAATAATGGATAAATAATTCTAATAATGGAAGCGCTAATTATATGAACAAATGCCATGTATTTATTCAGATGATAACAACAGCGAACACAAACCAGCGCATATACGAACGGAATGGTTTGTATGTACAAACTTCTCAGTGAACGAAGTTGTTTCTAGCCCGGTATCCGAAATTGCAGTATACGACTTGACCAGTCCCCTATCGGAGCTCTACTGCCTCCTATTTACGTCGAATTTTCTTATAAAATTAGTATATTTCGAAGTAAAACAATGTTTTTTTGAACTTCTACAGCCAGTACCGACATTGTAGTAAACAAATATGTTACATTTGTTGTTTACCTACGTAATTCTAAGAGATACTGTGTAGCTGTTCTTGTTGCTCGGAAGATGCACTGACAATTATTGTATATATTTACTGAATTTACCCAAGGGCCACTAACTATCTAGTGACCTCGAAGAGGACAGAAAGCTGGCGGCTTGTTAAAGGGCCCGCCAATTGTCTTAAGGATATTTTTTAGCTGGAATTTGGCATTTACGGCTTCAGCGGGTAGGCGGTTCCATGGGTTTATAGCCCTCTTGGTGGAAAAAAAACATCTGTTTTCAGTCCTACTTGAGAGAACATACTCTCTAACACTATATCTGTGATTGTCCTGTTATCAGTGACTTCATACCAAATGGTATGAGGTATTTTGAGCTCTGTAATTACTTCATACACTCAGGAATATTGGAAGATATTCTTGTGCTGCACCCAGATTTTGCCAGTGGAGGCTAATAGATCAGCATTAAGTATTTTGTTCTCTCCTAATTCCATGCATGACTGGCCATCCTGTGAGGTGAGGATGTTGGGTGAGCTTGTAGCTGGTTTTTGATCTACACTGTGTGGTCCTTTATACAGAATAGGGAAGCAGCACATTGCTGTGCATACCTAAACATGTTTAAATATACAATTGTTTGAGAGGAGTTTTGTAGAAACTGGTAAGAGTAATTATAATATAATGTTTCCATGGTTCAGTGCTTACCTCTTGTGAAAATTGCTTAGAGTTGTTTAGTCAGAGTTGATTTGTTTTTTGTATTGAGGCTGGTATTTTCTAAATTGATTCCATGTGCAGTATGTCTAACCATCTTGTGAGATGGGAGTATTAGATAAACTTATAGCTAGTTTTTTATCTACACTGTGTAATATTCCATATAGAATAGGGTAGCAGCACATTGCTGTGTATACCTAATCTTCTTAATAAAAAAAATCAGTAATAAAGATTTTAAATTATAGTTTGTATTATTACAAATACAGTACTGTATTATCCTTATTAAATCATGTTGACCATGGATCATTAAGATCTCATGTTGATATGTAATACAAGTCATATTTCTTTTGAACTGCTAATCCATGCTAATCATTCATTAAATTGTGCATTATGTCTCAATTTTTCAATTCCTTTGATATACTGTACAGTACAAAAAGATAGGATAAAAATAAACCAGTAATATTTCTTTCATTATATTTTTCATTTAAATAACTGCATCAATATTTTTACAGCTGACAGGATTTGTTTTCCCATACAGGTGCATTATTTGTTAAAATAATTTGGTTTATTGTTACACACAATGGTGCTACATAGCCTTCCCAGCTTGGTGCCTTCTTTTAATACTTACTGATTAAAAAATAAATAATAAATACATTTTATTCAGGAAAAGTACATACAGTTGATTTACAAACATAATGTTGGATTTATAGGCAGAGCTAGTACATACAATACCTAAAGCCACTAATACTCATAGCATTTCAGGCAAGGTGTGTGGGGAAAAAACACAGACTAAAACTTAATAGTAATCGGGATTAGGTATAAATTGTGTTAAAAGAAGGAATAAAAAATACAAAAAGGGGGTTAACATAGCATAAATCAGCAATTGCACATGTTGGTGAACAGCGTTGTTTAAAAAATAGCAAGACATGGGTTGACATTTAGGAGGTAAGTTAGGTTACATGGAGTTAATTAGGCAGTACTTGGTTTAACTCTTAAACTGGTTGAGAGAGGTACAGCCTTTGACATGATTCGGGAGGTCATTCCACATTCTGGGTCCCTTGATTTGTAGAGCACTTCTAGTTTGGTTACACACAGCCAAATTGAGTAACAGGAAGAGGTCTTGGACACAAATTTGTTCCATGCTAAATGTAGAAGAATCAGCTGAGTATTCCTCAAATAAAATAAGTTGCCTCAGCTTATAAGGTAAATAAAATAAGCATTTCTCAAATAAGTAGCTGCCTCACCTCACTGCCTTACTGCTACATAGCCTTCCCGGCATGGTGCCTTCTTTTGATAATTACTTGTTCCACACCCAAATTGTATAACAGGAAGAGGTCTTGGACCCCTACTTCCCTCTCTTTTTTTAATAATCTATATAGTCATAATTATAGCTTTAAGTATTCAATGAATAAAGTTTTTGACATTTTTACCCTTTTCCTTACCTAACATCATTTGTGCAGCATATTTTTATTTTATGTCTCACCCAGATTTAATTTCAAAATAAAACCAAACTAAATAAATTAGAAATGGGTATGTATAGCTAAGGTACACCCTTACTACTAGGTGAACAGGGGCATTTGGTGATAGTAAATGATCCCATCAGGCAGGGCTCATCACCTTCTCTCATATTTCATGTTCACCAGTGTTTATTTACTTAATAACTACTGGTATAATATCTTGCTATTATAAAACTAATTCTACTATCATCAAACACATATTTACTTCAAGTTTCAAGCAGAGAATGCATATATAACTAACACGAAGGACTCCTCTCCACTAGATTCACCAGCTATAATATTTTGGTCATGTTCCAATATCATAAATCGATCCCAGTGTTATGTAGTAGAGAAAAAATGACTTATATCCAGTTTACGTAAAGCTACGAGTGGCCGAAACCACACTTAAATCCCGGAATGAACTTACGAAGGTTTTTCCACTTAGGGTAGTTAATTGAATACGGACGTAGCCGCCACGAAGGTGCTAAGACGGAAAACGCTCTTAGCTAAGAGGAAAAACCTTCGTAAGTACCTTCCTGAATCCGGCTCCAGGATACGAACCCATGACATAGCGCTCGCGGAACGCCAGGCGAGTGTCTTACCACTACACCACGGAGACTGTTGGTACACCGAGAACTTCAACAAGATCTTGTAGATCTGAGGCAAAGTGAAATTGACACCAGTAATTCCATCTATCATCATACTATCATGCATGCAAGAGGAGCCACACATCTATGGATCATCCAATAAAATCAGCAGACTTCTAGATGTTACTAGTCTACTACCCAAAATCACTTACGTCCTCTAATTACTCAACACAAAGCTGCTATTAGGACAATATCCAATTCTGGCCCCAGACATCACTCGGTACCCCTACTCAAATCTCTGAATATGTTAGACATTAAGTCACTGCACATTCTCTCATGTGTAGTATACATATATAAAACGCTAAACTATAATGCCAATCCTGATCTCAAAAGCTTCATAGAAGGTTGTAACAGAACCCATGAGCATCACACCAGAAATAAATACAGTTTTGATATTCCTAGAGTACGTCTTAATCAAACTAGAAATGCTCTACAAATCAAGGGGCCCAGAATGTGGAATGACCTTCCCAACCATGTTAAAGACTGTACCTCTCTCAACCAGTTTAAGTTAAATGCGAAGCTATACCTAATAAATTCCCTGTAACCTACCTTACCCTTCTATTGTCAACCAATGTCTGTGTTTTTTCTTTAAAGAGCGCTGTTTGTCGACATAATTGTATTTGTGCTGCTTTTTCATCTATGTTTTAATTTCTTGTTTTCATTCTACTCATTATGCTCAATTACTGTAGTATTAAGCTTGTCATTTAAGTTTATCATGCCCGAAACGCTTTGCGTAATAGTGGCTTTAGGCATTGTATGTACTAGCTCTACCTATAAGTCTACCAATCCTTGTAAAAATTTATTGTATGTATGTACCTTACCTAAATAAAATTGTATTGTATTGTATTGTATTGTACTGCTTGGCTTAGACTCTGTTACAAGTAT
The DNA here is from genome assembly GCF_040958095.1 of Procambarus clarkii. Lineage (NCBI taxonomy): Eukaryota > Metazoa > Arthropoda > Malacostraca > Decapoda > Cambaridae > Procambarus > Procambarus clarkii. Next base: position 25,858,414 of record NC_091209.1, read on the forward strand.
CTCTGGGAATTCTCGTTATCTGCTGATGTAGACCTGACCAAATGTAAACTGTGTCAACAAAATTATTCGCACACCCTCCGTCACTATGTGATGGAGTGCGAAAAGATACGTGAATTTAGAGTAACCAATGTTCCAGCGATGTGTCAATATTTCATTCAAAATGATCTGCTACCAGCAATTTTAGCCAAATATCCCCAGTTTGCTAACTGTAGGTAGTAACTAAGTGATTGTAACCTATCCACCGCTGCCCACTGGATGGGGGGGCGGTGTGCAAGACAAACATATAAATTTTGACACTAGCTCTCCACATATGTCAATTGCTTAATTTAGAACCTGTACTTGAGGTCGATCTCGAACCCATTGTTGATGTGACGACTTATATTGAATTTTGTAACTAGATCATCAAGATTGTAACTTGCTTAGCTAAATGAATTGTGGGGTTCAGTCCCTGAGCCCATTATGTGCCTCTGTAACCCTTTCCAGTACCGCCCACAAGATGGGTATGGGGTGCATAATAAATGAACTAAACTAAGTGTCATCCCATGAGGTTACCTTGAGCCCTACTAAAGGTTTCTGGGCCTTCATCACACACAGAGTCCCTGGGCCTCCATCACACACAGGGTTCCTGGGCCTCAATCACACTCAGGGTTCCCGGGCCACCATCACACACAGGGTTACTGGGCCTCTATCGCACCCAGGGTTCCTAAGCCTCAATCACACTCAAGATTCCGGGGCCTCGGTCACACTCATGGTTCCTGGGCCTCCATCACACTCAGGGATTCTTGCCCTCCATCACACTAAGGGTTCCTGGGCCTCCATTTTACTTAGGGTTGCTGGGCCTCAATCACACTCAGGGTTCCTGGACCTCCATCACACACAGGTTTCCTGGGCCTCCATCACACACAGGGTTCCTGGGCCACCATCACACACAGGGTTCCTGGGCCTCCATCACACTCAGGTGCTCCTGAGCCTCCATCACACTCAGGGTTCTGGTCTTCGATCACGCTCATTGTTACTAGGCCTCCATCACACTCAGGGCTCCTGGGCATTCATCACACTCAAGCTTCCTTGGCCTCCATCACACTGGGTTCCTGGGGCCAGATTCACAAAAGTACTTACGCAAGCACTTACGAACCTGTACATCTTTTCTCAATCTTTCGCGGATTTGTTTACAATTATTAAACAGTTAATGAGCTCCGAAGCACCAGGAGGCTGTTTATAACAATAACAACAGTTGATTGGCAAGTTTTCATGCTTGTAAACTTTTTATTAAATGTAACCAAAGCCGTCAAAGATTGAGGAAAGATGTACACGTTCGTAAGTATTTGCGTAAGTGCTTTCGTGAATCTGGCCCCTGGGCCACAATCACACACAGGGTTCCTGAGCCTCAATCACACTCAGGGTTCCTGGGCCTCCATCACACTCAGGGCTCCTTTGCCTCCATCACACACAGGGTTCCAGGGCCTCCATCACACACAGGGTTTCTGGGCCTCCATCACACTTAAGGTTCTTGGGCCTTCATCAAACACGGGGTTCTTAGGCCTCCATCACGCTCAGGGATTTTGGGCCTCTATCACACTCAGGATTTCTGGGCCTCTATCACACTCAAGGTTCCTGGGCCTCTATCACACTCAAGGTTCCTGGACCTCCATCACACACAGGGTTCCTGGGCCTCAATCACACTAAGGTTTCCTGGGCCACCATCACACACAGGGTTCCTGTGCCTCTATCACACTCAGGGTTCCTGGGCCTCCATATCACTCACGGTTCCTGGGCCTCCATCACACTTAGGGTTCCTGGGCCTCCATCACACACAGGGTTCCTGGGCCTCTATCACACTCAAGGTTCCTGGGCCTCTATCACACTCAAGGTTCCTGGGCCTCCATCACACACAGGGTTCTTAGGCCACCATCGCACACAGGGTTCCTGGTCCTCCATCACACACAGCGTTCCTGGGCCTCTATCACACTCAGGGTTCCTGGGCCTCCATCACACACAGGGTTCTTGGGCCTCAATCACACTAAGGTTTCCTGGGCCTCCATCACACTCAGGGTTCCTGGGCCTCCATCACACTCAGGGTTCCTGGGCCATCATCACACACAGAGTCCCTGGGCCTCCATCACACTTTGGGTTCCTGGGCCTCCATCACACACAGGGATCCTAGGCCTCTATCACACTCAGGGTTCGTTGGCCACCATCACACACAGGATTCCTGGGCCTCAATCACACTCAGGGTTCCCGGGCCACCATCACACACAGGGTTACTGGGCCTCTGTCACACTCAGGGTTCCTAAGCCTCAATCCCACTCAAGATTCCGGGGCCTCCGTCACACTCATGTTTCCTGGGCCTCCATCACACTCAGGGATTCTTGCCCTCCATCACACTAAAAGTTCCTGGGCCTCCATCTTACTTAGGGTTCCTGGGCCTCAATCACACTCAGGGTTCGTGGACCTCCATCACACACAGGTTTCCTAGGCCTCCATCACACACAGGGTTCCTGGGCCACCATCACACACAGGGTTCCTGGGACTCCATCCCACACAGGGTTCCTAGGCCTCCATCACACTCATGATTATTGGGCCTTCATCACACTCAGGGTTCCTGAGCCTCCATCACACTCAGGGTTCTGGTCTTCGATCACACTCATTGTTCCTAGGCCTCCATCACACTCAGGGCTCCTGGGCCTCCATCACACTCAGGCTTTCTTGGCCTCCATCACACAGGGTTCCTGGGCCACAATCACACACAGGGTTCCTGGGCCTCAATCACACTCAGGGTTCCTGGGCCACCATCACACTCAGGATTTCTGGACCTCTATTACACTCAGGGTTCATGGGCCTCCATCACACACAGGGTTCCTGGGCCTCCATCACACACAGGGTTCCTAGGCCTCCACACACAGGTTTCCTGGGACTCCATCACACAAATGGTTCCTGGGCCTCTATCACACTCAGGGTTCCTGGGCCTCCATCACACTCAGGGTTCCTTTGCCTCCATCACACACAGGGTTCCTGGGCCTCCATCACACTCAGGGTTCCTTTACCTCTATCACACACAGGGTTCCTGGGCCTCTATCACACTCAGGGTTCCTGGGCCACCATCACACTCAGTGTTCCTTTGCCTCCATCACACACAGGGGTCCTGGGCCTGCATCACACACAGGATTCCTGGGCCTCCGTCACACACAGGGTTCCTGGGCCACCATCACACACAGGGTTCCTGGGCCTCCATCACACACAGGGTTCCTGGGCCACCATTGCACACAGGGTTCCTGGGCCTCCATCACACACAGGGTTCCTGGGCCACCATCAAACATAGGGTTTCTGGGCCTCCTTCACACACAGGGTTCCTAGGCCTCCATCACACACAGGGTTCCTGGGACTCCATCACACAAATGGTTCCTGGGCCTCTATCACACTCAGGGTTCCTGGGCCTCCATCACACTCAGGGTTCCTTTGCCTCCATCACACACAGGGTTCCTGGGCCTCCATCACACTCAGGGTTCCTTTGCCTCTATCACACACAGGGTTCCTGGGCCTCTATCACACTCAGGGTTCCTTGGCCTCGATCACACTAGGGGTTCCTGGGCCTCCACCACCCTCAGGGTCCTGGGCCTCCATCCTACTAAAGGGATCTGGGCTTCCATCACACTCAAGGTTCCTGGGCCTCCATCACACACAGGGTTCTTGGCTTCAATCACACTCAGGTTTTCTGGGCCACCATCACACACAGGGTTCCTAGGCCTCTATCACTTTCAAGGTTCCTTGCCCTCGATCACACTAGGGGTTCCTGGGCCTCCACCACACTCAGGGTCCTGGGCCTCCATCCTAGTAAAGGTTTCTGGGCCTACATCACACTCAGGGTTCCTGGGCCTCCATCACACTCATTTTTCTTGGCCTCCATCACACACAGGGTTCCTGGGCCTCCATCACACACAGGGTTCCTGGGCCACCATCACACACAGGGTTCCTGGGCCTCCATCACACACAGGGTTCCTAGGCCACCATTGCACACAGGGTTCCTGGGCCTCCATCACACACAGGGTTCCTGGGCCACCATCACACACAGGGTTCCTGGGCCTCCATCACACACAGGGTTCCTAGGCCTCCATCACACACAGGTTTCCTGGGACTCCATCACACAAATGGTTCCTGGGCCTCTATCACACTCAGGGTTCCTGGGCCTCCATCACACTCAGGGTTCCTTTGCCTCCATCACACACTGGGTTCCTGGGCCTCCATCACACTCAGGGTTCCTTTGCCTCTATCACACACAGGGTTCCTGGGCCACTATCACACTCAGGGTTCCTGGGCCACCATCACACTCAGGGTTCCTTTGCCTCCATCACACACAGGGGTCCTGGGCCTGCATCACACACAGGATTCCTGGGCCTCCATCACACACAGGGTTCCTGGGCCACCATCACACACAGGGTTCCTGGGCCTCCATCACACACAGGGTTCCTGGGCCACTATCACACTCAGGGTTCCTGGGCCACCATCACACTCAGGGTTCCTTTGCCTCCATCACACACAGGGGTCCTGGGCCTGCATCACACACAGGATTCCTGGGCCTCCATCACACACAGGGTTCCTGGGCCTCCATCACACACAGGATTCCTGGGCCTCCATCACGCTCAGGATTTCCGGGTCTCTACCACACTCAAGGTTCCTGGGCCTCTATCACTCTCAAGGTTCCTGGGCCTCCATCATACTCAAGTTTCCTGGGCCTCCGTCACACACAGGGTTCCTTGGCCTCAATCACACTCAGGTTTCCTGGGCCACCATCACACACCCAGAATAGTTTTATCCCCTCTTTCTAACCTCCCAAAAATTCATTTTTAAACACTTGGATTGTTAAATTGGTGTTCTAACTGTATAAATAGTTTGAAATTCATAATTAGCAATAAACTCTTTGCATATTGCATCACCTTTAGTCAGTTGTTTTCCTTAAAAATGAATCATTTCATAGTTTTTGAATAATTCCTCCTCACAAAAAATTATAGCAAAGACAAAACACTATTTATTGCTCACTTCAATGTCAAATATTATAAAGATCTTTGAGAGGTTGATAGAAAGTCAAATCTGTAATGAAAATATCTGTAATGACTTTTCTATAGAACAGAAATATTTATAATGTACAATATAAAGGCAATAGATATTTCTACTTCTCAGTAGATATTTCTACTTCTCAGAAGGCGAGACAGCCACCCACCCACAAGCGTATGTACCTCAAGGAAGGGGCTCCCTCTTAAATTGATGCTGTTGGTCTTCAGAAATTCACAGAAAATATATTCACAATACAATCTTCACCTTTTCCTAATGCACAATTTGAGCATTCATATGCCATAATAATTTTGATGCTAGAATGATAAAATACGACATTTGTTGCACAAACGTAAAATATTCATTCACTTGCAGAGATCCTTCTGTACCCATGCACCACCACCTTTCCCAGACAATTGCATTCTAGCTACAATAACTCATTCTCTTTATGAATTCTCTCATTATTTCATTGTACAGTATTTATTCTTTATGCTGGGAGGTGCTCTGATAGTGTAATTTGGTCCGAGTACTCATTGTAAACACAGTGCAAGGTCTGTACCGTGTACCTGAGAGCAATTTGCAATTGAGCAGTGAGTAGAACACAGCCTACTGAGGAGTGGAGTTATTGCTCCAAGCAGCAGCCTAGTGGACCAAACTCTCACAAGTCAAGCCTGGCCTCGGTTCCGGCTTGGGGAGTAGAACAACTCCCAGAACCCCATCAACCAGGTATCAACCAGGGTTCCAAGGCCTCTATCACACTCAAGGTTTCTGGGCCTCTATCACACTAAAGGTTCCTTGGCCTCCATCACACTAGGGGTTCCTTGTGTCGGAAAATCCGACACCATTTAATAATATACAGACAGATAATAAGTGCTACTGTATTACCAACAAGTTACCCATAGAAAACGTAACTTGTAGTGGAATTACCGTCTAAAGAAAACGGGATATCATCACCACATACTATTATAAATCACCACCTATTATGGTGGGAATTATTCTTAAATACATTAGTCTTTGGACTTTACCATCATAAAAACATCTTATATAAATTAACTTAATTATCAATATTAAAGTAGAGTAAATGTGACCCTTCTATCACGTTCTGAAATCTGGACAATGTAAGCCAGGCGTCAGAGTGGAGGAGGAGGGCAGCCATCATTGTTTATTGAGACCAGAGGCTCACACGGGAGCAAATTCGGCTCCTGTTAAATTTACTTGGACGTAGTGTTATGGAACCCAAAGGTGTACCATTGTCAACACGCTGTCTACAAATACAAGTTAAGTGTCTATCCGAAACCCGTTTATCATTCATTTATGGCCATTAATGTCAGGATATAGGGTTAGCCGGTTAGAACGCGAAATCGCCTCATACTAAAGGTCAAGACGAGGATGCAAGATTATGTGCACCAGTTACTGGGTGATAGAAGCTACCTCAAAGAGGATAATTTGGTGTCTACACTCTAGTTATACCTGGTGGACTAACCTGCTGTACTATAAGATAAGGAACCTCTTCAATGTTTAATAGTATGTAGTCTATTACTGTAGTTTGATTGGCTGCATACATATAAATTTAACCCCCCCTAATGTGTAGAGGATCGATTTGTGAGATTTGAGATTATTGCAGAAATACAGTCCACTTATCATTATACAAATTGCTATCGAAGTATATAAATTAACGTAAATATAAATTCATATAAATTAAATAAATATAAATCTCACAGGTCGGTTCCCACACCTTGGCCTCCACCACACTCAGGGTCCTGGGCCTCCATCCTACTAAAGGTTTCTGGGCCTCCATCACACACAGGGATCCTGGGCCTGCATCACACTCATGGTTCTTGGGCCTCCATCACTCAGGGTTCCTGGGCCTCCATCACACACAGGGTTGCTGGGCCTGCATCACACACAGGGTTCCTGGGCCTCCATCACACACAGGGTTCCTGGGCCTCCATCACATACAGGGTTCCTGGGCCTGCATCACACACAGGGTTCCTGGGCCTCCATCATACTCAGGGTTCCTGGGCCTCCATCACATACAGAGTTCCTGGGCCTGCATCACACACAGGGCTCCTGGGCCTCCATCACACACAGGGTTCCTGGGCCTGCATCACACACAGGGTTCCTGGGCCACCATCGCATACAGGGTTCCTGGGCCTCCATCACACTCAGGGTTCCTGGGCCTCTATCACACTCAGGGTTCCTGGGCCATCATCACACACAGGGTTCTTGGTCCTCCATCACACCCAGGGTTCCTGGGCCTCTATCACACTCAGGGTTCCTGGGCCATCATCACATACAGAGTCCCTGGGCCTCCATCACACTTAGGGTTCCTGGGCCTCCATCACACACAGGGTTCCTTGGCCTCTATCACACTCAGGGTTCGTTGGCCACCATCTCACACAGGATTCCTGAGCCTCAATCAGACTGAAGGTTCCTGGGCCACCATCACAAACAGGGGTCCAGGGCCTCTATCACACTCAGGGTTCCTGAGCCTTCATCACACCTAAGATTCCGGGGCCTCCATCACACTCATGGTTCCTGGGCCTCCATCACACTCAGGGTTCCTTGCCCTCCATCACACTAAGGGTTCCTGGTCCTCCACAACATTCAGGGTTCCTGGGCCTTCATCCTACTAAGGGTTTCTTGGCCTCCATCACACTCAGGGTTCCTGGGCCTCCATCACACTAAGGGTTCCTGGGCCTCCACCACAATCAGGGCCTCTGGGCTTCCATCATAATCAGATATGATAGTCCTCCATCATACTCAGATATGACAGTCATCCATCATACTTAGATATCATAGTCCTCCATCACACTCAGTGTTCCTTGGCCTCCATCATCCTCTGGGTTTCTGGGCCTCCATCACACACAGGGTTCCTGGGCTTCCATCACACACACGGTTCCTGGGCTACCATCACACACAGGGTTCCTCGGTGTCTATCACACACAGGGTTCCTGAGCCTCTATTACACTAAGGGTTCCTGGGCCACAATCACACTCAGGGTTCCTCGGCCTCCATCACACTCAGTGTTCTTGGGCCATCATCACACACAGGATTCTTGGACTACCATCACATACAGGGTTCCTGGGCCTCCATCACACTCATGGTTCCTGGGCCTCCATCATACACAGGGTTCCTCGGTGTCTATCACACACAGGGTTCCTGAGCCTCTATCATACACAGGGTTCCTAGGCCTCTATCACACTCAAGGTTTCTGGGCCTCTATCATACTCAAGGTTCCTTGGCCTCGATCACACTAGGGGTTCCTGGGCCTCCACCACACTCAGGGTCCTGGGCCTCCATCCTACTAAAGGTTTCTGGGCCTCCATCACACTCAGGGTTCCTGGGCCTCCATCACACACAGGGTTCCTGGGCCTGCATCATACACAGAGTTACTGGGCCTCCATCACACACAGGGTTCCTGGGCCACCATCACACACAGGGTTCCTGGGCCTCCGTCACACACAGGGTTCCTGGGCCTCTATCACACTCAAGATTATTGGGCCTCCATCACACTAAGGGTTCCTGAGCCTCCATCACACTCAGGATTCCGGGGCCTCTATCACACTTATTGTTTCAACGCCTCCATCACACTCACGGTCCTGGTCTTCCATCACGCTCCGGGTTCCTAGGCCTCCATCACACACAGGGTTCCTGGGCCTCAATCACACTCTGGGATCCTGGGCCTCTATCACAATCTGGGTTCTTGGGCCTCCATCACACACGGGGTTCCAAGGCATCCATCACACACAGGGTTCCTGGGCTTCAATCACACTCAGGTTTTCTTGGCCACCATCACACAAAGGGTTCCTTGGCCTCTATCACACTCAAGGTTTCTGGGCCTCTATCACACTCAAGGTTCCTTGGCCTCGATCCCACTAGGGGTTCCTGGGCCTCCACCACCCTCAGGGACCTGGGCATCCATCCTACTAAAGGTTTCTGGGCCTCCATCACACTCAGGGTTCCTGTGCCTCCATCACACTCATGGTTCTTGGGCGTCCATCACACACAGGGTTCCTGGGCCTGCATCACACACAGGGTTCTTAGGCCACCATCGCATACAGGGTTCCTGGGCCTCTATCACACTCAAGGTTTCTGGGCCTGTATCACACTCAAGGTTCCTTGGCATCAATCACACTAGGAGTTCCTTGGCCTCCACCACACTCAGGGTCCTGGGCCTCCATCCTACTAAAGCTTTCTGGGCCTCCATCACACTCAGGGTTCCTGGGCCTCCATCACACTCAGGGTTCCTGGGCCTCCATCACACTCAGGGTTCCTGGGCCTCCATCACACTCAGGGTTCCTGGGCCTCCATCACACTCAGGGTTCCTTTGCCTCTATCACACTCAGGGTTCCTGGGCCATCATCACACTCAGGGTTCCTTTGCTTCCATTACACTCAGGGTTCCTGGGCCTCCATCACACTCAGGCTTCATTGCCCTCCATCACAAAGGGTTCCTGGGCCACAATCGCACACAAGGTTCCTGGGCCTCAATCACACTCAGGGTTCCTGAGCCTCCATCACACTCAGGATTTCTTGACCTCCATCACACTCATGGTTCCTAGGCTTCCATCACACACAGGAATTTTGGGCCTCTATCACACTCAGGATTTCTGGGCCTCCTTCACACTTAGGGTTCCTGGGCCTCAATCACACTCAGGGTTCCTGGACCTCCATCACACACAGGGTTCCTGGGCCTCCATCACACACAGGGTTCCTGGGCCACCATCACACACAGGGTTCCTGGGCCTCTATCACACTCATGATTATTGGGCCTCCATCACACTCAGGGTTCCTGAGCCTCCATCACACTCAGGATTCCGGGGCCTCTATCACACTCATTGTTTCTACGCCTCCATCACACTCAGGGTCATGGTCTTCAATCACGCTCAGGGTTCCTAGGCCTCCATCACACTCAGGGCTCCTGGGCCTCCATCACACTCAGGCTTCCTTGGCCTCCATCACACAGGGTTCCTGGGCCACAATCACACACAGGGTTCCTGGGCCACAATCACACACAGGGTACCTGGGCCTCAATCACACTCAGGGTTCCTGGGCCTCTATTACACTCAGGGTTCTTGGGCCTCCATCACACACGGGGTTCCAAGGCATTCATCACACACAGTGTTCTTGGGCTTCAATCACACTCAGGTTTTCTGGGCCACCATCACACACATGGTTCCTAGGCCTCTATCACACTCAAGGTTTCTGGGCCTCTATCACACTCAAGGTCCTTGGCCTCGATCACACTAGGGGTTCCTCGGCCTCCACCACCCTCAGGGTCCTGGGCCTCCATCCTACTAAAGGTTTCTGGGCCTCCATCACACTCAAGGTTCCTGGGCCTCCATCACACACAGAGTTCTGGGCTTCAATCACACTCAGGTTTTCTGGGCCACCATCACACACAGGGTTCCTAGGCCTCTATCACACTCAAGGTTCCTTGGCCTCGATCACACTAGGGGTTCCTGGGCCTCCATCACACTCAGGGTCCTGGGCCTCCATCCTACTAAAGGTTTCTGGGCCTCCATCACACTCAGGGTTCCTGGGCCACTATCACACTCATGGTTCTTGGGCTTCCATCACACTCAGGGTTCCTGGGCCTCCATCACACACAGGGGTCCTGGGCCTGCATCACACACAGGGTTAATGGGCCTCCATCACACACAGGGTTCCTGGGCCACCATCACACACAGGGTTCCTGGGCCTCCATCACACACAGGGTTCCTGGGCCATCATCACACACAGGGTTCCTGGGCCTCCATCACACACAGGGTTCCTTGGCCTCCATCACACACAGGATTCCTGGGACTCCATCACACAAATGGTTCCTGGGCCTCTATCACACTCAGGGTTCCTGGGCCTCCATCTCACTCAGGGTTCCTTTGCCTCCATCACACACAGGGTTCCTGGGCCTCCATCACACTCAGGGTTCCTTTGCCTCCATTACACACAGGCTTGGGCCTCTATCACACACAGGAATTTTGGGCCTCTATCACACTCAGGATTTCTGGGTCTCCTTCACACTTAGGGTCCGTGTGTTCCATCACACACGGGGTTCCTAGGAATCCATCACGCACAGGGATTTTGGGCCTCTATCACACTCAGGATTTCTGGGTCTCTATCACACTCAAGGTTCCTGGGCATCCATCACACACAGGGTTCCTTGGCCTCAATCACACTCAGGTTTCCTGGGCCACCATCACACACCCAGAATAGTTTTATCCCCTCTTTCTAAGCTCCCAAAAATTCATTTTTAAACATTTGGATTGTTAAATTGGTGTTCTAACTGTATGAATAGTTTGAAATTCATAATTAGCAATAAACTCTTTGCATATTGCATCACCTTTAGTCAGTTGTTTTCCCTAAAAATGACTCATTTCATAGTTTTTGAATAATTCCTCTTCTCAAAAAATTAAAGCAAAGACAAAACACTATTGATTTCTCACTTCAATGTCACATATTATAAAGATCTTTGAGAGGTTGATAGAAAGTCAAATCTGTAATGAAAATATCTGTAATGACTTTTCTATAGATTAGAAATATTTATAATGTACAATATAAAGGCAATAGATATTTCTACTTCTCAGTAGATATTTCTACTTCTCAGAAGGCGAGACAGCCACCCACCCACAAGCGTGTGTACCTCAAGGAAGGGGCTCCCTCTTAAATTGATGCTGTTGGTCTTCAGAAATTCACAGAAAATATATTCACAATACAATCTTCACCTTTTCCTAATGTACAATTTGAGCATTCATATGCCATAATAATTTTGATGCTAGAATGATAAAATACGACATTTGTTGCACAAACGTAAAATATTCATTCACTTGCAGAGATCCTTCTGTACCCATGCACCACCACCTTTCCCAGACAATTGCATTCTAGCTACAATAACTCATTCTCTTTATGAATTCTCTCATTATTTCATTGTACAGTATTTATTCTTTATGCTGGGAGGTGCTCTGATAGTGTAATTTGGTCCGAGTACTCATTGTAAACACAGTACAAGGTCTGTACCGTGTACCTGAGGGCAATTTGCAATTGAGCAGTGAGTAGAACACAGTCTACTGAGGAGTGGAGTTATTGCTCCAAGCAGCAGCCTAGTGGACCAAACTCTCACAAGTCAAGCCTGGCCTCGGTTCGGGCTTGGGGAGTAGAACAACTCCCAGAACCCCATCAACCAGGTATCAACCAGGGTTCCAAGGCCTCTATCACACTCAAGGTTTCTGGGCCTCTATCACACTCAAGGTTCCTTGACCTCCATCACACTAGGGGTTCCTTGGCCTCCACCACACTCAGGGTCCTGGGCCTCCATCCTACTAAAGGTTTCTGGGCCTCCATCACACACAGGGTTCCTGGGCCTGCTTCACACACAGGGTTCTTAGGCCACCATCGCTTACAGGGTTCCTGGGCCTCCATCACACTGAGGGTTTCTAGGCCACCATCACACACAGGGTTCCTGGTCCTCCATCACACACAAGGTTCCTGGGCCTCCATCACACTCAGGGTTCCTGGGCCTGCATCACACACAGGGTTCTTAGGCCACCATCGCACACAGGGTTCCTGGGCCTCCATCACACTGAGGGTTTCTGGGCCACCATCACACACAGGGTTCGTGGTCCTCCATCACACACAGGGTTCCTAGGCCTCTATCACACTCAGGGTTCCTGGGCCTCCATCACACTCAGGGTTCCTGGGCCTCCATCACACTTAGGGTTCCTGGGCCTCCATCACACACAGTGTTCCTGGGCCTCTATCACACTCAGGGTTCCTGGGCCTCCATCACACTCATGGTTCCTGGGCCATAATCATACACAGGGTTCCTGGGCCTCCATCACACTCAAGGTTCCTGGGCGTCCATCACACACAGGGATCCTGGGCCTCCATCACACTCAGGGTTCCTGGGCCTCCATCACACTCAGGGTTCCTGGGCCACCATTACCCTCAGAGTTCCTGAACGTTCATTACACTCAGGGTTCCTGGGCCTCCATCACACTTTGATTCCGGGGCCGCCATCACACTTAGGGCTCCTGGCTCTCCATCACACTCTGGGTTCCTTGGCCTCCATCACACACAGGGTTCCTGGGCCACAATCACACACAGGGTTCCTGGGGCTCAATCACACTCAGGGTTCCTGGGCCACCATCACACTCAGGATTTCTGGACCTCCATCACACTCATTCTTCCTATGCCTCCATCACACACAGGGTTCTTGGGCCTTCATCACACACAGGGTTCCTGGGCCACCATCACACACAGGGTTCCTTGGCCTCAATCACACTCAGGGTTCCTGGGCCACCATCACACACAGGGTTCCTGGGCCTCTATCTCACTCAGGGTTCCTGAGCTTCCATCACACTCAGGATACCGGGGCCTCCATCACACTCATGGTTCCTGGGCCTCCATCACACTCAGGGTTCCTTGGCCTCCATCACACTAAGGGTTCCTGGGCCTCCACAACACTGAGGGTTTCTGGGCCTTCATCCTATTAAGGTTTTCTAGGCCTCCATCACACTCAGGGTTCCTGGGCCTTCATCACACTGAGGGTTCCTGGGCCTCCACTACACTCAGGGATTCTGGGCCTCCATCATACTCAGATATCATAGTCCTCCATCATACTCAGATATGATAGTTCTCCATCATACTCAGATATCATAGTCCTCCATCACACTCAGGGTTTCTAGGCCTCCATCATCCTCTGGGTTCCTGGGCCTCCATCACACACAGGGTTCCTGGGCCTCCATCACACTCATGGTTCCTGGGCCTCTATCACACACAGGGTTCCTGGGCCTCCATCACCCACAGGGTTCCTAGGCCTCCATCACACACAGGGTTCCTGGGCCACCATCACACACAGGGTTCCTGGGCCACCATCACACACAGGGTTCATGGGTCTGCATCACACACAGGGTTCCTGGGCCACCATCACACACAGGGTTCGTGGGTCTGCATCACACTCAGGGTTCCTGGGCCTCCATCACACACAGGGTTCCTGGGCCACCATCACACACAGGGTTCCTGGGCCACCATCACACACAGGGTTCGTGGGTCTGCATCACACTCAGGGTTCCTGGCCCTCTATCACACTCAGGGTTGCTGGGCCACAATCACACTGAGGGTTCCTGGGCCTCCATCACACTCAGGGTTCCTGGGCCATCATCACACACAGGGTTCCTGGGCTTCCATCACACTCAGGGTTCCTGGGAGTAGTAGGGATGACAACGCACAGACGATATTTTGTTTCTGGGAAATATCGTGTTTGTGAGTCGGGGTTTTCAGGTGAAAAATCGTGTTTGTGAGCCAAGGTTTTCAGGTCAAATATCGTGTTTGTGAACCAGGGTTTTCAGGTCAAATATCGTGTTTGTGAGTCAGGGTTTTCAGGTCAAATATTGTGATTAAGACCCAGGATTTTCAGGTCAAATATCGTGTTTGTGAGCCAGGGTTTTCAGGTAAATTTAGAAATATCGTGTTTGTGAGTCAGGGTTTTCAGGTAAATTTAGAAATATCGTGTTTGTGAGTCAGGATTTTCAGGTAAATTTGGGCAGTCACAGATTTGGAAGTAAGGAATTCTTATGTGAAAAATAATTTCCGAGATTTTAGAAGTTTGTTAAAGTTCTTATGATGAAAATAATGTCATACGAGTTTTGTTAAAGTTCTTATGGGAGAAATTCAAATTCGTGTTTATGAGCCAGGGGTTTCAGGTCAAATATCGTGTTTAAGACCCAAGGTTTTTCAGGTAAATTTGGGCAGTCACAGATTTGGAATTCTTAAGATGAAATAATGTCATACGAGTTTGTTAAAGTTCTTATTATGAAAATAATGTCATACGAGTTTGTTAAGAGTTCTTATGGGCAAAATTTAAGTCACTGATGTGGAATTAAGGAATTCTTATGATGAAATAATGTCATACGAGTTTGTTAAAAGTTCTTATGATGAAAATAAGTTCATACAAGTTTGTTAAGAGTTCATATGGGAGAAATTTTCAGAGTTCCTACCGATAATAAACAGATATTTAGGCCTTATACATTTAAGTAGGATTCTTACTTAGAAACTAGTATATTGCTATATAACTGAATCATTTCCCTACCATCCCCTCCCCCTGCATCTCCTGCTCATACATCACACCCCCTCCCTCCCTCCCCCTTACCTCGCAATCTCTTGCCTCACCTGTGTTTACCTTACACCGCCAGCCAGACGCTACTTTCAAGTCACCTCCTTAATCTTATCTTCTCCATAATATCTGGACCGTCCCTCCACCCTCTCTCTCTCTCTCTCTACCTGTTACCATACACCTCTCTCCTTTCATATTTTTCT
Organism: Procambarus clarkii; assembly: GCF_040958095.1. Lineage (NCBI taxonomy): Eukaryota > Metazoa > Arthropoda > Malacostraca > Decapoda > Cambaridae > Procambarus > Procambarus clarkii. Next base: position 25,873,773 of record NC_091209.1, read on the forward strand.
TTCTTCGTAAGTCCTTACAGCTATTTTCTGACATCATATGTTTGCTCCTTTTCATTAAACAAGTCAGTTTTACAAAAATAAACAAAGTCAGTAAGCAAGTTCTAGCTCATGTTCCCCGCCTTAGTCCTCTGTCGTATATTGAATACTAACAGTCCAACATATAATGAATACTAACAGTCCAATCCCTCTAAAATTTAAATAATCATATTTCAAACGTAGTTCAATACAGTAATTTAGTTACCGAGCTCCAGCTCTTGTCCTCCACCTTAGTTCCCTCGCACATCTTCGTTATTAACCCATTATTTTTCATGAAATTTTAAAACAGCCATACTTCTAACTGTGTAAGTAAAGATAACACAGTTACCGAACTCTAGCTCTTATCCTCTGCCTTAGCTCTCTCATATCTTCGTTAATACCTAATCAAATTCCCCGAAATTTTAACCCTCTGTATTTCAGACACAGTAAATAAGATCAAGTCAGTTACTGAGCTCCAGCTCTCATCCCCCACTTTACTTCCCTCTCGTGTCTTCGGTAATATCCTATCAAATTCCCTGAAATTTATACCCTCTGTATTTCAGACATAGTAAATAGGATCCAAACAATTATCAAACTCTAGCTCTTGTCCCCTAGCTTAGTTCATTTGTACAAGATCGTTAGTAACAGACCAATTTTCCCGAAATTTAAAGCAGACATACTTCAAAGTTAGTAAATAAGATCAAGTCAGTTACTGAGCTCCAGCTCTCGTCCCACACCCTACTTCCCCCTCAAGTCTTTGTTAATATTCTATCAATTCCCCTGAAATTTTTACCCTCTGTATTTCAGACACCGTAAAAAGGTGAAAAACAGTTAACGAGCTCCAGCTCTCGTCCCCACCTTAGTTCTCTCTCGTATCTTTGTAAATAACCCATCAATTTCCCTGAAATTTTTACCCTCTGTATTTCAGACATAGTAAATATGATATAAACAATTATAAAACTCTAGCTCTTGTCATCTGTCCAAGTTCACTCCTGTAAATTCATTACTATCAGTCCAAATCCCCCTGAGATTTAAACACCCAACTACATTTTCAGACATAGTAAATAAAAGCCAGTTCACTTATCAAGTTTCAACTCTTGTCCCCCAGCTTTGTTCATTTGTACAAGTTCTTTATTTTCCAACTAAATCACCTGAGATTTAAGATCACCTTATTTCTATCATAGTAAAATTAATCAGGGCATTAGCCAAGCTCCATTTCCTCAGCCTTAGATCATCAGACATAAATATATTCGATCAAGTCCATCTCCAGCCTAACTCTTTATCCGAGTAGTCACATAACCCCAACCTGTGTAATTATCTTTCATCCCCTCCCACATTCCTCTGTCTCATTCAAGTCTCATAAATTTAAATGTAGCTGTTAATTTCCTTTCTTTCCCCGTTCATAGCATATTCTTTGTAAGTTCAGATCAGTACTTAGTCTTACATATTCTCTAGTTCTTTCCATTTTATACAAGACTTAAGCAACTATTACTGTGTCCCCTATCTTATTTAAACATGACTCATATGTAAATATACCCAACTCCTTCCACCCATTACAAGTCCTAGCGTGTTCACCGCCCAACTCACTACGCTTTTTCTACTTTACATGTTGTAGCATGTTTTCCGCGCATCTTGGTACCAACCGGTCTGGAGCAGGTCGGCCGAGCGGACAGCACACTGGACTTGTGATCCTGTGGTCCTGGGTTCGATCCCAGGCGCCGGCGAGAAACAATGGGCAGAGTTTCTTTCACCCTATGCCCCTGTTACCTAGCAGTAAATAGGTACCTGGGTGTTAGTAAGCTGTCACGGGCTGCTTCCTGGGGGTGGAGGCCTGGTCGCGGACCGGGCCGAGGGGACACTAAAGCCCCGAAATCATCTCAAGATAACCTCAAGATAACCCTTACAATCTCTCTCAATCCTTTACACGTCTCAGCATGTTCGCCTCGCATCTCACTACGCTTTTCTACTTACATGTTGTAGCATGTTTTCCGCACATCTTGATACCATCCCTTACAATCTCTCTCTCTCTCTCAATCCTTTACACGTCCCAGCATGTTTCCCCGCCCAACTTTCAACCCTTTCTTACAATTTTCCTCCATCCCTCCGCTACATGTTCTTACCCGTTCATTACAGTCCACTACATATTCTCTATTCATCTTTGCACTAATTCGTAAAAACTAGTTGTTTCTGTCATTTTAGTAAGTAAGTAGATCATCGTTATTAACAACAACAAGAACAGTAACATTACTAATTCACAGAGAGTTACTACAGAGCATTTAGTAGTTATCCGTTTTTTCAAATAAGGTCAATATAAATCATTCTAAGAAATCTTCTTACAATTAAAGATACTTGCCTGTTCACTAGGTCATTACTTACAGTAGCATCTTAAGGCATTGTTTTCATAACTCAGCTTTATTAAACATACACCTTCAGTAGTCAAAGGAAACTTTTCAAGTCATTGTAATCAATATTTCCGTTAAACTTACTACAACATGTCATTATTTGGTTGCATAATTAAGTACTTGTTTTAGTCCCCAATGTAATAAGCAAATTATTATATTAAGGATAAAGAAATCTTATTTACAAGAGACATCGAGTTTATTACAACATTTAACATATACAGGTATTCAAGAAATCATATACAAGTGTTCAAGAAAATCGTAAACACATACAGTTAATCATAGTAGTTATACAGGTTTTCAAGAAATCATATACAGGTTTTCAAGAAATCATATACAGGTTTTCAAGAAATCATATACAGGTTTTCAAGAAATCATATTCAAGTGTTCAACAAGCAATTGGATTTATTATATATAAAATATTTCCTCTACAAATTGGACAGCATTTCAGAGATAAAAGACAACCACTGCACGTCACCATATGTTTACACGGTAGTATTACAATATTTATATTTTTATCCATACAAACTCTGCATAAAATATCTTCTTCCCAAGATTGTTCTGTACAGTCCTTGTTTTCAACAGTGCTATTACAAGTCTCCGGTAAAGTTTTCAATCCCAGATCTTCAGGCGTAACTTCTTGTTCCTCTTTATCATCAACTGCTTCATAAATTAAATCCCGTACCCGTAAATAAATATCTGTACCCTCTTGCATATACCTCAACACTATTTCTAGACATCTACTTTGTATAATAAAAGGTAATAAATCTCTGGATTCCTTAAGGTACTCACTTAAAGCATATCTTATACTCTCAACAGGTATTAATTTTTGATGAATCAGATGTTTGAACTTATCCATACCCTCCATTAGGATATTAATTAAATCATCGTCTATAGGTTTTATAGGTAATGGTATTGTCAATCCAGCATTCTTAACAAATTTCTTGCCCCTTGCAAGAATAATGTAGGCACATTCGGGACTACATCTCGCATGTAACGTCCAAGGATCATCTTCTGGTCTCCAATTTCGTATTCCACAGGCGCAGTGATAGTAGCAGACGTGGTCACTTATACCTGAAAACCATAAAAACAATCCAGCATCATCTCGTTACTATCTTTTAACTAATATTCATTATTCCTTTACTTATAACTCTATTAAATTTAAAATAGTTAAACACTTCATACCACAGTAAAAAAAAACAGCTTCTGCCAGCTCGTGAGAAGTTTGCTTAACGCTTCCAGGCCATGTCATATCAAATGTCTCTAGGCGACATTTATAAGTTACCAATCCTGGATTCAGCGATTTCCTAAATTTTATCAATCCCAGATCTTCCTTGGGAGGAGCACCACCTAAAAAATATAACGTAGTTATGTAAATTATTCTTAGAAGAAGAAGAAGTACCTATTTAAGTAAGTTTTGTACAGAGTATATAAGACTGACATAAGAATACATCATAAGAATATATACTTACTACTATCTCTTATTTTCTTATTTCCCAGTTCTATTTTAAGGGAAACAAATTCCAGTCCATATTGGAAAGCTATCTCAGACACCTCTAAAGAAACATTGTCACTCCTCTTGCCTCTAATAAAGGCACAGTCTTGATTAATCATCTTATGACGTCTTCTGGGGGTATCACCAACAATCCATGCACCTACTATACAATAACAAAATGCACATAAACAGTAATCACTATTGCGGAGGTAATAGAATCCATCTTCAACTAAGTCAAAAAGGTTTAACCACTTAACAGGCCAATCCACAAATGTTTGTAGTCTAACTCCTGCACATTTAAGGCTTTCTATACTGTAAAACTTCCTTGCACACAAAGGATCCATCGTGTGAGGGCAGCACTAACTATTAGAGTAGGATAAGCAAGTATATATATCCCTAAAATAAGTATCGTACATCGCTACATATTTAACAGTTTCCCCATTTATAATAGACGGTAATTTCCTCTAAATACTTCTCTATTAAAAAATCCATAAAGTTTCATAATTAAATAAAGCTCTTATATAAATACTTAGTAAACTACATTCATTATTTCTTAACCTTATTAGAATAAATACATCACTTTGGCAATCTCGCTAGAAGTATACTGTTACGTCATTATTCGTAGCTGCCATACATAATGATAGATATATATAATTTAGTAGAAAATTCTTATTTAATCTAATTAAAAAATATACTTAAAAGCATCTATATCTTAAAATGAATTATACTATTAGTTATAATGTCATATATGATAATATTCTAGGGTAACAAAAATCCTTATTAATATATTCAAATAAGTGGTAACTTTTACATTCCCCCAATATAAGAGCGCGGACCTCACATTAGGGTTATTATTACGACTATCTGGATCGTATCTACTACCTTACGAGGAAGAAAATTCACCATGGATACTGTTCTGATAACTTGTCAGGGTTATTTAACTGACGATTCATTTCGTAATAATGAAACCTGTATTGTGTACGGAGTGAACTGTATATCCTGTGTTCCCCGAGGAATGGCCCTAGACTTAGCCAAGAAATATCCTCATGCTGACGCTTATAATGTTCGCCGACCCTTGTACAGTCTTAAGAGATGTATCCCTGAAGATCGGCCTGTACCAGGAACAATTCATATCTCTAAAGGAGAAAATCTTCCGTATTGTTACGGCCCTCTTGGGTCGCAACCGGGTTCTTACTCTGATGTTATTAGAGGTAGGGTATCCGGCCCCAAGCTAGTAGTGGCTATCAAGGGATGTGATCCGTAACGCAAGTAAATTAAAGGGGAAGGGAAATAAAGGCAAAAACTTAATAATATAATTAATACCGTCACCATAAATAATATATAAAAGGTTACACGGGGAGGGGTTAAACACTATTATACACAACGTAGTCTTCCTCTGAAGACTCTGGACGTTCATGGTGCTCAACAATGCTAAGCTCTTGGTTCTCTTGTGGCCTCGCGATGAATCCTTTGATTCTCTTGAGTCTACCCTGGCCACAGGCCAGCCAAATCACAGTTCCACTGGGGGCACCGTCGTGGAGGCCATCAACCACAAGTCCAGCCGGTAGCTGACAGGTTCCAAGCAGCGACGCTGGTTAGGCCACTCCACGACCGATACTAGGGTAGCGAGCCCTAGTCAGGAGCCTCGTGTGATCCCACAGGTCACTCTCCTCACTACAACACCCCAGTGGTTAAGCGTCTCCACCAGTCAGTCCCGGGTACGACAATCCCTCAACTGCCACGTCACAGGCAGGGTAACACCACAGTACTCATCCGGGGGGCGACTCACAGCTGCTGCAGCAAACACTTGGAGACAAGACGGCTGCCTTGGGTAGACTGATCCCACTTCCATTACAGCAGTCCCAAGTCGACTCTGTAATCAGACACGTCATCAGTACTAGGGACACTCTAAGGCATGTCACTTACCGGCTCAGACCCAAACGCCCACCTATCCACTCCATAGATGGCGTTGCTGTCTAAGCGCCACCTCACCAGAGGTCAGCAGCGGCTGTGTTATGAGCTGATCAGGACGGGAAACTAGCCCTTGTGGCCAGTATTTCCTGCCCTCACTTGATGGCGCCGTCCATTTGGAGGGGGTTTCGGGAGCTGACCCACAGATGGCGCGGTCGTCACTTCTCCGTGCTCGGACGCTGGACTCGGGTCCGTAACACGTATATTATTGCTATAGCCACTCAATACGGTATTGGATTACCTATAGAAAGTAATAACATTGCTCAGGGAATTATAGAAAAATCAAAAGACGGAAACATGCTCGCTGGATTAAACGAAGATACATCCATTAATTGTCTCGTCTACTTCAAGAATGGTATGAAAGATTTATTTAACTTTATCAAGGACTCTCCTCAAATTATGAGAGTTATAATACAACAGGAATTGGGCGTACCTGCGTTCGAAGAGATAAAGTTTGGGAAAACACTTATCTTCCTGTAATTGAAGATATGTATAAACAGTTAAAACCCTACGGAGTGGAAGTTAAATTACTGTTTAACGAGGAGATTATGCAGAGGAAGAGCAACTAACACTTGGCAACCCTTTGCGTACGCAGTATTTCCCTACGCAGCCTAAAAGATGTATATATGCTTCCCCGGAGTGATCTCTTACGGTATCCTCCTCTTCTTGGATGTCAGAATCTACTTCAAGCTTGGACATTCAAGGCTATGGAGATCAAGACTATTGTTGGAGACTTTGCCTCCCTGCCTGTCCAATAATCACGACTGTTTATTGTATGATCTTGATGCAACGAGTGTACAAATGTGTAAAATTGTGCAAGGATTGTGGGATCGTTACCCATATGCAAGATTACATCGTGAAAACTTTCCTTACAAAAACCGGACTGTTGTATCTTATCGCAGTAACCCTGGCAGTATACATATTGGAGAACCACCTGAATTTAACAACAGGATGGATGAAGATCCCCATCTACCCCTTATTATTGGATTAGTGACTCAGTTTGCTAGTAGACCTGCAATTTTACCAGCATATGAAAATCCTCCATGTGAAGTACGAAGTTTAGATGACCATTTTTACGATGGACTTGAAAAAGATACAGAATATCAGAGATGGCGCTGGTTTGAAAATGCTCTGAAGGAAGCCCTTGTTTACATTCTTAAAAGATGTGTTAAGAGAATTATTATTCCATATGGGTTTGGCATGTCAAGTTACTTGGACAACTGCGCAGTATGGGAAAGTAAATATTTGCCTATACTTGAGAAAATAGGACAAAAACTACGAAAACGAGGTATTGTACTCTTAATAGTACGTCCCAAAAACATCGTTCCTCCTCAGTCATCCACCCATGGCATCTTTGAAAATAAGATTCCATACATTGCTGTTCTTCAAAATGGACCCACAACTAATGCTACTGATGCTGCTAGGACACCTGCAGATGATGCTACGCCTGCTACCGCTGATGCTACTTCACCTTCTATCAACACTAAGTTGTCTGATACAATTAATTCAACACCTGTTAATGTTACTACGTCTGTTGATACTAATGTTACAATGTGTGTTAGTAGTAGTTTTACAAATTTAGAAGAGAAGATGGATTGGGAATAATAATGTCTGTAAAATAATTTATACTTTGTACATTTTTTTTTTTACATATTAAATAACAAAAATAGAAACTCGTGTGTTTATTTTCTCCCTTTTTTAATGTCTAAATGTCAACTCTACTTTTCTGGGTATATAGAAAGAGGTACGAAACTTTTTCTGCCTTACTTCAAGATGGATTGTTCTATGTACATGCAAGTGAAGCTTAAGCGTTTAAATAAGTGTATTATAGATGCTGATTTTACTAGTGATGAAATTCTAAAACCTGGAGACTATCTTGTCTACGATTCTCATAATTTATCTGGCGGATTTGCACAACTGTTATGGGAAAAATATCCTTACAATAAAGTTTCCGAGTGTGAAGTGGTACAGAATAATATAACTCCTGGTGGTATAGTACTTGCTTTATCTCCAGAACCAGAAATAAAACCTCATATTATAGGACTTCAATACAGTAGCTCTAATGAAGATCTAGGATTACAGAAAGATATTATTAAACGTTGGAGTTTTAAATCTGCAATAAGACAAATTTGTCGTCAAGCAAGAAACAATAATTTAATCCAGCGTATAATTATTCCATATGGTATTGGGTTTAATGATGGAATAGGATGGAGTAAAGAAGAAGAAGAATGGGAGACACACTATTTTCCAGGACTAGCCCATTTTGCTTATGTTTTAAAGAATAATAAAAAAGAATTATTAATGGTTCGCATACCTCTTGGAGAAGATGTTACGGGGACTGGGAGAGAGAAGAAACAAGTAGAGGGTGGATCTAATAAACGGAAGAGAATGTCATAGTTAAAACTAATAGATCTAAAATAATACATATAACTAATTTGGAAACTACAACTAAGAGAGAGGGGCGGAGCATAACTATCTCCGATGTGATAAGCTAGGTCGGGATATGTCTTACCATAAACTCCCCATCTTGGTCCTGCAGTGAGAAGACATACTTGGATCGATGGCTGCTGCATACAGTACGTGCTTATTGTATGATGTATTTACAGTACTTGTTTATATTTGTTGTGATATAATTTTTTGCTTATTACTGAATATCTTTTAGTTTTGAAATATTATGATTATTTAATAGTCCCTGTGTTAAATATTGTATTTTTCTTTTTATTTAAAGATTTACCCAATGTAGTGGATGTGAAGAGTCTACCAGGGTTTGGAAGTATGCCTGATCTTGTGTCAGATACTATATGGCAAAGTCCAGCTTCAACTGTTTTGTGGAAGAATATGCCCCTGGCGGAAAAACAGACTTATAAAGTGATGACCCATACTGATAAATGTACGCATGAGAAAATTGTTCCGGCTCTAGCAAAGTTTATTAGCAAAAGTGAAAATGTTTTAATGATATTGATCGGTCGTGATTCTATAAAGGTGAAAGAAGAACTTCCATTGATAAAATGAAACATAGTCTTATTTAGCTTAAAAGAGAGTGTTACAGATGTACTCAAGAAATATGAGAATTGTCAAGTGTTGTTACTGACGAAAATTCCTAGTAAGGCTGAGATGAAGAAAATTTCTTTGTTATTTAAAGGTGATAAAATAATTTGCACTTTTAGACCTAGACCCCGTTTTAAATACATATTTCCAGAATTTGAAGAAGTGCCTATAGGATGTAACTTAAAGGATAAATTTTTTATAAGAAAATTTGTGGATGAAATTGGATCTCCAAATGCTGCGAACTGGTTTATTAATAAGTTGAATTCTGAAGAACGAGAAGTGTATACTACAATGAGCCAGGATGAACTGCAACAGCAGGTAAATAGTAAGACTGAGAAAGAGCTTAGTATTATTCACCCTAAAACGGAAGAAGACGAACATTGGAGTTTAATTGATCATATGGAGGAGAGCTTTCCATCTTTTCCGTTAAATTTAATAAAGATGAGACCAGAAATAGGATATCATACCCCCAAAAAGATAGAAATAGAGGCAGTGATGAGATTTATAGGACAGGATCCTGTACTTGGTGTTTTCTCTGGTATGGCCTTTATTGAAAATCTTATTAGGATAAGACATACTAATGTGGTACGAGCTACAGATAATTACTCAAATATGGGTGAGAGTAAGTGGATGGAGGTTGAACAAATGGATGCTGTAGAAGCAGTTAGGACTTATTGTAATGACAGAGAAGTACTTCTAATGTCCTGACCTGAATTGATTTGCGATGATAATGCTTATAGTGATGCAATCTATGTTTTAAAGGAATTTAAGGGACAAAAACTAATCTATTTTGGAGAAGGGGAAGGGGGTTGCTGTGCCTGTAATGGATTTTTTAACTTGCTGGCTAGAGAGTTTCATTGTGTGAAATCAAATACATGTTTTACTTATAATTCTTTTCTAAATTCTAATGTTTATTTCTATATAAGACTGTAGTGTTTATGATTTCTTGAATACCTGTATATGATTTCTTGAATACCTATTTATGATTTCTTGAATAATTGCATAACTACTATGATTAACTGTATGTGTTAAATGTTGTAATAAACTCGATGTCTCTTCTAAATAAGATTTCTTTATCCTTAATAGAATAATTTGCATATTATATTGGGGACTAAAACAAGTACTTAATTATGGAACCAAATAATGACATGTTGTAGTAAGTTTAACGGAAATATTGATTACAATGACTTGAAAAGTTTCCTTTGACTACTGAAGGTGTATGTTTAATAAAGCTGAGTTACGAAAACAATGCCTTAAGATGCTACTGTAAGTAATGACCTAGTGAACAGGCAAGTATCTTTAATTGTACGAAGATGTCTTGGAATGATTTATATTGACCTTATTTGAAAAAATGGATAACTACTAAATGCTCTGTAGTAACTCACTGTGAATTAGTAATGTTACTGTTGTTGTTGTTAATAACGATGATCTACTTACTTACTAAAATGACAGAAACAACTAGTTTTTACGAATTAGTGCAAAGATGAATAGAGAATATGTAGTGGACTGTAATGAACGGGTAAGAACATGTAGCGGAGGGATGGAGGAAAATTGTAAGAAAGGGTTGAAAGTTGGGCGGGGAAACATGCTGGGACGTGTAAAGGATTGAGAGAGAGAGAGAGATTGTAAGGGATGGTATCAAGATGTGCGGAAAACATGCTACAACATGTAAGTAGAAAAGCGTAGTGAGATGCGAGGCGAACATGCTGAGACGTGTAAAGGATTGAGAGAGATTGTAAGGGTTATCTTGAGGTTATCTTGAGATGATTTCGGGGCTTTAATGTCCCCGCGGCCCGGTCCGCGACCAGGCCTCCACCCCCAGGAAGCAGCCCGTGACAGCTGACTGACACCCAGGTACCTATTTACTGCTAGGTAACAGGGGCATAGGGTGAAAAAAACTCTGCCCATTGTTTCTCGCCGGCGCCTGGGATCGAGCCCAGGACCACAGGATCACAAGTCCAGTGTGCTGTCCGCTCGGCCGACCTGCTCCAGACCGGTTGGTACCAAGATGCGCGGAAAACATGCTACAACATGTAAAGTAGAAAAAGCGTAGTGAGTTGGGCGGTGAACACGCTAGGACTTGTAATGGATGGAAGGAGTTGGGTATATTTACATATGAGTCATGTTTAAATAAGATAGGGGACACAGTAATAGTTGCTTAAGTCTTGTATAAAATGGAAAGAACTAGAGAATATGTAAGACTAAGTATTGATCTGAACTTACAGAGAATATGCTATGAACGGGGAAAGAAAGGAAATTAACAGCTACATTTAAATTTATGAGACTTGGATGAGACAGAGGAATGTGGGAGGGGATGAAAGATAATTACACAGGTTGGGGTTATGTGACTACTCGGATAAAGAGTTAGGCTGGAGATGGACTTGATCGAATATATTTATGTCTGATGATCTAAGGCTGAGGAAATGGAGCTTGGCTAATGCCCTGATTAATTATACTAGGTTAGAAATAAGGTGATCTTAAATCTCAGGTGATTTAGTTGGAAAATAAAGAACTTGTACAAAAATGAGATAAGCGGGAAACAATAGTTGAAACTCGGTAACTGAACTGGCTTTTATTTACTATGTCTGAAAATGTAGTTGGGTGTTTAAATCTCAGGGGAATTTGGACTGATAGTAATGAATTTACAGGAGTGAACTCGGACAGAGGACAAGAGCTAGAGTTTTATAATTGTTTATATTATATTTACTATGTCTGAAATACAGAGGATAAAATAAATTTCAGGGGAATTGATGGATTATTTACAAAGATACGAGAGAGAACTAAGGTGGGGACGAGAGCTGGAGCTCGTTAACTGTTTTTGATCTTATTTACGGTGTGTGAAATACAGAGGGTAAAAATTTCAGGGGAATTGATAGGATATTAACAAAGACTTGAGGGGGAAGTAGGGTGGGGGGGGGCGAGAGCTGGAGCTCAGTAACTGACTTGATCTTATTTACTAACTTTGAAGTATGTCTGCTTTAAATTTCGGGAAAATTGGTCTGTTACTAACGATCTTGTACAAATAAACTAAGCTGGGGACAAGAGCTGGAGTTTGGTAATTGTTTGGATCCTATTTACTATGTTTGAAACAACTATGGTAAAAATTTCAGGGAAATTGATGGGTTATTAACGAAGATAGGAGAGAGAGCTAAGGCTGAGGACATGAGCTAGAGTTCGGTAACTACGTTGGTCTTATTTACTGCATCTGAAATACAAAGGGTAAAAATTTTAGGGGAATTGATAGGATATTAACAAAGACTTGCAGGGGAAGTAGGGTGGGGGACGAGAGCTGGTGCTCAGTAACTGACTTGATCTTATTTACTGTGTCTGAAATATGACTGTTTAAAATTTCAGGGGGATTGGACTGCTAGTAGCGAAAATGTTGTCTCTGTCAAATTTGGGTCTTTAATTGGACTCTGATTAATTTCGATGGTGAACTGGACTCAGAATATTTTGGCACAAAGTGGACTCTGGCGAATTTTTGGTATAAACTGGACTCTGATGAAAATTTTGCTAGAAAACTGGACTCTGATGAATTTTGCTAACAAAGTGGACTCTGTCAAATTTTCACAGATTACAGGACTGACGAATTTCTGTCGTTAATTGGACTCTGATTATTTTTGGGTATAAAATGAACTCTGTCAAATTTTCACAGATTGCAGGACTCTGACTAATTTTGCTAGCAAACTGGACTCTGATGAATTTCTGTTGATAATTGGACTCTGTTAATTTTCCGGGTAAAACTTGACTGATTATTTCAGGCATAAACTGGACTCTGAATATTTTGGGCACAAAGTGAACTCTGATAAATTTTCGGTATAAAACTTGACTCTAATGAAAATTGATCTGAAAATGGACTCTGACGAAATTTGCTCACAAGGCGGACTCTAAATAATTTAGGTCAACAACAAGACTCTGAAGAGTTTTGGTGTTTACAGGTGAAACAGCCGTAAATGGTTATAAAACTTAAAGTAATGACTAAGATGCCTGTTTTCCTTAACAAAAACGTCTAAGACAATATTCTCTGAAAATGGTCTTCGAAAAATTCGGTCATAAACATATAAAATAAACTTCTATGATTATTTGAAACTCTGAAATATTTTCTTAAAACTGAACTCAGAAAAATTTTGAATTTCCCCCCCATAAGAACGGTTAACAAACTTTTAAAATCTCAGAAATTATTTTCCTCATAAGAATTCCTTAACTCCAAATCTGTGACTGGCCAAATTCACCTGGAACACCTGAAGACACAAACACGATATTTCAAAATCTACCTGAAAACCCTGTGCCATAAACACGATATTTTCGATGTTGAAAACAGGCAAAATATGTCCGTAGAATTTACCTGGAAATGCTGTGACACAAACACGATATTTTCTAAAAATTTTCCTACTTATTTTCATCATAAGAACTTTTAACAAACTTCTAAAATCTCGTAAATTATTTTTCTCATAAGAATTCCTTACTTTCAAATCTGTGACTGCCCAAATTTACCTGAAAAACCCTGACTCACAAACACGATATTTCCCAGAAACAAAATATCGTCTGTGCGTTGTCATCCCTACTACTTCTGGGCCTCCATCACACTCAGGATTCCTAGGTCTCCATCACACTCAGGGTTCCTGGGCCTCCTTCACATTCATGGTTCCTGGGCCATCATAACACACAGGGTTCCTGGGCCTCCATCACACTCAGGGTTCCTGAGCCTTCAACACATTCAGGGTTCCTGGGCCTCCATCACACTCAGCGTTCCTGGGCCTCCATCACACTCAGGGTTCCTGGGCCTCCATCTCCCTAAGGGTTCCTGGGCCTCCATCACACTAAGGGTTCCTGGGCCTACACCACACTCAGGGTTCCTGGGCCTCCATCACACATAGGGTTACTGGGCCTCCATCAAACACAGGGTTCCTGGGCCTCCATCACACACAGGGTTCCTGGGCCTACATTACACACAGGGTTCCTGGGCCACGATTGCACACAGTGTTCCTGGGCCACCATCACACACAGGGTTTCTGGGTCTCCATCACACACAGGGTTCCTGGGCCTCTATCACACTCAGGGTTCCTGGGCCACAATCACACTCAGGGTTCCTGGTCCTCCATCACACTCAGGGTTCCTGGGCCATCATCACACACAGGGTTCTTGGGCCTCCATCACACTCAGGGTTCTTGGGCCTCCATCACACTCAGGGTTCCTGGGTCACCATCACACTCAGGGTTTCTGGGTCTCTATCACAGTCAGGATTTCTGGGCCTCCATCACACTTAGGGTTCCTGGGCCTCCATCACACACAGGGTTTCTGGGCCTTCGGCACACTCAGGGTTCCTGGGCCTCCATCACACACAGGGTTTCTGGGCGTTCAGCACACTCAGGGTTCCTGGGCCTCTATCACACTAAGGGTTCCTTGGCTTTCACCACACTCAGGGTTTCTGGGCCTCCATCATTCTCAGATATCATAGTCCTCCATCATACTCAGATATCATAGTCCACCATCACACACAGTGTCCCTGGGCCTCAATCACACTTAGGGTTCCTGGGCCTCCATCACACACAGGGTTCCTGGGCCTCTATCACATTCAGGGTTCCTTGGCCACCATCACACACAGGGTTCCTTGGCCTCAATCACACTCAGGGTTCCTGGGCCACCATCACACACAGGGTTCCTGGGCCTCTATCTCACTCAGGGTTCCTGAGCTTCCATCACACTCAGGATACCGGGGCCTCCATCACACTCATGGTTCCTGGGCCTCCATCACACTCAAGGTTCCTTGGCCTCAATCATACTAAGGGGTTCCTGGGCCTCCACAACACTCAGGGTTCCTGGGCCTCCACAACACTCAGGGTTCCTGGGCCTTCATTCTATTTGGGTTTCTGGGCCTCCACCACACTCAGGGTTCCTGGGCCTCCATCACAATAAGGGTTCCTGGGCCACCACCACACTTAGGGATTCTGGGCCTCCATCATACTCAGATATCATAGTCCTCCATCATACTCAGATATGACAGTCCTCCATCATACTCAGATATCATAGTCCTCCATCACACTCAGGGTTTCTAGGCCTTAATCACACTCAGGGTTCCTGGGCCTCCATCATCCTCTGGGTTCCTGGGCCTCCATCACACACAGGGTTCCTGGGCCTCCATCACACTCATGGCTCCTGGGCCTCTATCACACACAGGGTTCCTGGGCCTCCATCACACACAGGGTTCCTGAGCCTCCATCACACACAGGGTTCCTGGGCCACCATCACACACAGGGTTCCTGGGCCACCATCACACACAGGGTTCGTGGGTCTGCATCACACTCAGGGTTCCTGGCCCTCCATCACACTCAGGGTTCCTGGGCCACAATCACACTCAGGGTTCCTGGGCCTCCATCACACTAAGGGTTCCTGGGCCAACGTCACACTCAGGGTCCTGTGCCTCCATCACACTCAGGGTTCCTAGGTCTCCATCACACTCAGGGTTCCTGGTCCTCCATCACACTCATGGTTCCTCGCCATCATAACACACAGGGTTCCTGAGCCTCCATCACGCTCAGGGTTCCTGGGCCTTCAACACACTCATGGTTCCTGCTCCTCCATCACACACAGGGTTCCTGGGCTTTCATCACACTCAGGGTCCTGTGCCTCCATCACACTCAGGGTTCCTAGGTCTCCATCACACTCAGGGTTCCTGGTCCTCCATCACACTCATGGTTCCTGGGCCATCATAACACACAGGGTTCCTGGGCCTCCATCACACTCAGGGTTCCTGGGCCTTTAACACACTTAGGGTTTCTGGGCCTCCATCACACACAGGGTTCCTGGGACTCTATCACACTCAGCATTCCTGGGCCTACATCACACTCAGGGCTCCTGGGTCTCCATCACCCAAAGGGTTCCTGGGCTACCATCACACACCGGGTTCCTGGGCCACAATCACACTAAGGGTTCCTGGGCCTCCACCACACTCAGGGTTCTTAGGCCTCTATCACACACAGGGTTCCTGGGCCTCCATCACACACAGGGTTCATGGGCCTCCATCACACTTAGGTTCCTGGGCCTTCATCACACACAGGGTTTCTGGGCCTTCACCACACTCAGGGTTCCTGGGCCTCCACCACACTCAGGGTTTCTGGGCCTCCATCATTCTCAGATATCATAGTCCTCCATCATACTCAGATATGATAGTCCCCCATCATACTCAGATATCATAGTCCTCCAACACACTCAGGGTTTCTAGGCCTTTATCACACTCAGGGTTCCTTGGCCTCCATCACACACAAGGATCCTGGGCCTCCATCACACTAGAGGTTCTTGGGCCTCCATCACACTCAGGGTTCCTGGGCCACCATCACACTCAGGGTTCCTGCGCCACCATCACACAGAGAGGTCCTGGGCTTCCATCACACACAGGGTTCCTGGGTCTCCATCACACACAGGGTTCCTGGGCCTCCATCACAGACAGGGTTCCTGGGCCTCCATCACACACAGGGTTTTTGGGCCATCATAACACACAGGGTTCCTGGGCCTCCATCACACTCAGGGTTCCTGGGCCTCCATCACACACAGGGTTCCTGGGCCTCCATCACACTCAGGGTTCCTGAGCCTTCAACACACTCAGGGTTCCTGGGCCTCCATCACACTCAGCGTTCCTGGGCCTCCATCACACTCAGGGTTCCTGGGCCTCCATCTCCCTAAGGGTTCCTGGGCCTCCATCACACTAAGGGTTCCTGGGCCTACACCACACTCAGGGTTCCTGGGCCTCCATCACACATAATGTTACTGGGCCTCCATCACACACAGGGTTCCTGGGCCTCCATCACACACAGGGTTCCTGGGTCTACATTACACACAGGGTTCCTGGGCCACGATTGCACACAGGGTTCCTGGGCCACCATCACACACAGGGTTCCTGGGTCTCCATCACACATAGGGTTCCTGGGCCTCTATCACACTCAGGGTTCCTGGGCCACAATCACACTCAGGGTTCCTGGTCCTCCATCACACTCAGGGTTCCTGGGCCATCATCACACACAGGGTTCTTGGGCCTCCATCACACTCAGGGTTCCTGAGCCTCCATCACACTCAGGGTTCCTGGGTCACCATCACACTCAGGGTTTCTGGGTCTCTATCACAGTCAGGATTTCTGGGCCTCCATCACACTTAGGGTTCCTGGGCCTCCATCACACACAGGGTTTCTGGGCCTTCGGCACACTCAGGGTTCCTGGGCCTCCATCACACTCAGGGTTCCTGGGCCTCTATCACACTAAGGGTTCCTTGGCTTTCACCACACTCAGGGTTTCTGGGCCTCCATCATTCTCAGATATCATAGTCCTCCATCATACTCAGATATCATAGTCCACCATCACACACAGTATCCCTGGGCCTCAATCACACTTAGGGTTCCTGGGCCTCCATCACACACAGGGTTCCTGGGCCTCTATCACATTCAGGGTTCCTTGGCAACCATCACACACAGGGTTCCTTGGCCTCAATCACACTCAGGGTTCCTGGGCCACCATCACACACAGGGTTCCTGGGCCTCTATCTCACTCAGGGTTCCTGAGCTTCCATCACACTCAGGATACCGGGGCCTCCATCACACTCATGGTTCCTGGGCCTCCATCACACTCAAGGTTCCTTGGCCTCAATCATACTAAGGGGTTCCTGGGCCTCCACAACACTCAGGGTTCCTGGGCCTTCATCCTATTAAGGGTTTCTGGGCCTCCACCACACTCAGGGTTCCTGGGCCTCCATCACAATAAGGGTTCCTGGGCCTCCACCACACTTAGGGATTCTGGGCCTCCATCATACTCAGATATCATAGTCCTCCATCATACTCAGATATGACAGTCCTCCATCATACTCAGATATCATAGTCCTCCATCACACTCAGGGTTTCTAGGCCTTAATCACACGCAGGGTTCCTGGGCCTCCATCATCCTCTGGGATCCTGGGCCTCCATCACACACAGGGTTCCTGGGCCTCCATCACACTCATGGCTCCTGGGCCTCTATCACACACAGGGTTCCTGGGCCTCCATCACACACAGGGTTCCTGAGCCTCCATCACACACAGGGTTCCTGGGCCACCATCACACACAGGGTTCGTGGGTCTGCATCACACTCAGAGTTCCTGGCCCTCCATCACACTCAGGGTTCCTGGGCCACAATCACACTCAGGGTTCCTGGGCCTCCATCACACTCATGGCTCCTGGGCCTCTATCACACACAGGGTTCCTGGGCCTCCATCACACACAGGGTTCCTGAGCCTCCATCACACACAGGGTTCCTGGGCCCCCATCACACACAGGGTTCCTGGGCCACCATCACACACAGGGTTCGGGGGTCTGCATCACACTCAGGGTTCCTGGCCCTCCATCACACTCAGGGTTCCTGGGCCACAATCACACTCAGGGTTCCTAGGCCTCCATCACACTAAGGGTTCCTGGGCCATCGTCACACTCAGGGTCCTGTGCCTCCATCACACTCAGGGTTCCTAGGTCTCCATCACACTCAGGGTTCCTGGTTCTCCATCACACTCATGGTTCCTCGCCATCATAACACACAGGGTTCCTGAGCCTCCATCACGCTCAGGGTTCCTGGGCCTTCAACACACTCATGGTTCCTGCTCCTCCATCACACACAGGGTTCCTGGGACTCTATCACTCTCAGCGTTCCTGGGCCTCCATCACACTCAGGGTTCCTGGGTCTCCATCACCCAAAGGGTTCCTGGGCTACCATCACACACCGGGTTCCTGGGCCACCATCACACTAAGGGTTCCTGGGCCTCCACCACACTCACGGTTCCTTGGCCTCCATCATACTAAGGGGTTCCTGGGCCTCCACAACACTCAGGGTTCCTGGGCCTTCATTCTATTAAGGATTTCTGGCCCTCCATCACACTCAGGGTTCCTGGGCCTCCATCACAATAAGGGTTTCTGGGCCTCCACCACACTCAGGGATTCTGGGCCTCCATCATACTCAGATATCATAGTCCTCCATCATACTCAGATATGATAGTCCTCCATCATACTCAGATATCATAGTCCTCTATCACACGCAGGGTTTCTAGGCCTTAATCACACTCAGGGTTCCTGGGCCTCCATCATCCTCTGGGTTCCTGGGCCTCCATCACACACAGGGTTCCTGGGCCTCCATCACACCCATGGTTCCTGGGCCTCTATCACACACAGGGTTCCTGGGATTCCATCACACACAGGGTTCCTGGGCCTCCATCACACACAGGGTTCATGGTCCACCATCACACACAGGGTTCCTGGGCCAACATCACACACAGGGTTCGTGGGTCTGCATCACACTCAGGGTTCCTGGCCGTCCATCACACTCAGGGTTCCTGGGCCACAATCACACTCAGGGTTCCTGGGCCTCCATCACACACAGTGTTCCTGGGCTTTCATCACACTCAGGGTCCTGTGAGTCCATCACACTCAGGGTTCCTAGGTCTCCATCACACTCAGGGTTCCTGGTCCTCCATCACACTCATGGTTCCTGGGCCATCATAACACACAGGGTTCCTGGGCCTCCATCACACTCAGGGTTCCTGGGCCTTTAACCCACTCAGGGTTCCTGGGCCTCCATCACACACAGGGTTCCAGGGACTCTATCACACTCAACATTCCTGGGCCTCCATCACACTCAGGGTTCCTGGGTCTCCATCACCCAAAGGGTTCCTGGGCTACCATCACACACCGGGTTCCTGGGCCACCATCACACTAAGGGTTCCTGGGCCTCCACCACACTCAGGGTTCCTGGTCCTCCATCACACTCATGGTTCCTGGGCCATCATAACACACAGGGTTCCGGGGCCTCTATCACACACAGGGTTCCTGGGCCTCCATCATACACAGGGTTCATGGGCCTCCATCACACTTAGGGTTCCTGGGCCTCCATCATTCTCAGATATCATAGTCCTCCATCATACTCAGATATGATAGTCCTCCATCATACTCAGATATCATAGTCCTCCAACACACTCAGGGTTTCTAGGCCTTTATCACACTCAGGGTTCCTTGGCCTGCATCACACACAAGGTTCCTGGGCCTCCATCACACTAGAGGTTCTTGGGCCTCCATCACACTCAGGGTTCCTGGGCCACCATCACACTCAGGGTTCCTAGGCCACCATCACACACAGAGGTCCTGGGCCTCCATCACACACAGGGTTCCTGGGCCTGCATCACACACAGGGTTCCTGGGCCTCCATCACACACAGGGTTCCAGGGCTTCCATCACACACAGGGTTCCTGGGCCACCATCACACACAGGGTTCCTGGGCCTCCATCACACACAGGGTTCCTGGGCCTCCATCACACACAGGGTTTCTGGGCCTTCAGCACATTCAGGGTTCCTGGGCCTCCATCGCACACAGGGTTTCTGGGCCTTCAGCACACTCAGGGTTCCTGGGCCTCCATCACACTAAGGGTTCCTTGGCTTTCACCACACTCAGGGTTTCTGGGCCACCATCACACACAGTGTCCCTGGGCCTCAATCACACTTAGGGTTCCTGGGCCTCCATCACACACAGGGTTCCTAAGCCTCCATCACACACAGGGTTCCTGGGCCTCTATCACATTCAGGGTTCCTTGGCCACCATCACACACAGGGTTCCTTGGCCTCAATCACACTCAGGGTTCCTGGCCCACCATCACACACAGGGTTCCTGGGCCTCTATCTCACTCAGGGTTCCTGAGCTTCCACCACACTCAGGATACCGGGGCCTCCATCACACTCATGGTTCCTGGGCCTCCATCACACTCAAGGGTCCTTGGCCTCCATCATACTAAGGGGTTCCTGGGCCTCCACAACACTCAGGGTTCCTGGGCCTTCATCCTATTAAGGGTTTCTGGCCTCCATCACACTCAGGGTTCCTGGGCCTCCATCACAATAAGGACTCCTGGGCCTCCACCACACTCAGGGAATCTGGGCCTCCATCATACTCAGATATCATAGTCCTCCATCATACTCAGATATGATAGTCCTCCATCATACTCAGATATCATAGTCCTCCATCACACTCAGGGTTCCTGAGCCTTCAACACACTCAGGGTTCCTGGGCCTCCATCACACTCAGCGTTCCTGGGCCTCCATCACACTCAGGGTTCCTGGGCCTCCATCTCCCTAAGGGTTCCTGGGCCTCAATCACACTAAGGGTTCCTGGGCCTACACCACACTCAGGGTTCCTGGGCCTCCATCACACATAATGTTACTGGGCCTCCATCACACACAGGGTTCCTGGGCCTCCATCACACACAGGGTTCCTGGGCCTACATTACACACAGGGTTCCTGGGCCACGATTGCACACAGGGTTCCTGGGCCACCATCACACACAGGGTTCCTGGGTCTCCATCACACACAGGGTTCCTGGGCCTCTATCACACTCAGGGTTCCTGGGCCACAATCACACTCAGGGTTCCTGGTCCTCCATCACACTCAGGGTTCCTGGGCCATCATCACACACAGGGTTCTTAGGCCTCCATCACACTCAGGGTTCCTGAGCCTCCATCACACTCAGGGTTCCTGGGTCACCATCACACTCAGGGTTTCTGGGTCTCTATCACAGTCAGGATTTCTGGGCCTCCATCACACTTAGGGTTCCTGGGCCTCCATCACACACAGGGTTTCTGGGCCTTCGGCACACTCAGGGTTCCTGGGCCTCCATCACACTCAGGGTTCCTGGGCCTCTATCACACTAAGGGTTCCTTGGCTTTCACCACACTCAGGGTTTCTGGGCCTCCATCATTCTCAGATATCATAGTCCTCCATCATACTCAGATATCATAGTCCACCATCACACACAGTATCCCTGGGCCTCAATCACACTTAGGGTTCCTGGGCCTCCATCACACACAGGGTTCCTGGGCCTCTATCACATTCAGGGTTCCTTGGCCACCATCACACACAGGGTTCCTTGGCCTCAATCACACTCAGGGTTCCTGGGCCACCATCACACACAGGGTTCCTGGGCCTCTATCTCACTCTGGGTTCCTGAGCTTCCATCACACTCAGGATACCGGGGCCTCCATCACACTCATGGTTCCTGGGCCTCCATCACACTCAAGGTTCCATGGCCTCAATCATACTAAGGGGTTCCTGGGCCTCCACAACACTCAGGGTTCCTGGGCCTTCATCCTATTAAGGGTTTCTGGGCCTCCACCACACTCAGGGTTCCTGGGCCTCCATCACAATAAGGGTTCCTGGGCCTCCACCACACTTAGGGATTCTGGGCCTCCATCATACTCAGATATCATAGTCCTCCATCATACTCAGATATGACAGTCCTCCATCATACTCAGATATCATAGTCCTCCATCACACTCAGGGTTTCTAGGCCTTAATCACACTCAGGGTTCCTGGGCCTCCATCATCCTCTGGGATCCTGGGCCTCCATCACACACAGGGTTCCTGGGCCTCCATCACACTCATGGCTCCTGGGCCTCTATCACACACAGGGTTCCTGGGCCTCCATCACACACAGGGTTCCTGAGCCTCCATCACACACAGGGTTCCTGGGCCACCATCACACACAGGGTTCCTGGGCCACCATCACACACAGGGTTCGTGGGTCTGCATCACACTCAGAGTTCCTGGCCCTCCATCACACTCAGGGTTCCTGGGCCACAATCACACTCAGGGTTCCTGGGCCTCCATCACACTAAGGGTTCCTGGGCCATCGTCACACTCAGGGTCCTGTGCCTCCATCACACTCAGGGTTCCTAGGTCTCCATCACACTCAGGGTTCCTGGTCCTCCATCACACTCATGGTTCCTCGCCATCATAACACACAGGGTTCCTGAGCCTCCATCACGCTCAGGGTTCCTGGGCCTTCAACACACTCATGGTTCCTGCTCCTCCATCACACACAGGGTTCCTGGGACTCTATCACACTCAGCGTTCCTGGGCCTCCATCACACTCAGGGTTCCTGGGTGTGATGATTCCTGGGCCACACAGGGTTCCTGGGCTTTCATCACACTCAGGGTCCTGTGCCTCCATCACACTCATGGTTCCTGGGCCATCATAACACACAGGGTTCCTGGGCCTCCATCACACTCAGGGTTCCTGGGCCTTTAACACACTCAGGGTTCCTGGGCCTCCATCACACACAGGGTTCCTGGAACTCTATCACACTCAGCATTCCTGGGCCTCCATCACACTCAGGGTTCCTGGGTCTCCATCACCCAAAGGGTTCCTAAGCTACCATCACACACCGGGTTCCTGGGCCACCATCACACTAAGGGTTCCTGGGCCTCCACCACACTCAGGGTTCTTAGGCCTCTATCACACACAGGGTTCCTGGGCCTCCATCACACACACGGTTCATGGGCCTCCATCACACTTAGGTTCCTGGGCCTCCATCACACACAGGGTTTCTGGGCCTTCAGCACACTCAGGGTTCCTGGGCCTCCACCACACTCAGGGTTTCTGGGCCTCCATCATTCTCAGATATCATAGTCCTCCATCATACTCAGATATGATAGTCCTCCATCATACTCAGATATCATAGTCCTCCAACACACTCAGGGTTTCTAGGCCTTTATCACACTCAGGGTTCCTTGGCCTCCATCACACACAAGGTTCCTGGGCCTCCATTACACTAGAGGTTCTTGGGCCTCCATCACACTCAGGGTTCCTTGGCCACCATCACACTCAGGGTTCCTTGGCCACCATCACACTCAGAGTTCCTGGGCCACCATCACACAGAGAGGTCTTGGGCTTTCATCACACACAGGGTTCCTGGGTCTCCATCACACACAGGGTACCTGGGCCTCCATCACAGACAGGGTTCCTGGGCCTCCATCACACACAGGGTTCCTGGGCCATCATAACACACAGGGTTCCTGGGCCTTCATCACACTCAGGGTTCCTGGGCCTCCATCACATTCAGGGTTCCTGGGTCTCCATCACACACAGGGTTCCTGGGTCTCCATCACACTCAGGGTTCCTGGGCCTCCATCACACATAGGGTTACTGGGCCTCCATCACACACAGGGTTCCTGGGCCTCCATCACACTCAGGGTTCCTGGGCCTTTATCACACTCAGGGTTCCTGGGTCTCCATCACACACAGGGTTCCTGGGTCTCCATCACACTCAGGGTTCCTGGGCCTCCATCACACTTAGGGATTCTGGGCCTCCATCATACTCAGATATCATAGTCCTCCATCACACTCAGATATCATAGTCCTCCATCATACTCAGATATCATAGTCCTTCATCACACTCGGGGTTTCTAGTCCTTAATCACACTCAGGGTTCCTGGGCCTCCATCATCCTCTGGGTTCCTGGGCCTCCATCACACACAGGGTTCCTGGGCCTCCATCACACTCATGGCTCCTGGGCCTCTATCACACACAGGGTTCCTGGGCCTCCATCACACACAGGGTTCCTGGGCCCCCATCACACACAGGGTTCCTGGGCCACCATCACACACAGGGTTCGGGGGTCTGCATCACACTCAGGGTTCCTGGCCCTCCATCACACTCAGGGTTCCTGGGCCACAATCACACTCAGGGTTCCTAGGCCTCCATCACACTAAGGGTTCCTGGGCCATCGTCACACTCAGGGTCCTGTGCCTCCATCACACTCAGGGTTCCTAGGTCTCCATCACACTCAGGGTTCCTGGTTCTCCATCACACTCATGGTTCCTCGCCATCATAACACACAGGGTTCCTGAGCCTCCATCACGCTCAGGGTTCCTGGGCCTTCAACACACTCATGGTTCCTGCTCCTCCATCACACACAGGGTTCCTGGGACTCTATCACTCTCAGCGTTCCTGGGCCTCCATCACACTCAGGGTTCCTGGGTCTCCATCACCCAAAGGGTTCCTGGGCTACCATCACACACCGGGTTCCTGGGCCACCATCACACTAAGGGTTCCTGGGCCTCCACCACACTCACGGTTCCTTGGCCTCCATCATACTAAGGGGTTCCTGGGCCTCCACAACACTCAGGGTTCCTGGGCCTTCATTCTATTAAGGATTTCTGGCCCTCCATCACACTCAGGGTTCCTGGGCCTCCATCACAATAAGGGTTTCTGGGCCTCCACCACACTCAGGGATTCTGGGCCTCCATCATACTCAGATATCATAGTCCTCCATCATACTCAGATATGATAGTCCTCCATCATACTCAGATATCATAGTCCTCTATCACACGCAGGGTTTCTAGGCCTTAATCACACTCAGGGTTCCTGGGCCTCCATCATCCTCTGGGTTCCTGGGCCTCCATCACACACAGGGTTCCTGGGCGTCCATCACACCCATGGTTCCTGGGCCTCTATCACACACAGGGTTCCTGGAATTCCATCACACACAGGGTTCCTGGGCCTCCATCACACACAGGGTTCATGGGCCACCATCACACACAGGGTTCCTGGGCCAACATCACACACAGGGTTCGTGGGTCTGCATCACACTCAGGGTTCCTGGCCGTCCATCACACTCAGGGTTCCTGGGCCACAATCACACTCAGGGTTCCTGGGCCTCCATCACACACAGTGTTCCTGGGCATTCATCACACTCAGGGTCCTGTGAGTCCATCACACTCAGGGTTCCTAGGTCTCCATCACACTCAGGGTTCCTGGTCCTCCATCACACTCATGGTTCCTGGGCCATCATAACACACAGGGTTCCTGGGCCTCCATCACACTCAGGGTTCCTGGGCCTTTAACCCACTCAGGGTTCCTGGGCCTCCATCACACACAGGGTTCCAGGGACTCTATCACACTCAACATTCCTGGGCCTCCATCACACTCAGGGTTCCTGGGTCTCCATCACCCAAAGGGTTCCTGGGCTACCATCACACACCGGGTTCCTGGGCCACCATCACACTAAGGGTTCCTGGGCCTCCACCACACTCAGGGTTCCTGGTCCTCCATCACACTCATGGTTCCTGGGCCATCATAACACACAGGGTTCCGGGGCCTCTATCACACACAGGGTTCCTGGGCCTCCATCATACACAGGGTTCATGGGCCTCCATCACACTCAGGGTTCCTGGGCCTTTAACACACTCAGGGTTCCTGGGCCTCCATCACACACAGGGTTCCTGGAACTCTATCACACTCAGCATTCCTGGGCCTCCATCACACTCAGGGTTCCTGGGTCTCCATTACCCAAAGGGTTCCTAAGCTACCATCACACACCGGGTTCCTGGGCCACCATCACACTAAGGGTTCCTGGGCCTCCACCACACTCAGGGTTCTTAGGCCTCTATCACACACAGGGTTCCTGGGCCTCCATCACACACACGGTTCATGGGCCTCCATCACACTTAGGTTCCTGGGCCTCCATCACACACAGGGTTTCTGGGCCTTCAGCACACTCAGGGTTCCTGGGCCTCCACCACACTCAGGGTTTCTGGGCCTCCATCATTCTCAGATATCATAGTCCTCCATCATACTCAGATATGATAGTCCTCCATCATACTCAGATATCATAGTCCTCCAACACACTCAGGGTTTCTAGGCCTTTATCACACTCAGGGTTCCTTGGCCTCCATCACACACAAGGTTCCTGGGCCTCCATTACACTAGAGGTTCTTGGGCCTCCATCACACTCAGGGTTCCTTGGCCACCATCACACTCAGGGTTCCTTGGCCACCATCACACTCAGGGTTCCTGGGCCACCATCACACAGAGAGGTCTTGGGCTTTCATCACACACAGGGTTCCTGGGTCTCCATCACACACAGGGTTCCTGGGCCTCCATCACAGACAGGGTTCCTGGGCCTCCATCACACACAGGGTTCCTGGGCCATCATAACACACAGGGTTCCTGGGCCTCCATCACACTCAGGGTTCCTGGGCCTCCATCACATTCAGGGTTCCTGGGTCTCCATCACACACAGGGTTCCTGGGTCTCCATCACACTCAGGGTTCCTGGGCCTCCATCACACATAGGGTTACTGGGCCTCCATCACACTCAGGGTTCCTGGGCCTTTATCACACTCAGGGTTCCTGGGTCTCCATCACACACAGGGTTCCTGGGTCTCCATCACACTCAGGGTTCCTGGGCCTCCATCACACTTAGGGATTCTGGGCCTCCATCATACTCAGATATCATAGTCCTCCATCATACTCAGATATCATAGTCCTCCATCATACTCAGATATCATAGTCCTTCATCACACTCGGGGTTTCTAGGCCTTAATCACACTCAGGGTTCCTGGGCCTCCATCATCCTCTGGGTTCCTGGGCCTCCATCACACACAGGGTTCCTGGGCCTCCATCACACTCATGGCTCCTGGGCCTCTATCACACACAGGGTTCCTGGGCCTCCATCACACACAGGGTTCCTGGGCCCCCATCACACACAGGGTTCCTGGGCCACCATCACACACAGGGTTCGGGGGTCTGCATCACACTCAGGGTTCCTGGCCCTCCATCACACTCAGGGTTCCTGGGCCACAATCACACTCAGGGTTCCTAGGCCTCCATCACACTAAGGGTTCCTGGGCCATCGTCACACTCAGGGTCCTGTGCCTCCATCACACTCAGGGTTCCTAGGTCTCCATCACACTCAGGGTTCCTGGTTCTCCATCACACTCATGGTTCCTCGCCATCATAACACACAGGGTTCCTGAGCCTCCATCACGCTCAGGGTTCCTGGGCCTTCAACACACTCATGGTTCCTGCTCCTCCATCACACACAGGGTTCCTGGGACTCTATCACTCTCAGCGTTCCTGGGCCTCCATCACACTCAGGGTTCCTGGGTCTCCATCACCCAAAGGGTTCCTGGGCTACCATCACACACCGGGTTCCTGGGCCACCATCACACTAAGGGTTCCTGGGCCTCCACAACACTCAGGGTTCCTGGGCCTTCATTCTATTAAGGATTTCTGGCCCTCCATCACACTCAGGGTTCCTGGGCCTCCATCACAATAAGGGTTTCTGGGCCTCCACCACACTCAGGGATTCTGGGCCTCCATCATACTCAGATATCATAGTCCTCCATCATACTCAGATATGATAGTCCTCCATCATACTCAGATATCATAGTCCTCTATCACACGCAGGGTTTCTAGGCCTTAATCACACTCAGGGTTCCTGGGCCTCCATCATCCTCTGGGTTCCTGGGCCTCCATCACACACAGGGTTCCTGGGCGTCCATCACACCCATGGTTCCTGGGCCTCTATCACACACAGGGTTCCTGGGATTCCATCACACACAGGGTTCCTGGGCCTCCATCACACACAGGGTTCATGGGCCACCATCACACACAGGGTTCCTGGGCCAACATCACACACAGGGTTCGTGGGTCTGCATCACACTCAGGGTTCCTGGCCGTCCATCACACTCAGGGTTCCTGGGCCACAATCACACTCAGGGTTCCTGGGCCTCCATCACACACAGTGTTCCTGGGCTTTCATTACACTCAGGGTCCTGTGAGTCCATCACACTCAGGGTTCCTAGGTCTCCATCACACTCAGGGTTCCTGGTCCTCCATCACACTCATGGTTCCTGGGCCATCATAACACACAGGGTTCCTGGGCCTCCATCACACTCAGGGTTCCTGGGCCTTTAACCCACTCAACATTCCTGGGCCTCCATCACACTCAGGGTTCCTGGGTCTCCATCACCCAAAGGGTTCCTGGGCTACCATCACACACCGGGTTCCTGGGCCACCATCACACTAAGGGTTCCTGGGCCTCCACCACACTCAGGGTTCCTGGTCCTCCATCACACTCATGGTTCCTGGGCCATCATAACACACAGGGTTCCGGGGCCTCTATCACACACAGGGTTCCTGGGCCTCCATCATACACAGGGTTCATGGGCCTCCATCACACTTAGGGTTCCTGGGCCTCCATCATTCTCAGATATCATAGTCCTCCATCATACTCAGATATGATAGTCCTCCATCATACTCAGATATCATAGTCCTCCAACACACTTAGGGTTTCTAGGCCTTTATCACACTCAGGGTTCCTTGGCCTGCATCACACACAAGGTTCCTGGGCCTCCATCACACTAGAGGTTCTTGGGCCTCCATCACACTCAGGGTTCCTGGGCCACCATCACACTCAGGGTTCCTAGGCCACCATCACACACAGAGGTCCTGGGCCTCCATCACACACAGGGTTCCTGGGCCTGCATCACACACAGGGTTCCTGGGCCTCCATCACACACACAGGGTTCCAGGGCTTCCATCACACACAGGGTTCCTGGGCCACCATCACACACAGGGTTCCTGGGCCTCCATCACACACAGGGTTCCTGGGCCTCCATCACACACAGGGTTTCTGGGCCTTCAGCACATTCAGGGTTCCTGGGCCTCCATCGCACACAGGGTTTCTGGGCCTTCAGCACACTCAGGGTTTCTGGGCCTCCATCACACTAAGGGTTCCTTGGCTTTCACCACACTCAGGGTTTCTGGGCCACCATCACACACAGTGTCCCTGGGCCTCAATCACACTTAGGGTTCCTGGGCCTCCATCACACACAGGGTTCCTGGGCCTCCATCACACACAGGGTTCCTGGGCCTCTATCACATTCAGGGTTCCTTGGCCACCATCACACACAGGGTTCCTTGGCCTCAATCACACTCAGGGTTCCTGGCCCACCATCACACACAGGGTTCCTGGGCCTCTATCTCACTCAGGGTTCCTGAGCTTCCACCACACTCAGGATACCGGGGCCTCCATCACACTCATGGTTCCTGGGCCTCCATCACACTCAAGGTTCCTTGGCCTCCATCATACTAAGGGGTTCCTGGGCCTCCACAACACTCAGGGTTCCTGGGCCTTCATCCTATTAAGGGTTTCTGGGCCTCCATCACACTCAGGGTTCCTGGGCCTCCATCACAATAAGGACTCCTGGGCCTCCACCACACTCAGGGAATCTGGGCCTCCATCATACTCAGAAATCATAGTCCTCCATCATACTCAGATATGATAGTCCTCCATCAAACTCAGATATCATAGTCCTCCATCACACTCAGGGTCTCTAGGCTTTAATCACACTCAGGGTTCCTGGGCCTCCATCATCCTCTGGGTTCCTGGGCCTCTACCACACACAGGGTTCCTGGGCCTCCATCACACACAGGGTTCCTGGGCCTCCACCACACACAGGGTTCCTGGGCCACCATCACACACAGGGTTCCTGGGCCACCATCACACACAGGGTTCGTGGGTCTGCATCACACTCAGGGTTCCTGGGCCACAATCACACTCAGGGTTCCTGGGCCTCCATCACACTAAGGGTTCCTGGGCCATCATCACACACAGGGTTCCTAGGCTTCCATCACACTCAGGGTCCTGTGCCTCCATCACACTCAGGGTTCCTAGATCTCCATCACACTCAGGGTTCCTGGTCCTCCATCACACTCATGGTTCCTCGCCATCATAACACACAGGGTTCCTGAGCCTCCATCACACTCAGGGTTCCTGGGCCTTCAACACACTCAGGGTTCCTGGGCCTCCAACACACTCAGGGTTCCTGGGCCTCCATCACACACAGGGTTCCTGGGACTCTATCACACTCAGCGTTCTTGGGCCTCCATCACTCTCAGGGTTCCTGGGCTTCCATCACACTTAGGGTTCCTGGGCTAACATCACACTCACGGTTCCTGGGCCACCGTAACACTCTAGGTTCCTGGGCCTACATCACACTTAGGGTTCCGGGGCCGCTATCACACTTAGGGCTCCTGGGTCTCTATCACACTTATAGTTCCTGGTCTCCATCACTCTCAGAGTTCCTGAGCCCATATCACACTCAGGGTACTTGGGTCTCCATCACCCAAAGGGTTCCTGGGCTACCATCATACACCGGGTTCCTGGGCCACCATCACACTAAGGGTTCCTGGGCCTCCACCACACTCACGGTTCCTGGGCCTCCATCACACTCAGGGTTCTTAGGCCTCTATCACACACAGGGTTCCTGGGCCTCCATCACACTCAAGGTTCCTTGGCCTCCATCATACTAAGGGGTTCCTGGGCCTCCACAACACTCAGGGTTCCTGGGCCTTCATTCTATTATGGATTTCTGGGCCTCCATCACACTCAGGGTTCCTGGGCCTCCATCACAATAAGGGTTTCTGGGCCTCCACCACACTCATGGATTCTGGGCCTCAATCATACTCAGATATCATAGTCCTCCATCATACTCAGATATCATAGTCCTCCATCATACTCAGATATCATAGTCCTCCATCACACTCAGGGTTTCTAGGCCTTAATCACACTCAGGGTTCCTGGGCCTCCATCATCCTCTGGGTTTCTGGGCCTCCATCACACACAGGGTTCCTGGGCCTCCATCACACTCCTGGGCCTCTATCACACACAGGGTTCCTGGGATTCCATCATACACAGGGTTCCTGGGCCTCCATCACACACAGGGTTCATGGGCCACCATCACACACAGGGTTCCTGGGCCAACATCACACACAGGGTTCGTGGGTCTGCATCACACTCAGGGTTCCTGGCCGTTCATCACACTCAGGGTTCCTGGGCCACAATCACACTCAGGGTTCCTAGGCCTCCATCACACACAGGGTTCCTGGGCTTTCATCACACTCAGGGTCCTGTGCCTCCATCACACTCAGGGTTCCTAGGTCTCCATCACACTCAGGGTTCCTGGTCCTCCATCACACTCATGGTTCCTGGGCCATCATAACACACAGGGTTCCTGGGCCTCCATCACACTCAGGGTTCCTGGGCCTTTACCACACTCAGGGTTCCTGGGCCTCCATCACACACAGGGTTCCTGGGACTCTATCATACTCAGCATTCCTGGGCCTCCATCACACTCAGGGTTCCTGGGTCTCCATCACCCAAAGGGTTCCTGGGCTACCATCACACACCGGGTTCCTGGGCCACCATCACACACCGGGTTCCTGGGCCACCATCACACTCATGGTTCCTGGGCCATCATAACACTCAGGGTTCCTGGTCCTCCATCACACTCATGGTTCCTCGCCATCATAACACACAGGGTTCCTGAGCCTCCATCACACTCAGGGTTCCTGGGCCTTCAACACACTCAGGGTTCCTGGGCCTCCAACACACTCAGGGTTCCTGGGCCTCCATCACACACAGGGTTCCTGGGACTCTATCACACTCAGCGTTCTTGGGCCTCCATCACACTCAGGGTTCCTGGGCTTCCATCACACTTAGGGTTCCTGGGCTAACCTCACACTCACGGTTCCTGGGCCACCGTAACACTCTAGGTTCCTGGGCCTACATCACACTTAGGGTTCCGGGGCCGCTATCACACTTAGGGCTCCTGGGTCTCTATCACACTTATAGTTCCTGGTCTCCATCACTCTCAGAGTTCCTGAGCCCATATCACACTCAGGGTACTTGGGTCTCCATCACACTCAGGGTTCCTGGGCCTCCATCATCCTCTGGGTTCCTGGGCCTCCATCACACACAGGGTTCCTGGGCCTCCATCACACTCCTGGGCCTCTATCACACACAGGGTTCCTGGGATTCCATCACACACAGGGTTCCTGGGCCTCCATCACACACAGGGTTCATGGGCCACCATCACACACAGGGTTCCTGGGCCAACATCACACACAGGGTTCGTGGGTCTGCATCACACTCAGGGTTCCTGGCCGTTCATCACACTCAGGGTTCCTGGGCCACAATCACACTCAGTGTTCCTAGGCCTCCATCACACACAGGGTTCCTGGGCTTTCATCACACTCAGGGTCCTGTGCCTCCATCACACTCAGGGTTCCTAGGTCTCCATCACACTCAGGGTTCCTGGTCCTCCATCACACTCATGGTTCCTGGGCCATCATAACACACAGGGTTCCTGGGCCTCCATCACACTCAGGGTTCCTGGGCCTTTACCACACTCAGGGTTCCTGGGCCTCCATCACACACAGGGTTCCTGGGACTCTATCATACTCAGCATTCCTGGGCCTCCATCACACTCAGGGTTCCTGGGTCTCCATCACCCAAAGGGTTCCTGGGCTACCATCACACACCGGGTTCCTGGGCCACCATCACACTAAGGGTTCCTGGGCCTCCATCACACTCAGGGTTCTTGGGCCTTTACCACACTCAGGGTTCCTGGGCCTCCATCACACACAGGGTTCCTGGGACTCAATCGCACTCAGCATTCCTGGGCCTCCATCACACTCAGGGTTCCTGGGTGTCCATCACCCAAAGGGTTCCTGGGCTACCATCACACACCGGGTTCCTGGGCCACCATCACACTCATGGTTCCTGGGCCATCATAACACACAGGGTTCCTGGGCCTCTATCTCACACAGGGTTCCTGGGCCTCCATCACACACAGGGTTCATGGGCCTCCATCACACTCAGGGTTCCTGGGCCTCCATCACACACAGGGTTTCTGGGCCTCCACCACACTCAGGGTTTCTGGGCCTCCATCATTCTCAGATATCATAGTCCTCCATCATACTCAGATATGATAGTCCTCCATCATACTCAGATATCATAGTCCTCCAACACACTCAGGGTTTCTAGGCCTTTATCACACTCAGGGTTCCTTGGCCTCCATCACACACAAGGTTCCTGGGCCTCCATCACACTAGAGGTTCTTGGGCCTCCATCACACTCAGGGTTCCAGGACCACCATCACACTCAGGGTTCCTGGGCCACCATCACACACAGAGGTCCTGGGCTTCCATCACACACAGGGTTCCTGGGCCTCCATCACACACAGGGTTCCTGGGCCTCCATCACACACAGGGTTCCAGGGCTTCCATCACACACAGGGTTCCTGGGCCACCATCACACACAGGGTTCCTGGGCCTCCATCACACACATGGTTCCTGGGCCTCCATCACACACTGGGTTTCTGGGCCTTCAGCACATTCAGGGTTCCTGGGCCTCCATCACACACAGGGTTTCTGGGCCTTCAGCACACTCAGGGTTCCTGGGTCTCCATCACACTCAGGGTTCCTGGGTCTCCATCACCCAAAGGGTTCCTGGGCTACCATCACACACCGGGTTCCTGGGCCACCATCACACTAAGGGTTCCTGGGCCTCCACCACACTCAGGGTTCCTGGTCCTCCATCACACTCATGGTTCCTGGGCCATCATAACACACAGGGTTCCTGGGCCTCTATCACACACAGGGTTCCTGGGCCTCCATCACACACAGGGTTCATGGGACTCCATCACACTTAGGGTTCCTGGGCCTCCATCACACACAGGGTTTCTGGGCCTTCAGCACACTCAGGGTTCTTGGGCCTCCATCACACACAGGGTTTCTGGGCCTCCACCACACTCAGGGTTTCTGGGCCTCCATCATTCTCAGATATCATAGTCCTCCAACACACTCAGGGTTTCTAGGCCATTATCACACTCAGGGTTCCTTGGCCTCCATCACACACAAGGTTCCTGGGCCTCCATCACACTAGAGGTTCTTGGGCCTCCATCACACTCAGGGTTCCTGGACCACCATCACACTCAGGGTTCCTGGGCCACCATCACACACAGAGGTCCTGGGCCTCCATCACACACAGGGTTCCTGGGCCTCCATCACACACAGGGTTCCTGGGCCTCTATCACACACAGGGTTCCAGGGCTTCCATCACACACAGGGTTCCTGGGCCACCATCACACACAGGGTTCCTGGGCCTCCATCACACACTGGGTTTCTGGGGCTTCAGCACATTCAGGGTTCCTGGGCCTCCATCACACACAGGGTTTCTGGGCCTTCAGCACACTCAGGGTTCCTGGGCCTCCATCACACTAAGGGTTCCTTGGCTTTCACCACACTCAGGGTTTCTGGGCCTCCATCATTCTCAGATATCATAGTCCTCCATCATACTCAGATATCATAGTCCACCATCACACACAGTGTCCCTGGGCCTCAATCACACTTAGGGTTCCTGGGCCTCCATCACACACAGGGTTCCTGGGCCTCCATCACACACAGGGTTCCTGGGCCTCTATCACATTCAGGGTTCCTTGGCCACCATCACACACAGGGTTCCTTGGCCTCAATCACACTCAGGGGTCCTGGGCCACCATCACACACAGGGTTCCTGGGCCTCTATCTCACTCAGGGTTCCTGAGCTTCCACCACACTCAGGATAACGGGGCCTCCATCACACTCATGGTTCCTGGGCCTCCATCACACTCAAGGTTCCTTGGCCTCAATCATACTAAGTGGTTCCTGGGCCTCCACAACACTCAGGGTTCCTGGGCCTTCATCCTATTAAGGGTTTCTGGGCCTCCATCACACTCAGGGTCCCTGGGTCTCCATCACAATAAGGATTCCTGGGCCTCCACCACACTTAGGGATTCTGGGCCTCCATCATACTCAGATATCATAGTCCTCCATCATACTCAGATATGATAGTCCTCCATCATACTCAGATATGATAGTCCTCCATCATACTCAGATATCATAGTCCTCCATCACACTCAGGGTTTCTAGGCCTTAATCACACTCAGGGTTCCTGGGCCTCCATCATCCTCTGGGTTCCTGGGCCTCTACCACACACAGGGTTCCTGGGCCTCCATCACACACAGGGTTCCTGGGCCTCCATCACACTCAGGGTTCCTGGGCCACAATCACACTAAGGGTTCCTGGGCCATCATCACACATAGGGTTCCTAGGCTTCCATCACACTCAGGGTCCTGTTCCTCCATCACACTCAGGGTTCCTGGGTCTCCATCACACTCAGGGTTGCTGGTCCTCCATCACACTCATGGTTCCTCGCCATCATAACACACAGGGTTCCTGAGCCTCCATCACACTCAGGGTTCCTGGGCCTTCAACACACTCAGGGTTCCTGGGCCTCCAACACACTCAGGGTTACTGGGCCTCCATCACACACAGGGTTCCTGGGACTCTATCACACTTAGCGTTCTTGGGCCTCCATCACACTCAGGGTTCCTGGGCTTCCATCACACTTAGGGTTCCTGGGCTAACATCACACTCACGGTTCCTGCTCCACCGTAACACTCTAGGTTCCTGGGCCTACATCACACTTAGGGTTCCGGGGTCTCTATCACACTTATAGTTCCTGGGTCTCCATCACTCTTAGAGTTCCTGAGCCCATATCACACTCAGGGTTCCTGGTTTTCCATCACACTCACTGTTTCTAGGCCTCCATCACACTCAGGGTTCCTAGGCCTCCATCACACTCAAGGTTCCTGAGCCTCTATCACACTCAGGGTTCCTTGGCCTCAATCACACTGAGGGTTCCTGGGCCACCATCACACACAGGGTTTCTGGGCCTCCATTACACACAGGGTTCCTGGGCCTCTATCACACTCAGGGTTCCTTTGCCACCATCACACACAGGGTTCCAGGGCCTCAATCACACTCAGTGTTCCTGGGCCACCATCACACACAGGGTTCCTGGGCCTCTATCACTCTCAGGGTTCCTGAGCCTCCATCACACTCAGGATTCCGGGGCCTCCATCACACTCATGGTTCCTAGGCCTCCATGCATCACACTCAGGGTTCCTTGGCCTCCATCACACTAAGGGTTCCTGGACCTCCACAACACTCAGGGTTTCTGGGCCTCCATCACACACAGGGTTCCTTGGCCTTCATCACACTAAGGGTTCCTGGGCCTCCACCACACTCAGGGTTCCTTGGCCTCCATCACACTCAGGGTTCCTAGGCCTCCATCACACTCAGAGTTCCTGGGCCAGCATCGCACTCAGGGTTCCTTCGCCACCATCACACTCAGGGTTTCTGGGCCTCCATCATACCTACTGGTTCCTGAGCCTTAATCACACTTAGGGTTCCTGAGCCTCCATCACACTCTGGGTTCATGGGTCACCATTACACTCAGGGTTCCTGGGCTACCATCACACACAGGTTTCCTAGGCCACCATCACACACAGGGTTCCTGGGCTTCCATCACATACAGGGTTCCTGGGCCTCAATCGCAGTCATGATTCCTGGGCCTCCATCACACTCAAGGATCCTGGGACTCTATCACACTCATGGTTCCTGGGCCTCTATCACATTCAGGATTTCTGGGTCTCCATCACTTAGGGTTCCTGGGCCTCCATCACACTCAGGGTTCCTGGGTCTCCATCACACTTAGGGTTCCTGGGCCTCCATCACACTCGGGGTTTCTAGGCCTTTATCACACTCAGGGTTCCTGGGCCTCCATCACACACAGGGTTATTGGGCCTCCATCACACTCATGGTTATTGGGCCTCCATCACACTCAGGGTTTTTGGGCCACCATCACACTCAGGGTTCCTGGGCCACCATCACACTCAGGGTTCCTGGGCCACCATCACACACAGGGTTCCTGGGCTTCCATCACACACAGGGTTCCTGGGCCTCCATCACACACAGGGTTCCTGGGCCTCCATCACAGACAGGGTTCCTGGGCCACCATCGCACACAGGGTTCCTGGGCCTACATCACACACAGGGTTCCTGGGCTTCTATCACACTCAGGGTTTCTTGACCACAATCACACTGAGGGGTTCCTGGGCCTCCATCACACTTAGGGTTCCTGGGCCATCATCACACACAGGGTTCCTGGGCCTCCTTCACACTCAGGGTTACTGGGCCTCCATCACACTCAGGGTTCCTGGGCCTAACTCACACACAGGACTCCTGGGCCACCATCACACACAGGGTTCCTGAGCCTCCATCACACTCAGGGTTCCGGGGCCTCCATCACACTCAGGATTCCGGGGCCTCTATCACACTCATTTCTTCCAGGCCTCCATCACACTCAGGGTTCCTGGTCTTCCATCACACTCAGGGTTCCTAGACCTCCATCACACTCAAGGTTCCTGAGCCTCCATTACACTCAGGGTTCCTGGTCCACTATCATACACAGGGGTTCCTGGGCCTTCATCACACTCAGGGTTCCTGGGCCTCCATCACACTCAGGGTTGCTGGGCCTCCATCACACTCAGGGTTCCTGGGCCTCTATTACAAAAAGGGTTCCTGGGCCTCCATCGCACTCATGTTTTCTGGGCTTCCATCGCACTCAGGACTCCTGAGCCTCCATCACACACAGGGTTCCTGGGCCTCCATCACACTCAGGGTTCCTGGGCCTCCATCACACTCAGGACTCCTGAGCCTCCATCACACACAGGGTTCCTGGGTCTCCATCACACTCAGGGTTCCTGGGCCTCCATCACACTCAGGGTTCCTGGGCCTCCATAACACACAGGTTTCCTGGGCCTCGATCACACACGGTTCCTGAGCCACCATATCACTCAGGATTATTATTACACTCAGGGTTCCTGGGCCACTATCATACACAGGGGTTCCTGGGCCTTCATCACACTCAGGGTTCCTGGGCCTTCATCACACTCAGGGTTCATGGGCCTCCATCACACTCAGGGTTCCTGGGCCTCTATCACACTCAGGGTTTTTGGGCCTACATCACACTCAGGGTTCCTCGGCCACTATTACAGTCAGGGTTCCTGGGTCACCATCACACTCAGGGTTCCTGGGCCACCATCAAACTCAGGGTTCCTGGGCCTTCATCACCCCTCAGAGTTCCTGAACCTTCATCACACTCAGGGTTCTTGGACCTCCATTACACTTAGGGTTCCCGGGCCGCCTTCACACTTAGGTCTACTGGGTCTCCACCACACTCATAGTTCCTGGGCCTCCATCACTCTCAGAGTTCCTGAGCCTCAATCACACTTATGCTTCCTGGGCCTCCATCACAGTCATGATTCTTGGGTCTCCATCACACTGAAGGATCCTGGGCCTCCATCACACTCAGGGTTCCTTGGCCTCCATCACACTCAGGATTTCTGGGCCTCTATCACACTCAGGATTTCTGGCTCTCTATCACACTCAAGGTTCCTGGGTCTCCATCACACTCAAGGTTCCTGGGCCTCAATCACACTGAGGATTCCTGGGACTCCATCACACTCAGGGTTCCTGGGCCTCCATCACTCTCAAGGTACCTGAACCTCCATCACAGTTAGGGTTTCTCGGCCTCCATCACACTCATGGTTCCTAGGCTTCAGTCACACTCAGGGTTCCTGGGTCTCCATCATACTCAGGGTTCCTGGTCCACTATCACACTCAGGGTTCCTGGGCTACCATCACACTCAGGGTTCCTGGGCCTCCATCACACTCATGGTTCCTAGGCTTCCATCACACTCAGGGTTCCTGGGTCTCCATCACACTCAGGGATCCTGGGCCGCCACCACTCTCAGGGTTCCTGGGCCTCCATC
Organism: Procambarus clarkii; assembly: GCF_040958095.1. Classification (NCBI taxonomy): domain Eukaryota; kingdom Metazoa; phylum Arthropoda; class Malacostraca; order Decapoda; family Cambaridae; genus Procambarus; species Procambarus clarkii. The sequence goes on from NC_091209.1 coordinate 25,912,815, forward strand.
ACTCTCAGGGTTCCTAGGCCTTCATCACACTCAAGGTTCCTGAGATTCCATCACACTCAGGGTTTCTGGGCCATTATCACACACAGGGTTTCTGGGCCTCCATCACACTCAGTGTTCCTAGGCCTCCATCACACTCAGGGTTCCTGGGCCTCCATCACTCTTAGGGTTTTTGGGCCTAAATCACACTCAGGGTTCCTGGGCCACCATCACACTCAGGGTTCCTGGGCCACCATCAAACTCAGGGTTCTTGGGCCTTCATCACACTTAGGGTTCCTGGGCCGCCTTCACACTTAGGGCTCCTGGGTTTCCATCACACTCATGGTTCCTGACCCTCCATCACTCTCAGAGTTCCTGAGCCTCAATCACACTTATGGTTCCTTTGCCTCCATCACAGTCATGATTTTTGGGCCTCCATCACACTGAAGGATCCTGGGCCTCCACCACACACAGGGTTCCTGGGCCTCCATCACTCTCATGGTTCCTGGGCCTCAACCACACTCATTGCTTCTAGGCCTCCATCACACTCAGGGTTCCTGGTCATCTGTCACACTAAGGATTCCAAGGCCACCATCACACTCAGATTTCATGGGAGTCCATCACACTCAGAGTTCCTAGGCCTCCATCACACTCAAGGTTCCTGAGCCACTATCACACTCAGGGTTCCTAGGCCACCGTCACACTCAGTATTCCTGGGACTCCATCACACGCAGGGTTCCTGGGTCTGCATCACACTCAGGGTTCCTGGGCCTCCATCACACACAGGGTTCCTGGGCCTCCATAACACTCAGGGTTCTTGGGCCTCCATCTCATTCAGGGTTCTTGAGCCTCCATGACACTCAGGGTTCCTTGGCCTCCATCACACACAAGGTTCTTGAGCCTCCATCACACTCAGGGTTCTTGAGTCTCCATCACACTTAGGATTCTTGGGCCTCCATCACACACAGGGTTCTTGAGCCTCCATCACACTCAGGGTTCTTGAGTCTCCATCACACTCAGGATTCCTGGGCCACCATCACACACAGGGTTCTTGAGCCTTCATCACGCTCATGATTCCTGGGCCACCATTACACTCATGGTTCTTGGGCTTCCATCACACTCAGGGTTCCTGGGCCTCAATCACACACAGGGTTCCTGGGCCACCATCACACTCAGGGTTCCTGGGCCACCATCACACTCAGGGCTCCTCGGCCTCCATCACACTCAGGGTTCCTGGGCCTCCATAACACACAGGGTTCCTGGGCCACCATCGCACTTTGGGTTCGTGGGCCTCCCTCACACACAGGATTTCTGGGCCTCATTCACACTCAGGGTTCCTGGCCTCCATCACTCTAAGGGTTCCTGGGCCTCTATCACAATAAGGGTTCCTGAGCCTCCATCACACTCAGGGTTCCTGGGCCTCCGTCACACTAAGGGTTCCTGGGCCTCCGTCACACTAAGGGTTCCTGGGCTTCCTTCACACTAAGGGCTTATGGGCCTCCATCACACTAAGGGTTCCTGGGCCTCCATCATAATATGGGTTCCTGAGCCTGCATCGCACTCAGGGTTCATGGGCCTACATCACACTAAGGGTTACTGGGCCTCCATCACAATAAGGGTTCCTGAGCCTCCATCACACTCAGGGTTCCTGGGCCTCCATCACACTAAGGGTTCATGGGCCTCCATCACACTAAGGGTTCATGGGCCTCCATCACACTAAGGATTCATGGGCCTCCATCACACTAAGGGTTCATGGGCCTCCATCACACTAAGGGTTCATGGGCCTCCATTACACTAAGGGTTCATGGGCCTCCATCACACTAAGGGTTCATGGGCCTCCATCACACTAAGGGTTTCTGGGCCTCCATCACAATAAGGGTTCCTGAGCCTCCAGCACACTCAGGGTTCCTGGGCCTCCATCACACTAAGGGTTCATGGGCCTCCATCACACTAAGGGTTCATGGGCCTCCATCACACTAAGGGTTCATGGGCCTCCATCACACTAAGGGTTCATGGGCCTCCATCACACTAAGGGTTCATGGGCCTCCATCACACTAAGGGTTCATGGGCCTCCATCACACTCAGGGTTCATGGGCCTCCATCTCGCTAAGCGTTTCTGGGCCTCCATCACAATAAGGGTTCCTGAGCCTCCATCACACTCAGGGTTCCTGGGCCTCCATAACACTAAGGGTTCATGGGCCTCCATCACACTAAGGGTTCATGGGCCTCCATCACACTAAGGGTTCATGGGTCTCCATCACACTAAGGGTTCATGGGCCTCCATCACACTAAGGGTTCATGGGTCTCCATCACACTAAGGGTTTATGGGTCTCCATCACACTAAGGGGTCTTGGGCCTCCATCACACTAAGGGTTCATGGGCCTCCATCACACTAAGGGCTCCTGGGCCTCCATCACACTAAGGGTTCATGGGCCTCCATCACACTAAGGGTTCATGGGCCTCCGTCACACTAAGGGTTCTTGGGCCTCAATCACACTAAGGGTTCATGGGCCTCCATCACACTAAGGGTTCCTGGGCCTCCGTCAAACTAAGGGTACATGGGCCTCCAATACACTAAGGGTTCATGGGCCTCCGTCACACTAAGGGTTCCTGGGCCTCCATCACATTAAGGGTTCATGGGCCTCCATCACACTAAGGGTTCCTGGGCCTCCATCACATTAAGGGTTCATGGGCCTCCATCACACTAAGGGTTCCTGGGCCTCCATCACACTAAGGGTTCATGGGCCTCCATCACACTAAGGGTTCATGGGCCTCCATCACACTAAGGGTTCCTGGATCTCCATCACACTAAGGGTTCCTGGGCCTCCATCACACTAAGGGTTCCTGGGCCTCCATCACACTAAGGGTTCATGGGCCTCCATCACACTAAGGAATCATGGGCCTCCATCACACTAAGGGTTCATTGGCCTCCATCACACTAAGGGTTCATGGGCCTCTATCACACTAAGGGTTCATGTGCCTCCATCACACTAAGGGTTCATGGGCCTCCATCACACTAAGGGTTTCTGGGCCTCCATCACAATAAGGGTTCCTGAGCCTCCATCACACTCAGGGTTCCTGGGCCTCCATCACACTAAGGGTTCATGGGCCTCCATCACACTAAGGGTTCCTGGGCCTCCATCACACTCAGGGTTCCTGGGCCTCCATCACACTAAGGGTTCATGGGCCTCCATCACACTAATGGTTCATGGGCCTCCACCACACTAAGGGTTCATGGGCCTCCATCACACTAAGGGTTCATGGGCCCCCATCACACTAAGGGTTCATGGGCCTCCATCACACTAAGGGTTCAAGGGCCTCCATCACACTAAGGGTTCCTGGGCCTCCATCACACTAAGGGTTCAGGGGCCTCCATCACACTAAGGGTTCATGGGCCTCCGTCACACTAAGGGTTCCTGGGCCTCCATCACACTAAGGGTTCATGGACCTCCATCACACTATGGGTTCCTGGGCCTCCATCACACTAAGGGTTCCTGGGCCTCCATCACACTAAGGGCTCCTGGGCCTCCATCACACTAAGGGTTCCTCGGCCTCCATCACACTAAGGGTTCATGGGTCTCCATCACACTAAGGGTTCATGGGTCTCCATCACACTAAGGGTTCATGGGCCTCCATCACACTAAGGGTTCCTGGGCCTCCATCACACTAAGGGTTCATGGGCCTCCATCACACTAAGGGTTCATGGGCCTCCGTCACACTAAGGTTTCCTGGGCCTCCATCACACTAAGGGTTCATGTGCCTCCATCACACTAAGGGTTCCTGGGCCTCCATCACACTAAGGGTTCATGGGCCTCTATCACACTAAGGGTTCCTGGGCCTCCATCACACTAAGGGTTCATGGGCCTCCATCACACTAAGGGTTCTTGGGCCTCCATCACACTAAGGGTTCATGGGACTTCATCACACTAAGGGTTCATGGGCCTCCATCACACTAAGGGTTCATGAGCCTCCATCACACTAAGGGTTCATTGGCCTCCATCACACTAAGGGTTCATGGGCCTCCATCACACTAAGGGTTCATGGGCCTCCATCACACTCAGGGTTCATGGGCCTCCATCACACTAAGAGTTTCTGGGCCTCCATCACAATAAGGGTTCCTGAGCCTCCATCACACTCAGGGTTCCTAGGCCTCCATCCCACTAAGGGTTCATGGGCCTCCATCACACTAAGGGTTCATGGGCCTCCATCACACTAAGGGTTCATGGGTCTCCATCACACTAAGGGTTCATAGACCTCCATCACACTAAGGGTTCATGGGTCTCCATCACACTAAGGGTTTATGGGTCTCCATCACACTAAGGGGTCTTGGGCCTCCATCACACTAAGGGTTCATGGGCCTCCATCACACTAAGGGTTCCTGGGCCTCCATCACACTAAGGGTTCATGGGCCTCCATCACACTAAGGGTTCATGGGCCTCCGTCACACTAAGGGTTCTTGGGCCTCAATCACACTAAGGGTTCATGGGCCTCCATCACACTAAGCGTTCCTGGGCCTCCGTCAAACTAAGGGTACATGGGCCTCCAATACACTAAGGGTTCATGGGCCTCCGTCACACTAAGGGTTCCTGGGCCTCCATCACATTAAGGGTTCATGGGCCTCCATCACACTAAGGGTTCCTGGGCCTCCATCACACTAAGGGTTCATGGGCCTCCATCACACTAAGGGTTCCTGGGCCTCCATCATACTAAGGGTTCATGGGCCTCCATCACACTAAGGGTTCATGGGCCTCCATCACACTAAGGGTTTCTGGGCCTCCATCACACTAAGGGTTCCTGGGCCTCCATCATACTAAGGGTTCCTGGGCCTCCATCACACTAAGGGTTCATGGGCCTCCATCACACTAAGGAATCATGGGCCTCCATCACACTAAGGGTTCATTGGCCTCCATCACACTAAGGGTTCATGGGCCTCTATCACACTAAGGGTTCATGTGCCTCCATCACACTAAGGGTTCATGGGCCTCCATCACACTAAGGGTTTCTGGGCCTCCATCACAATAAGGGTTCCTGAGCCTCCATCACACTCAGGGTTCCTGGGCCTCCATCACACTAAGGGTTCATGGGCCTCCATCACACTAAGGGTTCCTGGGCCTCCATCACACTCAGGGTTCCTGGGCCTCCATCACACTAAGGGTTCATGGGCCTCCATCACACTAAGGGTTCATGGGCCTCCACCACACTAAGGCTTCATGGGCCTCCATCACACTAAGGGTTCATGGGCCCCCATCACACTAAGGGTTCATGGGCCTCCATCACACTAAGGGTTCATGGGCCTCCATCACACTAAGGGTTCCTGGGCCTCCATCACACTAAGGGTTCAGGGGCCTCCATCACACTAAGGGTTCATGGGCCTCCGTCACACTAAGGGTTCCTGGGCCTACATCACACTAAGGGTTCATGGACCTCCATCACACTATGGGTTCCTGGGCCTCTATCACACTAAGGGTTCCTGGGCCTCCATCACACTAAGGGTTCCTGGGCCTCCATCACACGAAGGGTTCCTGGGCCTCCATCACACTAAGGGTTCATGGGTCTCCATCACACTAAGGGTTCATGGGCCTCCATCACACTAAGGGTTCATGGGCCTCCATCACACTAAGGGTTCCTGGGCCTCCATCACACTAAGGGTTCATGGGCCTCCATCACACTAAGGGTTCATGGGCCTCCGTCACACTAAGGGTTCCTGGGCCTCCATCACACTAAGGGTTCATGGGCCTCCATCACACTAAGGGTTCCTGGGCCTCCATCACACTAAGGGTTCATGGGCCTCCATCACACTAAGGGTTCTTGGGCCTCCATCACACTAAGGGTTCATGGGACTTCATCACACTAAGGGTTCATGGGCCTCCATCACACTAAGGGTTCATGGGCCTCCATCACACTAAGGGTTCATGGGCCTCCGTCACACTAAGGGTTCTTGGGCCTCAATCACACTAAGGGTTCATGGGCCTCCATCACACTAAGCGTTCCTGGGCCTCCGTCAAACTAAGGGTACATGGGCCTCCAATACACTAAGGGTTCATGGGCCTCCGTCACACTAAGGGTTCCTGGGCCTCCATCACATTAAGGGTTCATGGGCCTCCATCACACTAAGGGTTCCTGGGCCTCCATCACACTAAGGGTTCATGGGCCTCCATCACACTAAGGGTTCCTGGGCCTCCATCATACTAAGGGTTCATGGGCCTCCATCACACTAAGGGTTCATGGGCCTCCATCACACTAAGGGTTTCTGGGCCTCAATCACACTAAGGGTTCATGGGCCTCCATCACACTAAGCGTTCCTGGGCCTCCGTCAAACTAAGGGTACATGGGCCTCCAATACACTAAGGGTTCATGGGCCTCCGTCACACTAAGGGTTCCTGGGCCTCCATCACATTAAGGGTTCATGGGCCTCCATCACACTAAGGGTTCCTGGGCCTCCATCACACTAAGGGTTCATGGGCCTCCATCACACTAAGGGTTCCTGGGCCTCCATCATACTAAGGGTTCATGGGCCTCCATCACACTAAGGGTTCATGGGCCTCCATCACACTAAGGGTTTCTGGGCCTCCATCACACTAAGGGTTCCTGGGCCTCCATCATACTAAGGGTTCCTGGGCCTCCATCACACTAAGGGTTCATGGGCCTCCATCACACTAAGGAATCATGGGCCTCCATCACACTAAGGGTTCATTGGCCTCCATCACACTAAGGGTTCATGGGCCTCTATCACACTAAGGGTTCATGTGCCTCCATCACACTAAGGGTTCATGGGCCTCCATCACACTAAGGGTTTCTGGGCCTCCATCACAATAAGGGTTCCTGAGCCTCCATCACACTCAGGGTTCCTGGGCCTCCATCACACTAAGGGTTCATGGGCCTCCATCACACTAAGGGTTCCTGGGCCTCCATCACACTCAGGGTTCCTGGGCCTCCATCACACTAAGGGTTCATGGGCCTCCATCACACTAAGGGTTCATGGGCCTCCACCACACTAAGGCTTCATGGGCCTCCATCACACTAAGGGTTCATGGGCCCCCATCACACTAAGGGTTCATGGGCCTCCATCACACTAAGGGTTCATGGGCCTCCATCACACTAAGGGTTCCTGGGCCTCCATCACACTAAGGGTTCAGGGGCCTCCATCACACTAAGGGTTCATGGGCCTCCGTCACACTAAGGGTTCCTGGGCCTACATCACACTAAGGGTTCATGGACCTCCATCACACTATGGGTTCCTGGGCCTCTATCACACTAAGGGTTCCTGGGCCTCCATCACACTAAGGGTTCCTGGGCCTCCATCACACGAAGGGTTCCTGGGCCTCCATCACACTAAGGGTTCATGGGTCTCCATCACACTAAGGGTTCATGGGCCTCCATCACACTAAGGGTTCATGGGCCTCCATCACACTAAGGGTTCCTGGGCCTCCATCACACTAAGGGTTCATGGGCCTCCATCACACTAAGGGTTCATGGGCCTCCGTCACACTAAGGGTTCCTGGGCCTCCATCACACTAAGGGTTCATGGGCCTCCATCACACTAAGGGTTCCTGGGCCTCCATCACACTAAGGGTTCATGGGCCTCCATCACACTAAGGGTTCTTGGGCCTCCATCACACTAAGGGTTCATGGGACTTCATCACACTAAGGGTTCATGGGCCTCCATCACACTAAGGGTTCATGAGCCTCCATCACACTAAGGGTTCATTGGCCTCCATCACACTAAGGGTTCATGGGCCTCCATCACACTAAGGGTTCATGGGCCTCCATCACACTCAGGGTTCATGGGCCTCCATCACACTAAGAGTTTCTGGGCCTCCATCACAATAAGGGTTCCTGAGCCTCCATCACACTCAGGGTTCCTAGGCCTCCATCACACTAAGGGTTCATGGGCCTCCATCACACGAAGGGTTCATGGGCCTCCATCACACTAAGGGTTCATGGGTCTCCATCACACTAAGGGTTCATTGGCCTCCATCACACTAAGGGTTCATGGGCCTCTATCACACTAAGGGTTCATGGGTCTCCATCACACTAAGGGTTCATGGGTCTCCATCACACTAAGGGTTCATGGGCCTCCATCACACTGAGGGTTCATGGGCCTCCATCACACTAAGGGTTCCTGGGCCTCCATCACACTAAGGGTTCATGGGCCTCTATCACACTAAGGGTTCATGGGTCTCCATCACACTAAGGGTTCATGGGTCTCCATCACACTAAGGGTTCATGGGCCTCCATCACACTAAGGGTTCATGGGCCTCCATCACACTAAGGGTTCCTGGGCCTCCATCACACTAAGAGTTCATGGGCCTCCATCACACTAAGGGTTCCTGGGCCTTAATCACACTAAGTGTTCATGGGCCTCCATCACACTAAGGGTTTATGGGCCTCCATCACACTAAGGGTTCATGGGGCCTCCATCACACTAAGGGTTCATGGGCCTCCGTCACACTAAGGGTTCATGGGCCTCCATCACACTAAGGGTTCATGGGCCTCCATCACACTAAGGGCTCCTGGGCCTCCGTCACACTAAGGGTTCATGGGCCTCCCATACACTAAGGGTTCATGGGCCTCCGTCACACTAAGGGTTCCTGGGCCTCCATCACATTAAGGGTTCATGGGCCTCCATCACACTAAGGGTTCCTGGGCCTCCATCACACTAAGGATTCATGGGCCTCCATCACACTAAGTATTCCTGGGCCTCCATCACACTAAGGGTTCATGGGCCTCCATCACACTAAGGGTTCATGGGCCTCCATCACACTAAGGGTTCCTGGGCCACCATCACACTAAGGGTTCCTGGGCCACCATCATACTAAGGGTTCCTGGGCCTCCATCACACTAAGGGTTCATGGGCCTCCATCACACTAAGGATTCATGGGCCTCCATCACACTAAGGGTTCATGGGCCTCCATCACACTAAGGGTTCATGGGCCTCCATCACACTAAGGGTTCATGGGCCTCCATCACACTAAGGGTTCATGGGCCTCCATGACACTAAGGGTTTCTGGGCCTCCATCACAATAAGGGTTCCTGAGCCTCCATCACACTCAGGGTTCCTGGGCCTCCATCACACTAAGGGTTCATGGGCCTCCATCACACTAAGGGTTCCTGGGCCTCCATCACACTAAGGGCTCCTGGGCCTCCATCACACTAAGGGTTCCTCGGCCTCCATCACACTAAGGGTTCATGGGTCTCCATCACACTAGGGGTTCATGGGTCTCCATCACACTAAGGGTTCATGGGCCTCCATCACACTAAGGGTTCCTGGGCCTCCATCACACTAAGGGTTCATGGGCCTCCATCACACTAAGGGTTCATGGGCCTCCGTCACACTAAGGTTTCCTGGGCCTCCATCACACTAAGGGTTCATGTGCCTCCATCACACTAAGGGTTCCTGGGCCTCCATCACACTAAGGGTTCATGGGCCTCTATCACACTAAGGGTTCCTGGGCCTCCATCACACTAAGGGTTCATGGGCCTCCATCACACTAAGGGTTCTTGGGCCTCCATCACACTAAGGGTTCATGGGACTTCATCACACTAAGGGTTCATGGGCCTCCATCACACTAAGGGTTCATGAGCCTCCATCACACTAAGGGTTCATTGGCCTCCATCACACTAAGGGTTCATGGGCCTCCATCACACTAAGGGTTCATGGGCCTCCATCACACTCAGGGTTCATGGGCCTCCATCACACTAAGAGTTTCTGGGCCTCCATCACAATAAGGGTTCCTGAGCCTCCATCACACTCAGGGTTCCTAGGCCTCCATCCCACTAAGGGTTCATGGGCCTCCATCACACTAAGGGTTCATGGGCCTCCATCACACTAAGGGTTCATGGGTCTCCATCACACTAAGGGTTCATAGACCTCCATCACACTAAGGGTTCATGGGTCTCCATCACACTAAGGGTTTATGGGTCTCCATCACACTAAGGGGTCTTGGGCCTCCATCACACTAAGGGTTCATGGGCCTCCATCACACTAAGGGTTCCTGGGCCTCCATCACACTAAGGGTTCATGGGCCTCCATCACACTAAGGGTTCATGGGCCTCCGTCACACTAAGGGTTCTTGGGCCTCCATCACACTAAGGGTTCATGGGCCTCCATCACACTAAGGGTTCCTGGGCCTCCATCACACTAAGGGTTCATGGGCCTCCATCACACTAAGGGTTCCTGGGCCTCCATCATACTAAGGGTTCATGGGCCTCCATCACACTAAGGGTTCATGGGCCTCCATCACACTAAGGGTTTCTGGGCCTCCATCACACTAAGGGTTCCTGGGCCTCCATCATACTAAGGGTTCCTGGGCCTCCATCACACTAAGGGTTCATGGGCCTCCATCACACTAAGGAATCATGGGCCTCCATCACACTAAGGGTTCATTGGCCTCCATCACACTAAGGGTTCATGGGCCTCTATCACACTAAGGGTTCATGTGCCTCCATCACACTAAGGGTTCATGGGCCTCCATCACACTAAGGGTTTCTGGGCCTCCATCACAATAAGGGTTCCTGAGCCTCCATCACACTCAGGGTTCCTGGGCCTCCATCACACTAAGGGTTCATGGGCCTCCATCACACTAAGGGTTCATGGGCCTCCATCACACTAAGGGTTCATGGGCCTCCACCACACTAAGGCTTCATGGGCCTCCATCACACTAAGGGTTCATGGGCCCCCATCACACTAAGGGTTCATGGGCCTCCATCACACTAAGGGTTCATGGGCCTCCATCACACTAAGGGTTCCTGGGCCTCCATCACACTAAGGGTTCAGGGGCCTCCATCACACTAAGGGTTCATGGGCCTCCGTCACACTAAGGGTTCCTGGGCCTACATCACACTAAGGGTTCATGGACCTCCATCACACTATGGGTTCCTGGGCCTCTATCACACTAAGGGTTCCTGGGCCTCCATCACACTAAGGGTTCCTGGGCCTCCATCACACGAAGGGTTCCTGGGCCTCCATCACACTAAGGGTTCATGGGTCTCCATCACACTAAGGGTTCATGGGCCTCCATCACACTAAGGGTTCATGGGCCTCCATCACACTAAGGGTTCCTGGGCCTCCATCACACTAAGGGTTCATGGGCCTCCATCACACTAAGGGTTCATGGGCCTCCGTCACACTAAGGGTTCCTGGGCCTCCATCACACTAAGGGTTCATGGGCCTCCATCACACTAAGGGTTCCTGGGCCTCCATCACACTAAGGGTTCATGGGCCTCCATCACACTAAGGGTTCTTGGGCCTCCATCACACTAAGGGTTCATGGGACTTCATCACACTAAGGGTTCATGGGCCTCCATCACACTAAGGGTTCATGAGCCTCCATCACACTAAGGGTTCATTGGCCTCCATCACACTAAGGGTTCATGGGCCTCCATCACACTAAGGGTTCATGGGCCTCCATCACACTCAGGGTTCATGGGCCTCCATCACACTAAGAGTTTCTGGGCCTCCATCACAATAAGGGTTCCTGAGCCTCCATCACACTCAGGGTTCCTAGGCCTCCATCACACTAAGGGTTCATGGGCCTCCATCACACGAAGGGTTCATGGGCCTCCATCACACTAAGGGTTCATGGGTCTCCATCACACTAAGGGTTCATTGGCCTCCATCACACTAAGGGTTCATGGGCCTCTATCACACTAAGGGTTCATGGGTCTCCATCACACTAAGGGTTCATGGGTCTCCATCACACTAAGGGTTCATGGGCCTCCATCACACTGAGGGTTCATGGGCCTCCATCACACTAAGGGTTCCTGGGCCTCCATCACACTAAGGGTTCATGGGCCTCTATCACACTAAGGGTTCATGGGTCTCCATCACACTAAGGGTTCATGGGTCTCCATCACACTAAGGGTTCATGGGCCTCCATCACACTAAGGGTTCATGGGCCTCCATCACACTAAGGGTTCCTGGGCCTCCATCACACTAAGAGTTCATGGGCCTCCATCACACTAAGGGTTCCTGGGCCTTAATCACACTAAGTGTTCATGGGCCTCCATCACACTAAGGGTTTATGGGCCTCCATCACACTAAGGGTTCATGGGGCCTCCATCACACTAAGGGTTCATGGGCCTCCGTCACACTAAGGGTTCATGGGCCTCCATCACACTAAGGGTTCATGGGCCTCCATCACACTAAGGGCTCCTGGGCCTCCGTCACACTAAGGGTTCATGGGCCTCCCATACACTAAGGGTTCATGGGCCTCCGTCACACTAAGGGTTCCTGGGCCTCCATCACATTAAGGGTTCATGGGCCTCCATCACACTAAGGGTTCCTGGGCCTCCATCACACTAAGGATTCATGGGCCTCCATCACACTAAGTATTCCTGGGCCTCCATCACACTAAGGGTTCATGGGCCTCCATCACACTAAGGGTTCATGGGCCTCCATCACACTAAGGGTTCCTGGGCCACCATCACACTAAGGGTTCCTGGGCCACCATCATACTAAGGGTTCCTGGGCCTCCATCACACTAAGGGTTCATGGGCCTCCATCACACTAAGGATTCATGGGCCTCCATCACACTAAGGGTTCATGGGCCTCCATCACACTAAGGGTTCATGGGCCTCCATCACACTAAGGGTTCATGGGCCTCCATCACACTAAGGGTTCATGGGCCTCCATGACACTAAGGGTTTCTGGGCCTCCATCACAATAAGGGTTCCTGAGCCTCCATCACACTCAGGGTTCCTGGGCCTCCATCACACTAAGGGTTCATGGGCCTCCATCACACTAAGGGTTCCTGGGCCTCCATCACACTAAGGGCTCCTGGGCCTCCATCACACTAAGGGTTCCTCGGCCTCCATCACACTAAGGGTTCATGGGTCTCCATCACACTAAGGGTTCATGGGTCTCCATCACACTAAGGGTTCATGGGCCTCCATCACACTAAGGGTTCCTGGGCCTCCATCACACTAAGGGTTCATGGGCCTCCATCACACTAAGGGTTCATGGGCCTCCGTCACACTAAGGTTTCCTGGGCCTCCATCACACTAAGGGTTCATGTGCCTCCATCACACTAAGGGTTCCTGGGCCTCCATCACACTAAGGGTTCATGGGCCTCTATCACACTAAGGGTTCCTGGGCCTCCATCACACTAAGGGTTCATGGGCCTCCATCACACTAAGGGTTCTTGGGCCTCCATCACACTAAGGGTTCATGGGACTTCATCACACTAAGGGTTCATGGGCCTCCATCACACTAAGGGTTCATGAGCCTCCATCACACTAAGGGTTCATTGGCCTCCATCACACTAAGGGTTCATGGGCCTCCATCACACTAAGGGTTCATGGGCCTCCATCACACTCAGGGTTCATGGGCCTCCATCACACTAAGAGTTTCTGGGCCTCCATCACAATAAGGGTTCCTGAGCCTCCATCACACTCAGGGTTCTTAGGCCTCCATCCCACTAAGGGTTCATGGGCCTCCATCACACTAAGGGTTCATGGGCCTCCATCACACTAAGGGTTCATGGGTCTCCATCACACTAAGGGTTCATAGACCTCCATCACACTAAGGGTTCATGGGTCTCCATCACACTAAGGGTTTATGGGTCTCCATCACACTAAGGGGTCTTGGGCCTCCATCACACTAAGGGTTCATGGGCCTCCATCACACTAAGGGTTCCTGGGCCTCCATCACACTAAGGGTTCATGGGCCTCCATCACACTAAGGGTTCATGGGCCTCCGTCACACTAAGGGTTCTTGGGCCTCAATCACACTAAGGGTTCATGGGCCTCCATCACACTAAGCGTTCCTGGGCCTCCGTCAAACTAAGGGTACATGGGCCTCCAATACACTAAGGGTTCATGGGCCTCCGTCACACTAAGGGTTCCTGGGCCTCCATCACATTAAGGGTTCATGGGCCTCCATCACACTAAGGGTTCCTGGGCCTCCATCACACTAAGGGTTCATGGGCCTCCATCACACTAAGGGTTCCTGGGCCTCCATCATACTAAGGGTTCATGGGCCTCCATCACACTAAGGGTTCATGGGCCTCCATCACACTAAGGGTTTCTGGGCCTCCATCACACTAAGGGTTCCTGGGCCTCCATCATACTAAGGGTTCCTGGGCCTCCATCACACTAAGGGTTCATGGGCCTCCATCACACTTAGGAATCATGGGCCTCCATCACACTAAGGGTTCATTGGCCTCCATCACACTAAGGGTTCATGGGCCTCTATCACACTAAGGGTTCATGTGCCTCCATCACACTAAGGGTTCATGGGCCTCCATCACACTAAGGGTTTCTGGGCCTCCATCACAATAAGGGTTCCTGAGCCTCCATCACACTCAGGGTTCCTGGGCCTCCATCACACTAAGGGTTCATGGGCCTCCATCACACTAAGGGTTCCTGGGCCTCCATCACACTCAGGGTTCCTGGGCCTCCATCACACTAAGGGTTCATGGGCCTCCATCACACTAAGGGTTCATGGGCCTCCACCACACTAAGGCATCATGGGCCTCCATCACACTAAGGGTTCATGGGCCCCCATCACACTAAGGGTTCATGGGCCTCCATCACACTAAGGGTTCATGGGCCTCCATCACACTAAGGGTTCCTGGGCCTCCATCACACTAAGGGTTCAGGGGCCTCCATCACACTAAGGGTTCATGGGCCTCCGTCACACTAAGGGTTCCTGGGCCTACATCACACTAAGGGTTCATGGACCTCCATCACACTATGGGTTCCTGGGCCTCTATCACACTAAGGGTTCCTGGGCCTCCATCACACTAAGGGTTCCTGGGCCTCCATCACACGAAGGGTTCCTGGGCCTCCATCACACTAAGGGTTCATGGGTCTCCATCACACTAAGGGTTCATGGGCCTCCATCACACTAAGGGTTCATGGGCCTCCATCACACTAAGGGTTCCTGGGCCTCCATCACACTAAGGGTTCATGGGCCTCCATCACACTAAGGGTTCATGGGCCTCCGTCACACTAAGGGTTCCTGGGCCTCCATCACACTAAGGGTTCATGGGCCTCCATCACACTAAGGGTTCCTGGGCCTCCATCACACTAAGGGTTCATGGGCCTCCATCACACTAAGGGTTCTTGGGCCTCCATCACACTAAGGGTTCATGGGACTTCATCACACTAAGGGTTCATGGGCCTCCATCACACTAAGGGTTCATGAGCCTCCATCACACTAAGGGTTCATTGGCCTCCATCACACTAAGGGTTCATGGGCCTCCATCACACTAAGGGTTCATGGGCCTCCATCACACTCAGGGTTCATGGGCCTCCATCACACTAAGAGTTTCTGGGCCTCCATCACAATAAGGGTTCCTGAGCCTCCATCACACTCAGGGTTCCTAGGCCTCCATCACACTAAGGGTTCATGGGCCTCCATCACACGAAGGGTTCATGGGCCTCCATCACACTAAGGGTTCATGGGTCTCCATCACACTAAGGGTTCATTGGCCTCCATCACACTAAGGGTTCATGGGCCTCTATCACACTAAGGGTTCATGGGTCTCCATCACACTAAGGGTTCATGGGTCTCCATCACACTAAGGGTTCATGGGCCTCCATCACACTGAGGGTTCATGGGCCTCCATCACACTAAGGGTTCCTGGGCCTCCATCACACTAAGGGTTCATGGGCCTCTATCACACTAAGGGTTCATGGGTCTCCATCACACTAAGGGTTCATGGGTCTCCATCACACTAAGGGTTCATGGGCCTCCATCACACTAAGGGTTCATGGGCCTCCATCACACTAAGGGTTCCTGGGCCTCCATCACACTAAGAGTTCATGGGCCTCCATCACACTAAGGGTTCCTGGGCCTTAATCACACTAAGTGTTCATGGGCCTCCATCACACTAAGGGTTTATGGGCCTCCATCACACTAAGGGTTCATGGGGCCTCCATCACACTAAGGGTTCATGGGCCTCCGTCACACTAAGGGTTCATGGGCCTCCATCACACTAAGGGTTCATGGGCCTCCATCACACTAAGGGCTCCTGGGCCTCCGTCACACTAAGGGTTCATGGGCCTCCCATACACTAAGGGTTCATGGGCCTCCGTCACACTAAGGGTTCCTGGGCCTCCATCACATTAAGGGTTCATGGGCCTCCATCACACTAAGGGTTCCTGGGCCTCCATCACACTAAGGATTCATGGGCCTCCATCACACTAAGTATTCCTGGGCCTCCATCACACTAAGGGTTCATGGGCCTCCATCACACTAAGGGTTCATGGGCCTCCATCACACTAAGGGTTCCTGGGCCACCATCACACTAAGGGTTCCTGGGCCACCATCATACTAAGGGTTCCTGGGCCTCCATCACACTAAGGGTTCATGGGCCTCCATCACACTAAGGATTCATGGGCCTCCATCACACTAAGGGTTCATGGGCCTCCATCACACTAAGGGTTCATGGGCCTCCATCACACTAAGGGTTCATGGGCCTCCATCACACTAAGGGTTCATGGGCCTCCATGACACTAAGGGTTTCTGGGCCTCCATCACAATAAGGGTTCCTGAGCCTCCATCACACTAAGGGTTCATGGGCCTCCATCACACTAAGGAATCATGGGCCTCCATCACACTAAGCGTTCCTGGGCCTCCGTCAAACTAAGGGTACATGGGCCTCCAATACACTAAGGGTTCATGGGCCTCCGTCACACTAAGGGTTCCTGGGCCTCCATCACATTAAGGGTTCATGGGCCTCCATCACACTAAGGGTTCCTGGGCCTCCATCACACTAAGGGTTCATGGGCCTCCATCACACTAAGGGTTCCTGGGCCTCCATCATACTAAGGGTTCATGGGCCTCCATCACACTAAGGGTTCATGGGCCTCCATCACACTAAGGGTTTCTGGGCCTCCATCACACTAAGGGTTCCTGGGCCTCCATCATACTAAGGGTTCCTGGGCCTCCATCACACTAAGGGTTCATGGGCCTCCATCACACTAAGGAATCATGGGCCTCCATCACACTAAGGGTTCATTGGCCTCCATCACACTAAGGGTTCATGGGCCTCTATCACACTAAGGGTTCATGTGCCTCCATCACACTAAGGGTTCATGGGCCTCCATCACACTAAGGGTTTCTGGGCCTCCATCACAATAAGGGTTCCTGAGCCTCCATCACACTCAGGGTTCCTGGGCCTCCATCACACTAAGGGTTCATGGGCCTCCATCACACTAAGGGTTCCTGGGCCTCCATCACACTCAGGGTTCCTGGGCCTCCATCACACTAAGGGTTCATGGGCCTCCATCACACTAAGGGTTCATGGGCCTCCACCACACTAAGGCTTCATGGGCCTCCATCACACTAAGGGTTCATGGGCCCCCATCACACTAAGGGTTCATGGGCCTCCATCACACTAAGGGTTCATGGGCCTCCATCACACTAAGGGTTCCTGGGCCTCCATCACACTAAGGGTTCAGGGGCCTCCATCACACTAAGGGTTCATGGGCCTCCGTCACACTAAGGGTTCCTGGGCCTACATCACACTAAGGGTTCATGGACCTCCATCACACTATGGGTTCCTGGGCCTCTATCACACTAAGGGTTCCTGGGCCTCCATCACACTAAGGGTTCCTGGGCCTCCATCACACGAAGGGTTCCTGGGCCTCCATCACACTAAGGGTTCATGGGTCTCCATCACACTAAGGGTTCATGGGCCTCCATCACACTAAGGGTTCATGGGCCTCCATCACACTAAGGGTTCCTGGGCCTCCATCACACTAAGGGTTCATGGGCCTCCATCACACTAAGGGTTCATGGGCCTCCGTCACACTAAGGGTTCCTGGGCCTCCATCACACTAAGGGTTCATGGGCCTCCATCACACTAAGGGTTCCTGGGCCTCCATCACACTAAGGGTTCATGGGCCTCCATCACACTAAGGGTTCTTGGGCCTCCATCACACTAAGGGTTCATGGGACTTCATCACACTAAGGGTTCATGGGCCTCCATCACACTAAGGGTTCATGGGCCTCCATCACACTAAGGGTTCATGGGCCTCCGTCACACTAAGGGTTCTTGGGCCTCAATCACACTAAGGGTTCATGGGCCTCCATCACACTAAGCGTTCCTGGGCCTCCGTCAAACTAAGGGTACATGGGCCTCCAATACACTAAGGGTTCATGGGCCTCCGTCACACTAAGGGTTCCTGGGCCTCCATCACATTAAGGGTTCATGGGCCTCCATCACACTAAGGGTTCCTGGGCCTCCATCACACTAAGGGTTCATGGGCCTCCATCACACTAAGGGTTCCTGGGCCTCCATCATACTAAGGGTTCATGGGCCTCCATCACACTAAGGGTTCATGGGCCTCCATCACACTAAGGGTTTCTGGGCCTCAATCACACTAAGGGTTCATGGGCCTCCATCACACTAAGCGTTCCTGGGCCTCCGTCAAACTAAGGGTACATGGGCCTCCAATACACTAAGGGTTCATGGGCCTCCGTCACACTAAGGGTTCCTGGGCCTCCATCACATTAAGGGTTCATGGGCCTCCATCACACTAAGGGTTCCTGGGCCTCCATCACACTAAGGGTTCATGGGCCTCCATCACACTAAGGGTTCCTGGGCCTCCATCATACTAAGGGTTCATGGGCCTCCATCACACTAAGGGTTCATGGGCCTCCATCACACTAAGGGTTTCTGGGCCTCCATCACACTAAGGGTTCCTGGGCCTCCATCATACTAAGGGTTCCTGGGCCTCCATCACACTAAGGGTTCATGGGCCTCCATCACACTAAGGAATCATGGGCCTCCATCACACTAAGGGTTCATTGGCCTCCATCACACTAAGGGTTCATGGGCCTCTATCACACTAAGGGTTCATGTGCCTCCATCACACTAAGGGTTCATGGGCCTCCATCACACTAAGGGTTTCTGGGCCTCCATCACAATAAGGGTTCCTGAGCCTCCATCACACTCAGGGTTCCTGGGCCTCCATCACACTAAGGGTTCATGGGCCTCCATCACACTAAGGGTTCCTGGGCCTCCATCACACTCAGGGTTCCTGGGCCTCCATCACACTAAGGGTTCATGGGCCTCCATCACACTAAGGGTTCATGGGCCTCCACCACACTAAGGCTTCATGGGCCTCCATCACACTAAGGGTTCATGGGCCCCCATCACACTAAGGGTTCATGGGCCTCCATCACACTAAGGGTTCATGGGCCTCCATCACACTAAGGGTTCCTGGGCCTCCATCACACTAAGGGTTCAGGGGCCTCCATCACACTAAGGGTTCATGGGCCTCCGTCACACTAAGGGTTCCTGGGCCTACATCACACTAAGGGTTCATGGACCTCCATCACACTATGGGTTCCTGGGCCTCTATCACACTAAGGGTTCCTGGGCCTCCATCACACTAAGGGTTCCTGGGCCTCCATCACACGAAGGGTTCCTGGGCCTCCATCACACTAAGGGTTCATGGGTCTCCATCACACTAAGGGTTCATGGGCCTCCATCACACTAAGGGTTCATGGGCCTCCATCACACTAAGGGTTCCTGGGCCTCCATCACACTAAGGGTTCATGGGCCTCCATCACACTAAGGGTTCATGGGCCTCCGTCACACTAAGGGTTCCTGGGCCTCCATCACACTAAGGGTTCATGGGCCTCCATCACACTAAGGGTTCCTGGGCCTCCATCACACTAAGGGTTCATGGGCCTCCATCACACTAAGGGTTCTTGGGCCTCCATCACACTAAGGGTTCATGGGACTTCATCACACTAAGGGTTCATGGGCCTCCATCACACTAAGGGTTCATGAGCCTCCATCACACTAAGGGTTCATTGGCCTCCATCACACTAAGGGTTCATGGGCCTCCATCACACTAAGGGTTCATGGGCCTCCATCACACTCAGGGTTCATGGGCCTCCATCACACTAAGAGTTTCTGGGCCTCCATCACAATAAGGGTTCCTGAGCCTCCATCACACTCAGGGTTCCTAGGCCTCCATCACACTAAGGGTTCATGGGCCTCCATCACACGAAGGGTTCATGGGCCTCCATCACACTAAGGGTTCACGGGTCTCCATCACACTAAGGGTTCATTGGCCTCCATCACACTAAGGGTTCATGGGCCTCTATCACACTAAGGGTTCATGGGTCTCCATCACACTAAGGGTTCATGGGTCTCCATCACACTAAGGGTTCATGGGCCTCCATCACACTGAGGGTTCATGGGCCTCCATCACACTAAGGGTTCCTGGGCCTCCATCACACTAAGGGTTCATGGGCCTCTATCACACTAAGGGTTCATGGGTCTCCATCACACTAAGGGTTCATGGGTCTCCATCACACTAAGGGTTCATGGGCCTCCATCACACTAAGGGTTCATGGGCCTCCATCACACTAAGGGTTCCTGGGCCTCCATCACACTAAGAGTTCATGGGCCTCCATCACACTAAGGGTTCCTGGGCCTTAATCACACTAAGTGTTCATGGGCCTCCATCACACTAAGGGTTTATGGGCCTCCATCACACTAAGGGTTCATGGGGCCTCCATCACACTAAGGGTTCATGGGCCTCCGTCACACTAAGGGTTCATGGGCCTCCATCACACTAAGGGTTCATGGGCCTCCATCACACTAAGGGCTCCTGGGCCTCCGTCACACTAAGGGTTCATGGGCCTCCCATACACTAAGGGTTCATGGGCCTCCGTCACACTAAGGGTTCCTGGGCCTCCATCACATTAAGGGTTCATGGGCCTCCATCACACTAAGGGTTCCTGGGCCTCCATCACACTAAGGATTCATGGGCCTCCATCACACTAAGTATTCCTGGGCCTCCATCACACTAAGGGTTCATGGGCCTCCATCACACTAAGGGTTCATGGGCCTCCATCACACTAAGGGTTCCTGGGCCACCATCACACTAAGGGTTCCTGGGCCACCATCATACTAAGGGTTCCTGGGCCTCCATCACACTAAGGGTTCATGGGCCTCCATCACACTAAGGATTCATGGGCCTCCATCACACTAAGGGTTCATGGGCCTCCATCACACTAAGGGTTCATGGGCCTCCATCACACTAAGGGTTCATGGGCCTCCATCACACTAAGGGTTCATGGGCCTCCATGACACTAAGGGTTTCTGGGCCTCCATCACAATAAGGGTTCCTGAGCCTCCATCACACTGAGGGTTCATGGGCCTCCATCACACTAAGGGTTCCTGGGCCTCCATCACACTAAGGGTTCATGGGCCTCTATCACACTAAGGGTTCATGGGTCTCCATCACACTAAGGGTTCATGGGTCTCCATCACACTAAGGGTTCATGGGCCTCCATCACACTAAGGGTTCATGGGCCTCCATCACACTAAGGGTTCCTGGGCCTCCATCACACTAAGAGTTCATGGGCCTCCATCACACTAAGGGTTCCTGGGCCTTAATCACACTAAGTGTTCATGGGCCTCCATCACACTAAGGGTTTATGGGCCTCCATCACACTAAGGGTTCATGGGGCCTCCATCACACTAAGGGTTCATGGGCCTCCGTCACACTAAGGGTTCATGGGCCTCCATCACACTAAGGGTTCATGGGCCTCCATCACACTAAGGGCTCCTGGGCCTCCGTCACACTAAGGGTTCATGGGCCTCCCATACACTAAGGGTTCATGGGCCTCCGTCACACTAAGGGTTCCTGGGCCTCCATCACATTAAGGGTTCATGGGCCTCCATCACACTAAGGGTTCCTGGGCCTCCATCACACTAAGGATTCATGGGCCTCCATCACACTAAGTATTCCTGGGCCTCCATCACACTAAGGGTTCATGGGCCTCCATCACACTAAGGGTTCATGGGCCTCCATCACACTAAGGGTTCCTGGGCCACCATCACACTAAGGGTTCCTGGGCCACCATCATACTAAGGGTTCCTGGGCCTCCATCACACTAAGGGTTCATGGGCCTCCATCACACTAAGGATTCATGGGCCTCCATCACACTAAGGGTTCATGGGCCTCCATCACACTAAGGGTTCATGGGCCTCCATCACACTAAGGGTTCATGGGCCTCCATCACACTAAGGGTTCATGGGCCTCCATGACACTAAGGGTTTCTGGGCCTCCATCACAATAAGGGTTCCTGAGCCTCCATCACACTAAGGGTTCATGGGCCTCCATCACACTAAGGAATCATGGGCCTCCATCACACTAAGCGTTCCTGGGCCTCCGTCAAACTAAGGGTACATGGGCCTCCAATACACTAAGGGTTCATGGGCCTCCGTCACACTAAGGGTTCCTGGGCCTCCATCACATTAAGGGTTCATGGGCCTCCATCACACTAAGGGTTCCTGGGCCTCCATCACACTAAGGGTTCATGGGCCTCCATCACACTAAGGGTTCCTGGGCCTCCATCATACTAAGGGTTCATGGGCCTCCATCACACTAAGGGTTCATGGGCCTCCATCACACTAAGGGTTTCTGGGCCTCCATCACACTAAGGGTTCCTGGGCCTCCATCATACTAAGGGTTCCTGGGCCTCCATCACACTAAGGGTTCATGGGCCTCCATCACACTAAGGAATCATGGGCCTCCATCACACTAAGGGTTCATTGGCCTCCATCACACTAAGGGTTCATGGGCCTCTATCACACTAAGGGTTCATGTGCCTCCATCACACTAAGGGTTCATGGGCCTCCATCACACTAAGGGTTTCTGGGCCTCCATCACAATAAGGGTTCCTGAGCCTCCATCACACTCAGGGTTCCTGGGCCTCCATCACACTAAGGGTTCATGGGCCTCCATCACACTAAGGGTTCCTGGGCCTCCATCACACTCAGGGTTCCTGGGCCTCCATCACACTAAGGGTTCATGGGCCTCCATCACACTAAGGGTTCCTGGGCCTCCATCACACTAAGGATTCATGGGCCTCCATCACACTAAGTATTCCTGGGCCTCCATCACACTAAGGGTTCATGGGCCTCCATCACACTAAGGGTTCATGGGCCTCCATCACACTAAGGGTTCCTGGGCCACCATCACACTAAGGGTTCCTGGGCCACCATCATACTAAGGGTTCCTGGGCCTCCATCACACTAAGGGTTCATGGGCCTCCATCACACTAAGGATTCATGGGCCTCCATCACACTAAGGGTTCATGGGCCTCCATCACACTAAGGGTTCATGGGCCTCCATCACACTAAGGGTTCCTGGGCCACCATCACACTAAGGGTTCCTGGGCCACCATCATACTAAGGGTTCCTGGGCCTCCATCACACTAAGGGTTCATGGGCCTCCATCACACTAAGGATTCATGGGCCTCCATCACACTAAGGGTTCATGGGCCTCCATCACACTAAGGGTTCATGGGCCTCCATCACACTAAGGGTTCATGGGCCTCCATCACACTAAGGGTTCATGGGCCTCCATGACACTAAGGGTTTCTGGGCCTCCATCACAATAAGGGTTCCTGAGCCTCCATCACACTGAGGGTTCATGGGCCTCCATCACACTAAGGGTTCCTGGGCCTCCATCACACTAAGGGTTCATGGGCCTCTATCACACTAAGGGTTCATGGGTCTCCATCACACTAAGGGTTCATGGGTCTCCATCACACTAAGGGTTCATGGGCCTCCATCACACTAAGGGTTCATGGGCCTCCATCACACTAAGGGTTCCTGGGCCTCCATCACACTAAGAGTTCATGGGCCTCCATCACACTAAGGGTTCCTGGGCCTTAATCACACTAAGTGTTCATGGGCCTCCATCACACTAAGGGTTTATGGGCCTCCATCACACTAAGGGTTCATGGGGCCTCCATCACACTAAGGGTTCATGGGCCTCCGTCACACTAAGGGTTCATGGGCCTCCATCACACTAAGGGTTCATGGGCCTCCATCACACTAAGGGCTCCTGGGCCTCCGTCACACTAAGGGTTCATGGGCCTCCCATACACTAAGGGTTCATGGGCCTCCGTCACACTAAGGGTTCCTGGGCCTCCATCACATTAAGGGTTCATGGGCCTCCATCACACTAAGGGTTCCTGGGCCTCCATCACACTAAGGATTCATGGGCCTCCATCACACTAAGTATTCCTGGGCCTCCATCACACTAAGGGTTCATGGGCCTCCATCACACTAAGGGTTCATGGGCCTCCATCACACTAAGGGTTCCTGGGCCACCATCACACTAAGGGTTCCTGGGCCACCATCATACTAAGGGTTCCTGGGCCTCCATCACACTAAGGGTTCATGGGCCTCCATCACACTAAGGATTCATGGGCCTCCATCACACTAAGGGTTCATGGGCCTCCATCACACTAAGGGTTCATGGGCCTCCATCACACTAAGGGTTCATGGGCCTCCATCACACTAAGGGTTCATGGGCCTCCATGACACTAAGGGTTTCTGGGCCTCCATCACAATAAGGGTTCCTGAGCCTCCATCACACTAAGGGTTCATGGGCCTCCATCACACTAAGGAATCATGGGCCTCCATCACACTAAGCGTTCCTGGGCCTCCGTCAAACTAAGGGTACATGGGCCTCCAATACACTAAGGGTTCATGGGCCTCCGTCACACTAAGGGTTCCTGGGCCTCCATCACATTAAGGGTTCATGGGCCTCCATCACACTAAGGGTTCCTGGGCCTCCATCACACTAAGGGTTCATGGGCCTCCATCACACTAAGGGTTCCTGGGCCTCCATCATACTAAGGGTTCATGGGCCTCCATCACACTAAGGGTTCATGGGCCTCCATCACACTAAGGGTTTCTGGGCCTCCATCACACTAAGGGTTCCTGGGCCTCCATCATACTAAGGGTTCCTGGGCCTCCATCACACTAAGGGTTCATGGGCCTCCATCACACTAAGGAATCATGGGCCTCCATCACACTAAGGGTTCATTGGCCTCCATCACACTAAGGGTTCATGGGCCTCTATCACACTAAGGGTTCATGTGCCTCCATCACACTAAGGGTTCATGGGCCTCCATCACACTAAGGGTTTCTGGGCCTCCATCACAATAAGGGTTCCTGAGCCTCCATCACACTCAGGGTTCCTGGGCCTCCATCACACTAAGGGTTCATGGGCCTCCATCACACTAAGGGTTCCTGGGCCTCCATCACACTCAGGGTTCCTGGGCCTCCATCACACTAAGGGTTCATGGGCCTCCATCACACTAAGGGTTCATGGGCCTCCACCACACTAAGGCTTCATGGGCCTCCATCACACTAAGGGTTCATGGGCCCCCATCACACTAAGGGTTCATGGGCCTCCATCACACTAAGGGTTCATGGGCCTCCATCACACTAAGGGTTCCTGGGCCTCCATCACACTAAGGGTTCAGGGGCCTCCATCACACTAAGGGTTCATGGGCCTCCGTCACACTAAGGGTTCCTGGGCCTACATCACACTAAGGGTTCATGGACCTCCATCACACTATGGGTTCCTGGGCCTCTATCACACTAAGGGTTCCTGGGCCTCCATCACACTAAGGGTTCCTGGGCCTCCATCACACGAAGGGTTCCTGGGCCTCCATCACACTAAGGGTTCATGGGTCTCCATCACACTAAGGGTTCATGGGCCTCCATCACACTAAGGGTTCATGGGCCTCCATCACACTAAGGGTTCCTGGGCCTCCATCACACTAAGGGTTCATGGGCCTCCATCACACTAAGGGTTCATGGGCCTCCGTCACACTAAGGGTTCCTGGGCCTCCATCACACTAAGGGTTCATGGGCCTCCATCACACTAAGGGTTCCTGGGCCTCCATCACACTAAGGGTTCATGGGCCTCCATCACACTAAGGGTTCTTGGGCCTCCATCACACTAAGGGTTCATGGGACTTCATCACACTAAGGGTTCATGGGCCTCCATCACACTAAGGGTTCATGGGCCTCCATCACACTAAGGGTTCATGGGCCTCCGTCACACTAAGGGTTCTTGGGCCTCAATCACACTAAGGGTTCATGGGCCTCCATCACACTAAGCGTTCCTGGGCCTCCGTCAAACTAAGGGTACATGGGCCTCCAATACACTAAGGGTTCATGGGCCTCCGTCACACTAAGGGTTCCTGGGCCTCCATCACATTAAGGGTTCATGGGCCTCCATCACACTAAGGGTTCCTGGGCCTCCATCACACTAAGGGTTCATGGGCCTCCATCACACTAAGGGTTCCTGGGCCTCCATCATACTAAGGGTTCATGGGCCTCCATCACACTAAGGGTTCATGGGCCTCCATCACACTAAGGGTTTCTGGGCCTCAATCACACTAAGGGTTCATGGGCCTCCATCACACTAAGCGTTCCTGGGCCTCCGTCAAACTAAGGGTACATGGGCCTCCAATACACTAAGGGTTCATGGGCCTCCGTCACACTAAGGGTTCCTGGGCCTCCATCACATTAAGGGTTCATGGGCCTCCATCACACTAAGGGTTCCTGGGCCTCCATCACACTAAGGGTTCATGGGCCTCCATCACACTAAGGGTTCCTGGGCCTCCATCATACTAAGGGTTCATGGGCCTCCATCACACTAAGGGTTCATGGGCCTCCATCACACTAAGGGTTTCTGGGCCTCCATCACACTAAGGGTTCCTGGGCCTCCATCATACTAAGGGTTCCTGGGCCTCCATCACACTAAGGGTTCATGGGCCTCCATCACACTAAGGAATCATGGGCCTCCATCACACTAAGGGTTCATTGGCCTCCATCACACTAAGGGTTCATGGGCCTCTATCACACTAAGGGTTCATGTGCCTCCATCACACTAAGGGTTCATGGGCCTCCATCACACTAAGGGTTTCTGGGCCTCCATCACAATAAGGGTTCCTGAGCCTCCATCACACTCAGGGTTCCTGGGCCTCCATCACACTAAGGGTTCATGGGCCTCCATCACACTAAGGGTTCCTGGGCCTCCATCACACTCAGGGTTCCTGGGCCTCCATCACACTAAGGGTTCATGGGCCTCCATCACACTAAGGGTTCATGGGCCTCCACCACACTAAGGCTTCATGGGCCTCCATCACACTAAGGGTTCATGGGCCCCCATCACACTAAGGGTTCATGGGCCTCCATCACACTAAGGGTTCATGGGCCTCCATCACACTAAGGGTTCCTGGGCCTCCATCACACTAAGGGTTCAGGGGCCTCCATCACACTAAGGGTTCATGGGCCTCCGTCACACTAAGGGTTCCTGGGCCTACATCACACTAAGGGTTCATGGACCTCCATCACACTATGGGTTCCTGGGCCTCTATCACACTAAGGGTTCCTGGGCCTCCATCACACTAAGGGTTCCTGGGCCTCCATCACACGAAGGGTTCCTGGGCCTCCATCACACTAAGGGTTCATGGGTCTCCATCACACTAAGGGTTCATGGGCCTCCATCACACTAAGGGTTCATGGGCCTCCATCACACTAAGGGTTCCTGGGCCTCCATCACACTAAGGGTTCATGGGCCTCCATCACACTAAGGGTTCATGGGCCTCCGTCACACTAAGGGTTCCTGGGCCTCCATCACACTAAGGGTTCATGGGCCTCCATCACACTAAGGGTTCCTGGGCCTCCATCACACTAAGGGTTCATGGGCCTCCATCACACTAAGGGTTCTTGGGCCTCCATCACACTAAGGGTTCATGGGACTTCATCACACTAAGGGTTCATGGGCCTCCATCACACTAAGGGTTCATGAGCCTCCATCACACTAAGGGTTCATTGGCCTCCATCACACTAAGGGTTCATGGGCCTCCATCACACTAAGGGTTCATGGGCCTCCATCACACTCAGGGTTCATGGGCCTCCATCACACTAAGAGTTTCTGGGCCTCCATCACAATAAGGGTTCCTGAGCCTCCATCACACTCAGGGTTCCTAGGCCTCCATCACACTAAGGGTTCATGGGCCTCCATCACACGAAGGGTTCATGGGCCTCCATCACACTAAGGGTTCACGGGTCTCCATCACACTAAGGGTTCATTGGCCTCCATCACACTAAGGGTTCATGGGCCTCTATCACACTAAGGGTTCATGGGTCTCCATCACACTAAGGGTTCATGGGTCTCCATCACACTAAGGGTTCATGGGCCTCCATCACACTGAGGGTTCATGGGCCTCCATCACACTAAGGGTTCCTGGGCCTCCATCACACTAAGGGTTCATGGGCCTCTATCACACTAAGGGTTCATGGGTCTCCATCACACTAAGGGTTCATGGGTCTCCATCACACTAAGGGTTCATGGGCCTCCATCACACTAAGGGTTCATGGGCCTCCATCACACTAAGGGTTCCTGGGCCTCCATCACACTAAGAGTTCATGGGCCTCCATCACACTAAGGGTTCCTGGGCCTTAATCACACTAAGTGTTCATGGGCCTCCATCACACTAAGGGTTTATGGGCCTCCATCACACTAAGGGTTCATGGGGCCTCCATCACACTAAGGGTTCATGGGCCTCCGTCACACTAAGGGTTCATGGGCCTCCATCACACTAAGGGTTCATGGGCCTCCATCACACTAAGGGCTCCTGGGCCTCCGTCACACTAAGGGTTCATGGGCCTCCCATACACTAAGGGTTCATGGGCCTCCGTCACACTAAGGGTTCCTGGGCCTCCATCACATTAAGGGTTCATGGGCCTCCATCACACTAAGGGTTCCTGGGCCTCCATCACACTAAGGATTCATGGGCCTCCATCACACTAAGTATTCCTGGGCCTCCATCACACTAAGGGTTCATGGGCCTCCATCACACTAAGGGTTCATGGGCCTCCATCACACTAAGGGTTCCTGGGCCACCATCACACTAAGGGTTCCTGGGCCACCATCATACTAAGGGTTCCTGGGCCTCCATCACACTAAGGGTTCATGGGCCTCCATCACACTAAGGATTCATGGGCCTCCATCACACTAAGGGTTCATGGGCCTCCATCACACTAAGGGTTCATGGGCCTCCATCACACTAAGGGTTCATGGGCCTCCATCACACTAAGGGTTCATGGGCCTCCATGACACTAAGGGTTTCTGGGCCTCCATCACAATAAGGGTTCCTGAGCCTCCATCACACTCAGGGTTCCTGGGCCTCCATCACACTAAGGGTTCATGGGCCTCCATCACACTAAGGGTTCCTGGGCCTCCATCACACTAAGGGCTCCTGGGCCTCCATCACACTAAGGGTTCCTCGGCCTCCATCACACTAAGGGTTCATGGGTCTCCATCACACTAAGGGTTCATGGGTCTCCATCACACTAAGGGTTCATGGGCCTCCATCACACTAAGGGTTCCTGGGCCTCCATCACACTAAGGGTTCATGGGCCTCCATCACACTAAGGGTTCATGGGCCTCCGTCACACTAAGGTTTCCTGGGCCTCCATCACACTAAGGGTTCATGTGCCTCCATCACACTAAGGGTTCCTGGGCCTCCATCACACTAAGGGTTCATGGGCCTCTATCACACTAAGGGTTCCTGGGCCTCCATCACACTAAGGGTTCATGGGCCTCCATCACACTAAGGGTTCTTGGGCCTCCATCACACTAAGGGTTCATGGGACTTCATCACACTAAGGGTTCATGGGCCTCCATCACACTAAGGGTTCATGAGCCTCCATCACACTAAGGGTTCATTGGCCTCCATCACACTAAGGGTTCATGGGCCTCCATCACACTAAGGGTTCATGGGCCTCCATCACACTCAGGGTTCATGGGCCTCCATCACACTAAGAGTTTCTGGGCCTCCATCACAATAAGGGTTCCTGAGCCTCCATCACACTCAGGGTTCCTAGGCCTCCATCCCACTAAGGGTTCATGGGCCTCCATCACACTAAGGGTTCATGGGCCTCCATCACACTAAGGGTTCATGGGTCTCCATCACACTAAGGGTTCATAGACCTCCATCACACTAAGGGTTCATGGGTCTCCATCACACTAAGGGTTTATGGGTCTCCATCACACTAAGGGGTCTTGGGCCTCCATCACACTAAGGGTTCATGGGCCTCCATCACACTAAGGGTTCCTGGGCCTCCATCACACTAAGGGTTCATGGGCCTCCATCACACTAAGGGTTCATGGGCCTCCGTCACACTAAGGGTTCTTGGGCCTCAATCACACTAAGGGTTCATGGGCCTCCATCACACTAAGCGTTCCTGGGCCTCCGTCAAACTAAGGGTACATGGGCCTCCAATACACTAAGGGTTCATGGGCCTCCGTCACACTAAGGGTTCCTGGGCCTCCATCACATTAAGGGTTCATGGGCCTCCATCACACTAAGGGTTCCTGGGCCTCCATCACACTAAGGGTTCATGGGCCTCCATCACACTAAGGGTTCCTGGGCCTCCATCATACTAAGGGTTCATGGGCCTCCATCACACTAAGGGTTCATGGGCCTCCATCACACTAAGGGTTTCTGGGCCTCCATCACACTAAGGGTTCCTGGGCCTCCATCATACTAAGGGTTCCTGGGCCTCCATCACACTAAGGGTTCATGGGCCTCCATCACACTTAGGAATCATGGGCCTCCATCACACTAAGGGTTCATTGGCCTCCATCACACTAAGGGTTCATGGGCCTCTATCACACTAAGGGTTCATGTGCCTCCATCACACTAAGGGTTCATGGGCCTCCATCACACTAAGGGTTTCTGGGCCTCCATCACAATAAGGGTTCCTGAGCCTCCATCACACTCAGGGTTCCTGGGCCTCCATCACACTAAGGGTTCATGGGCCTCCATCACACTAAGGGTTCCTGGGCCTCCATCACACTCAGGGTTCCTGGGCCTCCATCACACTAAGGGTTCATGGGCCTCCATCACACTAAGGGTTCATGGGCCTCCACCACACTAAGGCATCATGGGCCTCCATCACACTAAGGGTTCATGGGCCCCCATCACACTAAGGGTTCATGGGCCTCCATCACACTAAGGGTTCATGGGCCTCCATCACACTAAGGGTTCCTGGGCCTCCATCACACTAAGGGTTCAGGGGCCTCCATCACACTAAGGGTTCATGGGCCTCCGTCACACTAAGGGTTCCTGGGCCTACATCACACTAAGGGTTCATGGACCTCCATCACACTATGGGTTCCTGGGCCTCTATCACACTAAGGGTTCCTGGGCCTCCATCACACTAAGGGTTCCTGGGCCTCCATCACACGAAGGGTTCCTGGGCCTCCATCACACTAAGGGTTCATGGGTCTCCATCACACTAAGGGTTCATGGGCCTCCATCACACTAAGGGTTCATGGGCCTCCATCACACTAAGGGTTCCTGGGCCTCCATCACACTAAGGGTTCATGGGCCTCCATCACACTAAGGGTTCATGGGCCTCCGTCACACTAAGGGTTCCTGGGCCTCCATCACACTAAGGGTTCATGGGCCTCCATCACACTAAGGGTTCCTGGGCCTCCATCACACTAAGGGTTCATGGGCCTCCATCACACTAAGGGTTCTTGGGCCTCCATCACACTAAGGGTTCATGGGACTTCATCACACTAAGGGTTCATGGGCCTCCATCACACTAAGGGTTCATGAGCCTCCATCACACTAAGGGTTCATTGGCCTCCATCACACTAAGGGTTCATGGGCCTCCATCACACTAAGGGTTCATGGGCCTCCATCACACTCAGGGTTCATGGGCCTCCATCACACTAAGAGTTTCTGGGCCTCCATCACAATAAGGGTTCCTGAGCCTCCATCACACTCAGGGTTCCTAGGCCTCCATCACACTAAGGGTTCATGGGCCTCCATCACACGAAGGGTTCATGGGCCTCCATCACACTAAGGGTTCATGGGTCTCCATCACACTAAGGGTTCATTGGCCTCCATCACACTAAGGGTTCATGGGCCTCTATCACACTAAGGGTTCATGGGTCTCCATCACACTAAGGGTTCATGGGTCTCCATCACACTAAGGGTTCATGGGCCTCCATCACACTGAGGGTTCATGGGCCTCCATCACACTAAGGGTTCCTGGGCCTCCATCACACTAAGGGTTCATGGGCCTCTATCACACTAAGGGTTCATGGGTCTCCATCACACTAAGGGTTCATGGGTCTCCATCACACTAAGGGTTCATGGGCCTCCATCACACTAAGGGTTCATGGGCCTCCATCACACTAAGGGTTCCTGGGCCTCCATCACACTAAGAGTTCATGGGCCTCCATCACACTAAGGGTTCCTGGGCCTTAATCACACTAAGTGTTCATGGGCCTCCATCACACTAAGGGTTTATGGGCCTCCATCACACTAAGGGTTCATGGGGCCTCCATCACACTAAGGGTTCATGGGCCTCCGTCACACTAAGGGTTCATGGGCCTCCATCACACTAAGGGTTCATGGGCCTCCATCACACTAAGGGCTCCTGGGCCTCCGTCACACTAAGGGTTCATGGGCCTCCCATACACTAAGGGTTCATGGGCCTCCGTCACACTAAGGGTTCCTGGGCCTCCATCACATTAAGGGTTCATGGGCCTCCATCACACTAAGGGTTCCTGGGCCTCCATCACACTAAGGATTCATGGGCCTCCATCACACTAAGTATTCCTGGGCCTCCATCACACTAAGGGTTCATGGGCCTCCATCACACTAAGGGTTCATGGGCCTCCATCACACTAAGGGTTCCTGGGCCACCATCACACTAAGGGTTCCTGGGCCACCATCATACTAAGGGTTCCTGGGCCTCCATCACACTAAGGGTTCATGGGCCTCCATCACACTAAGGATTCATGGGCCTCCATCACACTAAGGGTTCATGGGCCTCCATCACACTAAGGGTTCATGGGCCTCCATCACACTAAGGGTTCATGGGCCTCCATCACACTAAGGGTTCATGGGCCTCCATGACACTAAGGGTTTCTGGGCCTCCATCACAATAAGGGTTCCTGAGCCTCCATCACACTCAGGGTTCCTGGGCCTCCATCACACTAAGGGTTCATGGGCCTCCATCACACTAAGGGTTCCTTGGCCTCCATCACACTCAGGGTTCCTGGGAGTAGTGTGAAAAGGCGCTACGAAGGACCGTTTTGCTTTTTCCAGCGGTCCTTCGTAGGGCCATGGGTTTTTGTATGTTTATCCCCAACGGTCCTCCGTAGCGCCTAGTCCATTTCGTCACCCCGGCGAACGAGTCAAAGTTTTTTATCAACGGTCCTTCGTAGGGCCATGGTTTTTTCCATATTTTACCCAACGGTCCTTGGTAGTCTCCTAATATTTTCATTCATTTTATTGTCCCCTCCCGAATGTCATATAGAATTTTCCAACTGTTATATTAAAAGGTTCGCTCCTAGGCCCCAGCCATTTTGTTTCAAGGGGATTAAAAGGTCCCTCGTAGTCACACATGTTTTTCGTTACCCCAGTGACCCATGCACAGGCATCGGTCAATGACGTCATCAGCTAGCCAGTCTTCATCTTCCCTGAATAAGTCCGTTTTCTGTTATAGTGTAATTATTCCCATTTTCAATATTTATAATAAAGGGGGATTAAAAGGCTGCCTTCTGTCAAGCCTATTGTACAATGACGTCATCCATTATAAGCTCGTTTTTCTCAATAAGGTATTTCCATACTATTGCCCATTTTTCTAGGAACATTTCAAAGCTAAGATTTCAAATTAACATGAGAAATGAGTTCAGCTCTGTCACCAAAGGAGTATTTACCCAGGTCTTTTTCCTAAATCTAAAACTTATTCCAGTTTATACCCATTGTTTCGTGTTCTATTTCGTGTTTATAGCCTATTAATATCCCCCTTTATCATGTCCATTCTTTAACACCTCTATCATGTCACCCCTATTTCTTCTTCTTCTATCTAGAGAATGTAATTTAAGCTTTGTCCATCTTTCTTCAAGGATCGTTTATTGAGCATAGGGCAAATAAAATTGAAAACCCACTATCATCCATTTGTATAAAAACAGTCCCCTGCCAGGCGTAGTGACTTCAATGCGATTTCAGTACTAATCCAATATTACTGCATAAACTAACAGTCCCCTGCCAGGCATGGTGACTTCAATGCAATTTCAGTAGTAATCCAATATTACTGCATAAACGCATAAATATATATATATGCGCATCTCACATTCACTCAAAACATACCTACCACACCTTACTGTAGCACATAACAGATCAAAAATACTCATTCAGTAAAAGCAAGGCCTTCTGCAAAGTACCTTCTTTTGTGACGTCATCATCCCTAATAGGTGCAAGGCGTCAACGGTCTAAATGCGGATCCCAGGAGGTTCACACATAAGTGTGAATTCTTAATCTGGCTTAATACCTCGACTGTACTCTGTGCTTCATCAGAGTTTATATTCAGCTACAATGGCTCATATTTTCGCTCATTGCTCATATTTTCTGATATTCATAAACCCGATCAAACCATCCTAACCTAACCTAACCTAACTTATTATATATAACAAACAAATACATTCTACAGAACAGTTATTGTTGTTGTTTAGTGACATCGTGAAAAGCGACCTCAGGTATAGGGATAAGGTATTGCTGGCCATTAGCACATAGGTGTCAAGGTATTACAGCACCTGACTGGTCAACTATGCGTGACGTCACCAGACGACCAATGCGACCTTTGGCATCCTACTGGCATGTGTATTTGATGTTATTATTCAAAAATGACTAGACTAACCATCCCCACCTAACCTAATCAGAGGACTAAGAACATACATTTTAGTCATCCACAACTGTAATCATTATTCAGTGATAAGTTCAAAAGTATAACAGAAGCCCAAATGTCGTACTGCAATTTAAGCAGAATCGTACATCTGGCAGCATAGCAGGTGAGCTGAACATAAGAATAAAGGTAACTGCAGAGGTCCTATTGGCCCATACGAGGCAGCTCCTATATATTTCCACCCAATCTCATTCATGTCCACCCTATGCTTAAAACAACCAAGGGATCCCACTTAAAGCATTAGTTTACAATAATAGTTTTAATAAATAGCTCTTATTCTAGTTTTATACACAACAGCAATTATGAAACCCTATAGCTAGATATTCTACTATAATCCACAAGTGTTACCACACATCTGGCAGTACAGCGGATTAGTGGCTGTGTTCATAGGCTAGTCAACTGTCCTCACATCCATCAAATAGATATCCAAATGTCGCACCTCAATTCATCCATCTAGCAACTCAGCTGGATGCTCGCCACTATATTCATAAGCTAATCATTTCTACACCTCAAAAAATCCTAGTCTTGCTACGCAAATCAGCTAACTTGTTTCTAAACCAACACTCGCAAATACAATCATGCATACCTACACATACTTCAAAACCTATGCATTCATAGAGAATAGCCTAGTTTTTTTGCCACCATTTCCCCATTAATCAGATGTAATTTATGCCATACACACAGAAAATACAGCATTTACACACCAAATATGCCATTTATGCACAAAATATATTATTTATACTCAAAATATACCATCACATAAAAAAATATGACATTTTCATACAAAATATGTCAGTTGCACACAAAAATATACCATTTACACAATATCGCATGTACACTCAGAGTATGACATTTACACAAAGTACGGTATTTTGCGCAAATATATCAAAATGCTTATGCATTTAGACAATCAAAAATGCGCTTTCACTAAAATTACACAATTTCACAAACATAATTTTCACAAAATACCCACACATTGTCTCATAAACCAAAATACACTTACACCATGAAGATCTATTTTATCAGATTACAGAGCTTACACAAAATACACAATTTTCACACACAAATACAGTTGCACCAGTTCCATTTCAACAAATTAAAAACACAACTTGCATAAATGCACTATTAGTACAAAAATTATTATAAAACATGTACAATTATTACACAGTTTGTGTAATTATTTTACATCTTTGCACAATTAATACAAGAAAACTTGCTATATAATTACTCAACTTGCACAATGACAATCAATACGCAAAGGTATAAATAAACAATTCGTCCGTATGCAATTACACAACATGCGCAATTAATACACAACTTATACAAATATTACACATCTTTCATAATTATTACACAACTTGTACAAATGCATATCTAGCACAAATACATACAATACATAACTACCCCAAATATGAAAATACACAACTAGCATAAATACACGATTTACACAAATACAATTGCGACATTTACACAACTTGCTCAAAAATATAATCAATACACAACTTACCAAAATATGAACAATACATAACTAGCACATATTCATTAAATACACAACTATGCAATTTCCGCAAATACACATACAAAAACATATACAATTAATACATACAACTTGCACAAAACAATACACAATTTATAGAAATATAATCAATACATAATTGCAATAATCATACAACTTATGCAAAATACATAATCTGCACAATTAATACACAAGTATATTAATTGTGCTATATATGTACAAACACAACCAACTAGGTCAAACAATACACAATTTGCATGATATTTTTCTGGGTATATTTAGGACATTAATTATAATATGCTGAGTTTAACCAACTCCCCAAAAGTCAGAATTTCACATATAAAAATAGTTCATATGACTTCCGATGAGCTCAATATATAACACATTCTTTTTCCATTAAGATATCAACATTATTAGTGCTAAACTATTCATCTAACATATGTCCACTGTTTTTATGTCTTATTAATACCTTCCTTGTTACATTCTCTCCAATCAGACCACCCATATTTATGTATTTATTCAAACCATCTAACAGACTTATTTGTTCTAGCCTTAGTTATGTTAGGGCAGGTTGGGTTAGGTGAAGTCAGTATTTTCTATGATAATTTTAGACAAATTTGCTATATCTTATCAAAATGCATCCTGTTAAAACTTAAATTCATCTAAATCTATCAAAAATATACTTATACTACGCAAATTTGACTAAATTCAACCTTGCTAAACTTACTAAATATGAGCATCCCATATCCTCACATACAAGCCTATGTCGCCTCTGTCCATACATTATATGAGTCTGCCATATAGCACGAACCCCAAATAGGAAAATTTACACTATTTCATAAACATACTAGTTCATTACCCTAAGATATTATATATGACCTAGCATATCCAACCCTGGATTTGGTTAAAGTTGGCGAAATTTATGCTATGCCACCTAAATTTCACCAAATTTAAGGCAATTTCCACCAAATATACCCAAATGTTGCGTAGCATAGCACTACCAAAGCCCATTTTCTCCTATTCCATACTACCCTACACAACCTCACCTAACCTGACCTAGCATATCCAAACCTGGATTTGGTTAAAGTTGGCGAAATTTATGCTATGCCACCTAAATTACACCTAATTGAAGGCAATTTCCACCAAATATACCCAAATGTTGTGTATCATAGCATCGCCAAAGCCCATTTTCTCCTATTCCATACTACCCTACACAACCTCACCTAACCTGACCTAGCATATCCAAACCTGGATTTGGTTAAAGTCGGCGAAATTTATGCTATGCCACCTAAATTTGACCAAATATACCCAAATGTTGTGTATCATAGCATCTCCAAAGTCCATTTTTACCTACATTTTCTCCTATTCCATCCTACCCTACACAACCTCACCTAACCTATCCTAGCATATCCAAACCTAGATTTGGTTAAAGTCTGCGAAATTTAAGCTATCCCACCTAAATTCGACCTAATTTAAGGCAATTCCCACCAAATATCCCCCAAATGTTGTATATCACAGCACTGCCTAAGCCCATTTTTACCTACATTTTCTCCTATTCCATCCTACCCTACGCAACCTTACTTAACCTATCCTAGCATATCCAAACCTAGATTTGGTTAAAGTCGGCGAAATTTAAGTTATCCCATATAAATTTGACCTAATTTAAGACAATTCCCACCAAATATACCCAAAAATGTTTTTGGAACATAGCACGGCCAAAGCTCATTTTAGCTGAGTTTTCATCTATTCCAACCTGCCCTAGACAACCCTACCCAGCCTCTCCTGGCATATCCAAAGTCAGATTTGCTTATAGTTGGCAAAAATTTATGCCTTTCCCACCTAAATTTAACCTAATTTAAGCCAATTTCCACCGAATATACCCAAATGTTTTGTATCTTAGCATGGCCAAAGTTCATTTCACCCAAGTTTTCACCTATTCCATCTTACCTTACACAGCCATACCTAACCTGACCTAGCATATCCCAAGCTAGATTTGATTAAAGTTCGTGAAATTTATGCTTACTCGCCTAAATTCAACCTAATTTAAGATAATTTCTACCCAATATACCCAAAATGTTTTGTTACATAGCTCAGCCAAAGACCATTTTTAGCCAAGTTTTCACATATTCCAACCTACCCTACATAGCCTTACCTATCCCTGACCTAGCAGATTTGATTAAAGTTGGGGAAATTTAAGCTATCGCCACCAAATTGGAGACAATTTCCACCAAATATGCCTAAATGTTGTGTATCATAGCACAGCCAAAACCCATTTTACCCACATTTTCACCCATTCCATCTAATCCTGGACCCAACCTCTGATGCGACATATACTCAGAGAAGTGATGTTTTTTGGATATGAACCTAAATGCCCGTGCCTAACCTGCAAGAGTCTGGGAGCTTTGTTGAATATTTGATCTATTTTTCTTCGAAAACTGAAGTTTTGGATATGATCCTATCCACGCTGTGCCTAACCTGCTAGGTTCTTTGTTGAACAGTGTAACCATATTCATAGAAAAGTGATGTTTTGGATATGGTCCTAACAGTCCCTCTCCTTTAAAACTTGGAACTGTGTTCAATATTGTAGATATAGTGTTGGGTAGGTGTTTTTGTTTTTACACATCAACCCAACCGTCCTGGACCTAACCTCCCTTCATCTAACTTCAAATTTATCGTAAATATGGAAGGAACGTGTTGTTTGTGCATCAACCCAACCGTCCTTGACCTAACCTCCATTTATCAAACTTCAAATTTATCATAAATATGGGAGGACCGTGTTATTTGTGCATCAACCCTGCCGTACTGGGCCTAACCTCCTTTTATATAACTTCAAATTTATTGTATATATGGGAAGAAGGTGTTGTTTATGCATCAACCCAACCT
This sequence comes from Procambarus clarkii, assembly GCF_040958095.1. NCBI lineage: Eukaryota > Metazoa > Arthropoda > Malacostraca > Decapoda > Cambaridae > Procambarus > Procambarus clarkii. The sequence goes on from NC_091209.1 coordinate 25,951,761, forward strand.
CCCTGGACCTAACCTCTGATACACGAATCTTGGTTCAATATTGCATCATACTTGTAGGATTTTTCTTTCACATAATTCAACCATCCTCAACCTAACCTTAGTTAGAAAGGGATATAACTCACCAAAACTATTTAATTACCATTTACCCAATTTTCCTTATCCTAACCTATAACTAAAGGGTTTAGACCCCCCTTTACCTCGAAATTATACTATATATTTAAGGTAGGAATATATTTTCACATATAAACCTAACATTCCCCAATTTAACCCTATACTATAATTTCGAGGTAAAGGGGGGTCTAAACCCTTTAGTTATAGGTTAGGATAAGGAAAATTGGGTAAATGGTAATTAAATAGTTTTGGTGAGTTATATCCCTTTCTAACTAAGGTTAGGTTAAGGATGGTTGAGTTGAACTGATGTAGAGAAAATTTCCATTATTATCATATTTTCCATTAACCTCCCTCCCCCCAGGAAATAGAGGTTAGGTTGAGGATGGTTGAATTATGTGAAAAAAATATGCTACGAGTATGATGCAATATTGAACCAAGATTCGTGTATCAGAGGTTAGGTGCAGGGAGGTTGGGTTGATGCATAAACAACACCTTCTTCCCATAAATACAATAAATTTGAAGTTAGATAAAGGGAGGTTAGGCCCAGGATGGCGGAGTTGATGCACAAATAACACGGTCCTCCCATATTTATGATAAATTTGAAGTTTGATAAATGGAGGTTTGGTCAAGGACGGTTGGGTTGATGCACAAACAACACGTTCCTTCCATATTTGCGATAAATTTGAAGTTAGATGAAGGGAGGTTAGGTCCAGGACGGTTGGGTTGATACACAAACAACACGTTCCTCCCATATTTACGATAAATTTGAAGTTAGATGAAGGGAGGTTAGGTCCAGGACGGTTGGGTTGATGTGTAAAAACAAAACACCTACCCAACACTATATCTACAATATTGAACACAGTTCCAAGTTTTAAAGGAGAGGGACTGTTAGGTCCATATCCAAAACATCACTTTTCTATGAATATGGTTACAATGTTCAACAAAGATCCTAGCAGGTTAGGCACAGTGCGGATAGGCTCATATCCAAAACTCAAGTTTTCGAAGAAAAATAGATAAAATATTCAACAAAGCTCCAAGACTCTTGCAGGTTAGGCACGGGCATTTAGGTTCATATCTAAAAAAACATCACTTCTCTGAGTATATGTAGTATCAGAGGCTAGGTCCAGGATTAGATGGAATGGGTGAAAATGCTGGTAAAATGGGTTTTGGCTGTGCTATGATACACAACATTTAGGCATATTTGGTGGAAATTGTCTCCAATTTGATGGCTATAGCTTAAATTTCCCAAACTTTAATCAAATCTGCTAGGTCAGGGATAGGTAAGGCTATGTAGGGTAGGATGGAATATGTGAAAACTCAGCTAAAATGGTCTTTGGCTGAGCTATGTAACAAAACATTTTGGGTATATTGGGTAGAAATTGTCTTAAATTAGGTTGAATTTAGGCGAGTAAGCATAAATTTCACGAACTCTAATCAAATCTAGCTTGGGATATGCTAGGTCAGGTTAGGTATGGCTGTGTAAGGTAAGATGAAATAGGTGAAAACTTGGGGTGAAATGAACTTTGGCCATGCTAAGATACAAAACATTTGGGTATATTCGGTAGAAATTGGCTTTAAATTAGGTTAAATTTAGGTGGGAAAGGCATAAATTTTTGCAAACTATATGCAAATCTGACTTTGGATATGCCAGGAGAGGCTGGGTAGGGTTGTCTAGGGCAGGTTGGAATAGATGAAAACTCAGCTAAAATGAGCTTTGGCCGTGCTATGTTCCAAAAACATTTTTGGGTATATTTGGTGGGAATTGTCATAAATTAGGTCAAATTTATATGGGATAACTTAAATTTCGCCGACTTTAACCAAATCTAGGTTTGGATATGCTAGGATAGGTTAGGTAAGGTTGCGTAGGGTAGGATGGAATAGGAGAAAATGTAGGTAAAAATGGGCTTTGGCAGTGCTGTGATACAGAACATTTGGATATATTTGGTGGGAATTGCCTTAAATTAGATAGAATTTAGGTGGGATAGCTTAAATTTCGCAGACTTTAACCAAATCTAGGTTTGGATATGCTAGGATAGGTTAGGTGAGGTTGTGTAGGGTAGGATGGAATATGAGAAAATGTAGGTAAAAATGGACTTTGGCGATGCTATGATACACAACATTTGGGTATATTTGGTCGAATTTAGGTGGCATAGCATAAATTTCGCCGACTTTAACCAAATCCAGGTTTGGATATGCTAGGTCAGGTTAGGTGAGGTTGTGTAGGGTAGTATGGAATAGGAGAAAATGGGCTTTGGCGATGCTATGATACACAACATTTGGGTATATATGGTGGAAATTGCCTTCAATTAGGTGTAATTTAGGTGGCATAGCATAAATTTCGCCAACTTTAACCAATTCCAGGTTTGGATATGCTAGGTCAGGTTAGGTGAGGTTGTGTAGGGTAGTATGGAATAGGAGAAAATGGGCTTTGGCAGTGCTATGCTACGCAACATTTGGGTATATTTGGTGGAAATTGCCTTAAATCTGGTGAAATTTAGGTGGCATAGCATAAATTTCGCCAACTTTAACCAAATCCAGGGTTGGATATGCTAGGTCTGGTTAGGTGAGGTCGTGTAGGGAAGGACATATATAATATCTTAGGCTAATGAACTAGTATGTTTATGAAATAGTGTAAATTTTCCTATTTGGGGTTTGTGCTATATGGCAGACTCATATAATGTATGGACAGAGGTGACATAGGCTTGTATGTGAGGATATGGGATGCTCATATTTTGTTAGTTTAGCTAGGTTGAATTTAGTCAAATTTGCGTAGTATAAGTATATTTTTGATAGATTTCGATGAATTTAAGTTTTAACAGGATGCATTTTGATAAGATATAGCAAATTTGTCTAAAATTATCATAGACAATACTGACTTCACCTAACCCCACCTGCCCTAACATAACTAAGGCTAGAACAAATAAGTCTGTTAGATGGTTTGAATAAATACATAAATATGGTGGCCTGATTGGAGAGAATGTATCAAGGAAGGTATTAATAAGACATAAAAACAGTGGACATATGTTAGATGAATAGTTTAGCGCTAATAATGTTTATATCTTAATGGAAAAAGAATGTGTTATATATTGAGCTCATCGGAAGTCATATGAACAATTTTCATATGTGAAATTTTGACTTTTGGGGCTGCTGGTTAAACTCAGCATATTATAATTAATGTCCTAAATATACCCAGAAAAATATCATGCAAATTGTGTATTGTTTGTCCTAGTTGGTTGTGTTTGTACATATATAGCACAATTAATATACTTGTGTATTAATTGTGCAGATTATGTATTTTGCATAAGTTGTATGATTATTGCAATTATGTATTGATTATATTTCTATAAATTGTGTATTGTTTTGTGCAAGTTGTGTGTATTAATTGTATATGTTTTTGTATGTGTATTTGCGGAAATTGCTTAGTTGTGTATTTAATGAATATGTGCTAGTTATGTATTGTTCATATTTTGGTAAGTTGTGTATTGATTATATTTTTGAGCTAGTTGTGTAAATGCCGCAATTGTATTTGTGTAAATCGTGTATTTATGCTAGTTGTGTATTTTCATATTTGGGGTAGTTATGTATTGTACGTATTTGTGCTAGATATGCAACTTGTACAAATATGCATTTGTACAAGTTGTGTAATAATTATGAAAGATGTGTAATATTTGTATAAGTTGTGTATTAATTGCGCATGTTGTGTAATTGCATACGGACGAATTGTTTATTTATACCTTTGCGTATTGATTGTCATTGTGCAAGTTGAGTAATTATATAGCAAGTTTTCTTGTATTAATTGTGCAAAGATGTAAAATAATTACACAAACTGTGTAATAATTGCCCATGTTTTATAATAATTTTGTGATAATAGTGCATTTATGCAAGTTGTGTTTTTAATATTTGTTGAAGTGGAACTGGTGCAACTGTATTTGTCTGTGAAAATTGTGTATTTTGTGTAAGCTCTGTAATCTGATAAAATAGATCTTCATGGTGTAAGTGTATTTTGGTTTATGAGACAATGTGTGGGTATTTTGTGAAAATTATGTTTGTGAAATTGTGTAATTTTAGTGAAAGCGCATTTTTGATTGTCTAAATGCATAAGCATTTTGATATATTTGTGCAAAATACTGTACTCTGTGTAAATGTCATACTCTGAGTGTCCATGCAATATTGTGTAAATGCTACATTTTCATGTCCAACTGACATATTTTTGCATGTAAATGTTGTATGTTTGTCTATAAATGACATATTTTTGTGTGATGGCATATTTTGAGTGTAAATAATATATTTTGTAAATAAATGGCATATTTGGTGTGTAGATGCTGTATTTTCTGTGTGCATGACATAAATTGCATCTGATTAATGGGGAAATGGTGGCAAAAAACTAGGCTATTCACTATGAATGTATAGGTTGTGGAGTATGAGTAGGTATGTATGCTTGTATTTGCGACTGTTGGTTTAGAAACAAGTTACCTGATTTGCGTAGCAAATCTAGGATTTTTTGAGGTGTAGAAATGATTAGCCTATGAATATAGTGGCGAGCATCCAGCTGAGTTGCTAGATGGATGAATTGAGGTGCGACATTTGGATAGCTATTTGATGGATGTGAGGACAGTTGACTAGCCTATGAACACAGCCACTAATCCGCTGTACTGCCAGATGTGTGGTAACACTTGTGGATTATAGTAGAATATCTAGCTATAGGGTTTCATAATTGCTGTTGTGTATAAAACTAGAATAAGAGCTATTTATTAAAACTATTATTGTAAACTAATGCTTTAAGTGGGATCCCTTGGTTGTTTTAAGCATAGGGTGGACATGAATGAGATTGGGTGGAAATATATAGGAGCTGCCTCGTATGGGCCAATAGGACCTCTGCAGTTACCTTTATTCTTATGTTCAGCTCACCTGCTATGCTGCCAGATGTACGATTCTGCTTAAATTGCAGTACGACATTTGAGCTTCTGTTATACTTTTGAACTTATCACTGAATAATGATTACAGTTGTGGATGACTAAAATGTATGTTCTTAAACCTCTGATTAGGTTAGGTGGGGATGGATAGTCTAGTCATTTTTTAGTAATAACATCAAATACACACATACCAGTAGGACGCCAAAGGTCGCATTGGTTGTCTGGTGACGTCATACATAGTTGACCAGTCAGGTACTGTAATACCTTGACACCTATATGCTAATGACCATCAATACATTATCCCTATACCTGAGCTCGCTTTTCACGATGTCACTAAACAACAACAATAACTGGTCTGTAGAATGTATTTGTTTGTTATAAATAATATGTTAGGTTAGGTTAGGTTAGGAAGGTTTGATCGGGTTTATGAATAACAGAAAATATAAGCAACGAGCGAAAATACGAGCTATTGTAGCTGAATATCAACTCTGATGAAGCACAGAGTATAGGTGAGGTATTAAGCTAGATTAAGAGTTCACACTTAAGTGTGAACCTCCTGGGATCCGCATTTAGCGCGCCTCGCGCCGCAGAAGGCCTTATTTTAAAATATGAGAGGCTTGCTTTTACTGAATGAGATTTTTTTATTTGTCAAATGCCACAGCAAGGTGTGGGAGGTATGTTTTGAGCGAATGTGAGACGTGTGTGAGGTTAAGGACAATATTGGTTACTACTGAAAACGCATTGAAATCACCAATGCCCAGGCCTCTATTTTTTAATATAAACGTCTGATAGCAGTTTTTTCATATTATTTTTTGCCCTATGCATAATAAACGATCCTTCAAGAAAGATTGTCAAAGCTCAAATTACATTCTCTAGAACGACGACGAAGAAGAAATAGGGGTGACATGATAGAGGTGTGACTGAATGGTCATAGTAAAGGGGAATATTAATAACCTATTATACGTATCAACATGAAACAGAATAGGAGTGAATTTGATAAGTTATATATTTAGGAAAAAGACCTGGGTAAATACAGGCAGCAGGGGACGAACTTGAAAATACACACATAACTTCTTGTAGTGCTGAAGTTATGTTCTTCCCTCACATACATGCTCCCCTTTGATAAATGTAATGGGTGATGGTTGGAAGTAAATATGAAATTAAAAATAGACTATGGATGATGGTATTTTATATTAGGTTTCAAGGACACTGTTGTATCGCAAAACACACGACTCATAGACCGGCTTTTTAATCCCCTTGAACATGCCGGTGCAGGAACGCTGAGCGGCTAGCTGGTGACGTCATTGACCATTAGCAATGTCTGTGCAGGGTCACTGAGCCAACGAAATTTGGGGATGCCAGGGACCGGCTTTTTAATCCCTAGGCAAGCTGAATCGAGAAAACCCAGGGTGCGTAGACCGTGCCCGGAAAAAACAAAAACGCACGGTCTATGTCATACTTCAAGTTCGTGAAACCAGGGATGCGTAGACCGTGCCTGGAAAAAAACAAAACGCACGGTCTATGGCATACTTCAAGTTCATGAAACCAGGGGTGCGTAGACCGTGCCTGGGAAAAAACAAAACGCACGGTCTATGGCATACCCGAATCCGGGGGTGCGTAGACCGTGCCCGGAAAAAAACCAAAACGCACGGTCTATGGCATACCCGAATCCGGGGGTGCGTAGACCGTGCCCGGAAAAAACCAAAACGCACGGTCTATGGCATACCCGAATCCGGGGGTGCGTAGACCGTGCCCGGAAAAAAACAAAACGCACGGTCTACGTCATAGATCCCACTACTCCTGGGCCTCCATCACACTAAGGGTTCATGGGTCTCCATCACACTAAGGGTTCCTGGGCCTCCATCACAATAAGGGTTCCTGATCCTCCATCACACTCAGGGTTCCTGGGCCTCCATCACACGAAGGGTTCATGGGCCTCCATCACACTAAGGGTTCATGGGCCTCCATCACACTAAGGGTTCATGGGTCTCCATCACACTAAGGGTTCATGGGCCTCCATCACACTAAGGGTTCATGGGTCTCCATCACACTAAGGGTTCATGGGTCTCCATCACACTAAGGGTTCTTGGGCCTCCATCACACTAAGGGTTCATGGGCCTCCATCACACTAAGGGTTCCTGGGCCTCCACCACACTAAGGGTTCATGAGCCTCCATCACACTAAGGGTTCATGGGCCTCCGTCACACTAAGGGTTCATGGGCCTCCATCACACTAAGGGTTCATGGGCCTCCATCACACTAAGGGTTCCTGGGCCTCCGTCACACTAAGGGTACATGGGCCTCCAATTCACTAAGGGTTCATGGGCCTCCGTCACACTAAGGGTTCCTGGGCCTCCATCACATTAAGGGTTCAATGGCCTCCATCACACTAAGGGTTCCTGGGCCTCCATCACACTAAGGGTTCATGGGCCTCCATCACACTAAGGGTTCCTGGGCCTCCATCACACTAAGGGTTCATGGGCCTCCATCACACTAAGGGTTCATGGGCCTCCATCACACTAGGGGTTCCTGGGCCTCCATCACACTAAGGGTTCCTGGGCCTCCATCATACTAAGGGTTTCTGGGCCTCCATCACACTAGGGGTTCATGGGCCTCCATCACACTAAGGATTCATGGGCCTTCATCACACTAAGGGTTCATGGGCCTCCATCACACTAAGGGTTCATGGGCCTCCATCACACTAAGGCTTCATGTGCCTCCATCACACTAAGGGTTCATGGGCCTCCATCACACAAAGGGTTTCTGGGCCTCCATCACAATAAGGGTTCCTTAGCCTGCATCACAATAAGGGTTCCTGGGCCTCCATCACACTAAGGGTTCATGGGCCTCCATCACACTAAGGGTTCCTGGGCCTCCATCACACTCAGGGTTCCTGGGCCTCCATCACACTAAGGGTTCATGGGCCTCCATCACACTAAGGGTTCATGGGCCTCCACCACATTAAAGGTTCATGGGCCTCCATCACACTAAGGGTTCATGGGCCTCCATCACACTAAGGGTTCATGGGCCTCCATCACACTAAGGGTTCATGGGCCTCCATCACACTAAGGGTTCCTGGGCCTCCATCACACTAAGGGTTCATAGGCCTCCATCACACTAAGGGTTCATGGGCCTCCGTCACACTAAGGGTTCCTGGGCCTCCATCACACTAAGGGTTCATGGGCCTCCATCACACTAAGGGTTCCTGGGCCTCCATCACACTAAGGGTTCATGGGCCTCCATCACACTAAGGGTTCATGGGCCTCCATCACACTAAGGATTCATGGGCCTCCATCACACTAAGGGTTCATGGGCCTCCATCACACTAAGGGTTCATTGGCCTCCATTACACTAAGGGTTCATGGGCCTCCATCACACTAAGGGTTCATGGGCCTCCGTCACACTAAGGGTTCCTGGGCCTCCATCACATTAAGGGTTCATGGGCCTCCATCACACTAAGGGTTCCTGGGCCTCCATCACACTAAGGATTCATGGGCCTCCATCACACTAAGTATTCCTGGGCCTCCATCACACTAAGGGTTCCTGGGCCACCATCACAATAAGGGTTCCTGGGCCACCATCATACTAAGGGTTCCTGGGCCTCCATCACACTAAGGGTTCATGGGCCTCCATCACACTAAGGATTCATGGGCCTCCATCACACTAAGGGTTCATGGGCCTCCATCACACTAAGGGTTCATGGGCCTCCATCACACTAAGGGTTCATGGGCCTCCATCACACTAAGGGTTCATGGGCCTCCATGACACTAAGGGTTTCTGGGCCTCCATCACAATAAGGGTTCCTGAGCCTCCATCACACTCAGGGTTCCTGGGCCTCCATCACACTAAGGGTTCATGGGCCTCCATCACACTAAGGGTTCCTGGGCCTCCATCACACTCAGGGTTCCTGGGCCTCCATCACACTAAGGGTTCATGGGTCTCCATCACACTAAGGGTTCATGGGCCTCCATCACACTAAGGGTTCATGGGTCTCCATCACACTAAGGGTTCATGGGTCTCCATCACACTAAGGGGTCTTGGGCCTCCATCACACTAAGGGTTCATGGGTCTCCATCACACTAAGGGTTCATGGGCCTCCATCACACTTAGGGTTCATGGGCCTCCATCACACTAAGGGTTCATGGGCCTCCATCACACTCAGGGTTCATGGGCCTCCATCTCGCTAAGGGTTTCTGGGCCTCCATCACAATAAGGGTTCCTGATCCTCCATCACACTCAGGGTTCCTGGGCCTCCATCACACGAAGGGTTCATAGGCCTCCATCACACTAAGGGTTCATGGGCCTCCATCACACTAAGGGTTCATGGGTCTCCATCACACTAAGGGTTCATGGGCCTCCATCACACTAAGGGTTCATGGGTCTCCATCACACTAAGGGTTCATGGGTCTCCATCACACTAAGGGTTCTTGGGCCTCCATCACACTAAGGGTTCATGGGCCTCCATCACACTAAGGGTTCCTGGGCCTCCATCACACTAAGGGTTCATGGGCCTCCATCACACTAAGGGTTCATGGGCCTCCGTCACACTAAGGGTTCATGGGCCTCCATCACACTAAGGGTTCATGGGCCTCCAATACACTAAGGGTTCATGGGCCTCCGTCACACTAAGGGTTCCTGGGCCTCCATCACATTAAGGGTTCATGGGCCTCCATCACACTAAGGGTTCCTGGGCCTCCATCACACTAAGGGTTCATGGGCCTCCATCACACTAAGGGTTCCTGGGCCTCCATCACACTAAGGGTTCATGGGCCTCCATCACACTAAGGGTTCATGGGCCTCCATCACACTAAGGGTTCCTGGGCCTCCATCACACTAAGGGTTCCTGGGCCTCCATCATACTAAGGGTTTCTGGGCCTCCATCACACTAGGGGTTCATGGGCCTCCATCACACTAAGGATTCATGGGCCTTCATCACACTAAGGGTTCATGGGCCTCCATCACACTAAGGGTTCATGGGCCTCCATCATACTAAGGCTTCATGTGCCTCCATCACACTAAGGTTTCATGGGCCTCCATCACACAAAGGGTTTCTGGGCCTCCATCACAATAAGGGTTCCTTAGCCTGCATCACAATAAGGGTTCCTGGGCCTCCATCACACTAAGGGTTCATGGGCCTCCATCACACTAAGGGTTCCTGGGCCTCCATCACACTCAGGGTTCCTGGGCCTCCATCACACTAAGGGTTCATGGGCCTCCATCACACTAAGGGTTCATGGGCCTCCACCACACTAAAGGTTCATGGGCCTCCATCACACTAAGGGTTCATGGGCCTCCATCACACTAAGGGTTCATGGGCCTCCATCACACTAAGGGTTCATGGGCCTCCATCACACTAAGGGTTCCTGGGCCTCCATCACACTAAGGGTTCATGGGCCTCCATCACACTAAGGGTTCATGGGCCTCCGTCACACTAAGGGTTCCTGGGCCTCCATCACACTAAGGGTTCATGGGCCTCCATCACACTAAGGGTTCCTGGGCCTCCATCACACTAAGGGTTCATGGGCCTCCATCACACTAAGGGTTCATGGGCCTCCATCACACTAAGGATTCATGGGCCTCCATCACACTAAGGGTTCATGGGCCTCCATCACACTAAGGGTTCATTGGCCTCCATTACACTAAGGGTTCATGGGCCTCCATCACACTAAGGGTTCATGAGCCTCCATCACACTAAGGGTTTCTGGGCCTCCATCACAATAAGGGTTCCTGAGCCTCCATCACACTCAGGGTTCCTGGGCCTCCATTACACTAAGGGTTCATGGGCCTCCATCACACTAAGGGTTCATGGGCCTCCATCACACTAAGGGTTCATGGGCCTCCATCACACTAAGGGTTCATGGGCCTCCATCACACTCAGGGTTCCTGGGCCTCCATCACACTAAGGGTTCATGGGCCTCCATGACACTAAGGGTTCATGGGCCTCCATCACACTAAGGGTTCATGGGTCTCCATCACACTAAGGGTTCATGGGCCTCCATCACACTAAGGGTTCATGGGTCTCCATCACACTAAGGGTTCATGGGTCTCCATCACACTAAGGGGTCTTGGGCCTCCATCACACAAAGGGTTCATGGGCCTCCATCACACTAAGGATTCCTGGGCCTCCATCACACTAAGGGTTCATGGGCCTCCATCACACTAAGGGTTCATGGGCCTCCGTCACACTAAGGGTTCATGGGCCTCCATCACACTAAGGGTTCATGGGCCTCCATCACACTAAGGGTTCCTGGGCCTCCGTCAAACTAAGGGTACATGGGCCTCCAATACACTAAGGGTTCATGGGCCTCCGTCACACTAAGGGTTCCTGGGCCTCCATCACATTAAGGGTTCATGGGCCTCCATCACACTAAAGGTTCCTGGGCCTCCATCACACTAAGGGTTCATGGGCCTCCATCACACTAAGGGTTCCTGGGCCTCCATCACACTAAGGGTTCATGGGCCTCCATCACACTAAGGGTTCATGGGCCTCGATCACACTAAGGGTTCCTGGGCCTCCATCACACTAAGGGTTCCTGGGCCTCCATCATACTAAGGGTTCCTGGGCCTCCATTACACTAAGGGTTCATGGGCCTCCATCACACTAAGGATTCATGGGCCTCCATCACACTAAGGGTTCATTAGCCTCCATCACACTAAGGGTTCATGGGCCTCTATCACACTAAGGGTTCATGTGCCTCCATCACACTAAGGGTTCATGGGCCTCCATCACACTAAGGGTTTCTGGGCCTCCATCACAATAAGGGTTCCTGAGCATCCATCACACTCAGGGTTCCTGGGCCTCCATCACACTAAGGGTTCATGGGCCTCCATCACACTAAGGGTTCCTGGGCCTCCATCACACTCAGGGTTCCTGGTCCTCCATCACACTAAGGGTTCATGGGCCTCCATCACACTAAGGGTTCATGGGCCTCCACCACACTAAGGGTTCATGGGCCTCCATCACACTAAGGGTTCATGGGCCTCCATCACACTAAGGGTTCATGGGCCTCCATCACACTAAGGGTTCATGGGCCTCCATCACACTAAGGGTTCCTGGGCCTCCATCACACTAAGGGTTCATGGGCCTCCATCACACTAAGGGTTCATGGGCCTCCGTCACACTAAGGGTTCCTGGGCCTCCATCACACTAAGGGTTCATGGGCCTCCATCACACTATGGGTTCCTGGGCCTCCATCACACTAAGGGTTCCTGGGCCTCCATCACACTAAGGGTTCCTGGGCCTCCGTCACACTAAGGGTTCCTGGGCCTCCATCACACTAAGGGTTCATGGGTCTCCATCACACTAAGGGTTCATGGGCCTCCATCACACTAAGGGTTCATGGGCCTCCATCACACTAAGGGTTCCTGGGCCTCCATCACACTAAGGGTTCATGGGCCTCCATCACACTAAGGGTTCATGGGCCTCCGTCACACTAAGGGTTCCTGGGCCTCCATCACACTAAGGGTTCATGGGCCTCCATCACACTAAGGGTTCCTGGGCCTCCATCACACTAAGGGTTCATGGGCCTCCATCACACTAAGGGTTCTTGGGCCTCCATCACACTAAGGGTTCATGGGACTTCATCACACTAAGGGTTCATGGGCCTCCATCACACTAAGGGTTCATGAGCCTCCATCACACTAAGGGTTCATTGGCCTCCATCACACTAAGGGTTCATGGGCCTCCATCACACTAAGGGTTCATGGGCCTCCATCACACTCAGGGTTCATGGGCCTCCATCACACTAAGAGTTTCTGGGCCTCCATCACAATAAGGGTTCCTGAGCCTCCATCACACTCAGGGTTCCTGGGCCTCCATCACACTAAGGGTTCATGGGCCTCCATCACACGAAGGGTTCATGGGCCTCCATCACACTAAGGGTTCATGGGTCTCCATCACACTAAGGGTTCATTGGCCTCCATCACACTAAGGGTTCATGGGCCTCTATCACACTAAGGGTTCATGGGTCTCCATCAACCTAAGGGTTCATGGGTCTCCATCACACTAAGGGTTCATGGGCCTCCATCACACTAAGGGTTCATGGGCCTCCATCACACTAAGGGTTCCTGGGCCTCCATCACACTAAGAGTTCATGGGCCTCCATCACACTAAGGGTTCCTGGGCCTTAATCACACTAAGTGTTCATGGGCCTCCATCACACTAGGGGTTCATGGGCCTCCATCACACTAAGGGTTCATGGGCCTCCATCACACTAAGGGTTCATGGGCCTCCGTCACACTAAGGGTTCATGGGCCTCCATCACACTAAGGGTTCATGGGCCTCCATCACACTAAGGGTTCCTGGGCCTCCGTCACACTAAGGGTTCATGGGCCTCCAATACACTAAGGGTTCATGGGCCTCCGTCACACTAAGGGTTCCTGGACCTCCATCACATTAAGGGTTCATGGGCCTCCATCACACTAAGGGTTCCTGGGCCTCCATCACACTAAGGGTTCATGGGCCTCCATCACACTAAGGATTCCTGGGCCTCCATCACACTAAGGGTTCATGGGCCTCCATCACACTAAGGGTTCATGGGCCTCCATCACACTAAGGGTTCCTGGGCCACCATCACACTAAGGGTTCCTGGGCCTCCATCATACTAAGGGTTCCTGGGCCTCCATCACACTAAGGGTTCATGGGCCTCCATCACACTAAGGATTCATGGGCCTCCATCACACTAAGGGTTCATGGGCCTCCATCACACTAAGGGTTCATGGGCCTCCACCACACTAAAGGTTCATGGGCCTCCATCACACTAAGGGTTCATGGGCCTCCATCACACTAAGGGTTCATGGGCCTCCATCACACTAAGGGTTCATGGGCCTCCATGACACTAAGGGTTTCTGGGCCTCCATCACAATAAGGGTTCCTGAGCCTCCATCACACTCAGGGTTCCTGGGCCTCCATCACACTAAGGGTTCATGGGCCTCCATCACACTAAGGGTTCCTGGGCCTCCATCACACTCAGGGTTCCTGGGCCTCCATCACACTAAGGGTTCATGGGTCCTCCATCACACTAAGGGTTCATGGGTCTCCATCACACTAAGGGTTCATTGGGCCTCCATCACACTAAGGGTTCATGGGCCTCCATCACACTAAGGGTTCATGGGCCTCCATCACACTAAGGGTTCATGGGCCTCCATCACACTAAGGGTTCATGGGCCTCCATCACACTAAGGGTTCATGGGCCTCCATCACACTAAGGGTTCTGGGCCTCCATCACACTAAGGGTTCCTGGGCCTCCATCACACTAAGGGTTCCTGGGCCTCCATCACACTAAGGGTTCATGGGCCTCCATCACACTAAGGGTTCATGGGCCTCCATCACACTAAGGGTTCATGGGCCTCCATCACACTAAGGGTTCATGGGCCTCCATCACACTAAGGGTTCATGGGTCCTCCATCACACTAAGGGTTCATGGGCCTCCATCACACTAAGGGTTCTGGGCCTCCATCACACTAAGGGTTCATGGGCCTCCATCACACTAAGGGTTCATGGGCCTCCATCACACTAAGGGTTCATGGGCCTCCATCACACTAAGAGTTTCTGGGCCTCCATCACACTAAGGGTTCCTGGAGCCTCCATCACACTAAGGGTTCCTGGGCCTCCATCACACTAAGGGTTCATGGGCCTCCATCACACGAAGGGTTCATGGGCCTCCATCACACTAAGGGTTCATGGGTCCTCCATCACACTAAGGGTTCATTGGCCTCCATCACACTAAGGGTTCATGGGCCTCCTATCACACTAAGGGTTCATGGGTCTCCATCACACTAAGGGTTCATGGGTCTCCATCACACTAAGGGTTCATGGGCCTCCATCACACTAAGGGTTCATGGGCCTCCATCACACTAAGGGTTCCTGGGCCTCCATCACACTAAGAGTTCATGGGCCTCCATCACACTAAGGGTTCCTGGGCCTTAATCACACTTAGTGTTCATGGGCCTCCATCACACTAAGGGTTCATGGGCCTCCATCACACTAAGGGTTCATGGGCCTCCATCACACTAAGGGTTCATGGGCCTCCGTCACACTAAGGGTTCATGGGCCTCCATCACACTAAGGGTTCATGGGCCTCCATCACACTAAGGGTTCCTGGGCCTCCGTCACACTAAGGGTTCATGGGCCTCCAATACACTAAGGGTTCATGGGCCTCCGTCACACTAAGGGTTCCTGGGCCTCCATCACATTAAGGGTTCCTGGGCCTCCATCACACTAAGGGTTCCTGGGCCTCCATCACACTAAGGGTTCATGGGCCTCCATCACACTAAGGATTCCTGGGCCTCAATCACACTAAGGGTTCATGGGCCTCCATCACACTAAGGGTTCATGGGCCTCCATCACACTAAGGGTTCCTGGGCCACCATCACACTAAGGGTTCTCGGGCCTCCATCATACTAAGGGTTCCTGGGCCTCCATCACACTAAGGGTTCATGGGCCTCCATCACACTAAGGATTCATGGGCCTCCATCACACTAAGGGTTCATGGGCCTCCATCACACTAAGGGTTCATGGGCCTCCATGACACTAAGGGTTTCTGGGCCTCCATCACAATAAGGGTTCCTGAGCCTCCATCACACTCAGGGTTCCTGGGCCTCCATCACACTAAGGGTTCATGGGCCTCCATCACACTAAGGGTTCCTGGGCCTCCATCACACTCAGGGTTCCTGGGCCTCCATCACACTAAGGGTTCATGGGTCTCCATCACACTAAGGGTTCATGGGCCTCCATCACACTAAGGGCTCATGGGTCTCCATCACACTAAGGGTTCATGGGTCTCCATCACACTAAGGGGTCTTGGGCCTCCATCACACTAAGGGTTCATGGGCCTCCATCACACTAAGGGTTCATGGGCCTCCATCACACTAAGGGTTCATGGGCCTCCATCACACTAAGGGTTCATGGGCCTCCATCACACTCAGGGTTCATGGGCCTCCATCTCGCTAAGGGTTTCTGGGCCTCCATCACAATAAGGGTTCCTGAGCCTCCATCACACTCAGGGTTCCTGGGCCTCCATCACACGAAGGGTTCATGGGCCTCCATCACACTAAGGGTTCATGGGCCTCCATCACACTAAGGGTTCATGGGTCTCCATCACACTAAGGGTTCATGGGCCTCCATCACACTAAGGGTTCATGGGTCTCCATCACACTAAGGGTTCATGGGTCTCCATCACACTAAGGGTTCTTGGGCCTCCATCACACTAAGGGTTCATGGGCCTCCATCACACTAAGGGTTCCTGGGCCTCCATCACACTAAGGGTTCATGGGCCTCCATCACACTAAGGGTTCATGGGCCTCCGTCACACTAAGGGTTCATGGGCCTCCATCACACTAAGGGTTCATGGGCCTCCATCACACTAAGGGTTCCTGGGCCTCCAGTCACACTAAGGGTTACATGGGCCTCCAATCACACTAAGGGTTCATGGGCCTCCGTCACACTAAGGGTTCCTGGGCCTCCATCACACTTAAGGGTTCATGGGCCTCCATCACACTAAGGGTTCCCGGGCCTCCATCACACTAAGGGTTCATGGGCCTCCATCACACTAAGGGTTCCTGGGCCTCCATCACACTAAGGGTTCATGGGCCTCCATCACACTAAGGGTTCATGGGCCTCCATCACACTAAGGGTTCCTGGGCCTCCATCACACTAAGGGTTCCTGGGCCTCCATCATACTAAGGGTTCCTGGGCCTCCATCACACTAGGGGTTCATGGGCCTCCATCACACTAAGGGATTCATGGGCCTCCATCACACTAAGGGTTCATGGGCCTCCATCACACTAAGGGTTCATGGGCCTCCATCACACTAAGGCTTCATGTGCCTCCATCACACTAAGGGTTCATGGGCCTCCGTCACACTAAGGGTTCCTGGGCCTTCATCACACTAAGGGTTCATGGGCCTCCATCACACTATGGGTTCCTGGGCCTCCATCACACTAAGGGTTCATGGGCCTCCATCACACTAAGGGTTCATGGGCCTCCATCACACTAAGGGTTCCTGGGCCTCCATCACACTAAGGGTTCATGGGCCTCCATCACACTAAGGGTTCATGGGCCTCCGTCACACTAAGGGTTCCTGGGCCTCCATCACACTAAGGGTTCATGGGCCTCCATCACACTAAGGGTTCATGGGCCTCCGTCACACTAAGGGTTCCTGGGCCTCCATCACACTAAGGGTTCATGGGCCTCCATCACACTAAGGGTTCCTGGGCCTCCATCACACTAAGGGTTCCTGGGCCTCCATCACACTAAGGGTTCATGGGCCTCCATCACACTAAGGTTTCATGGGCCTCCGTCACACTAAGGGTTCCTGGGCCTCCATCACACTAAGGGTTCATGGGCCTCCATCACACTAAGGGTTAATGGGCCTCCATCACACTAAGGGTTCATGGGCCTCCATCACACTAAGGGTTCATGGGCCTCCATCACACTAAGGGTTCTTGGGCCTCCATCACACTAAGGGTTCATGGGACTTCATCACACTAAGGGTTCATGGGCCTCCATCACACTAAGGGTTAATGGGCCTCCATCACACTAAGGGTTCATGGGCCTCCATCACACTAAGGGTTCATGGGCCTCCATCACACTAAGGGTTCATGGGCCTCCATCACACTAAGGGTTCATGGGCCTCCATCACACTAAGAGTTTCTGGGCCTCCATCACAATAAGGGTTCCTGAGCCTCCATCACACTCATGGTTCCTGGGCCTCCATCACACTAAGGGTTCATGGGCCTCCATCACACTAAGGGTTCATGGGCCTCCATCACACTAAGGGTTCATGGGTCTCCATCACACTAAGGGTTCATGGGCCTCCATTACACTAAGGGTTCATGGGTCTACTTCACACTAAGGGTTCATGGGTCTCCATCACACTAAGGGGTCTTGGGCCTCCATCACACTAAGGGTTCATGGGCCTCCATCACACTAAGGGTTCATGGGCCTCCATCACACTAAGGGTTCATGGGCCTCCATCACACTAAGGGTTCATGGGCCTCCATCACACTCAGGGTTCATGGGCCTCCATCTCGCTAAGGGTTTCTGGGCCTCCATCACAATAAGGGTTCCTGAGCCTCCATCACACTCAGGGTTCCTGGGCCTCCATCACACGAAGGGTTCATGGGCCTCCATCACACTAAGGGTTCATGGGCCTCCATCACACTAAGGGTTCATGGGTCTCCATCACACTAAGGGTTCATGGGCCTCCATCACACTAAGGGTTCATGGGTCTCCATCACACTAAGGGTTCATGGGTCTCCATCACACTAAGGGTTCTTGGGCCTCCATCACACTAAGGGTTCATGGGCCTCCATCACACTAAGGGTTCATGGGCCTCCATCACACTCAGGGTTCATGGGCCTCCATCACACTAAGAGTTTCTGGGCCTCCATCACAATAAGGGTTCCTGAGCCTCCATCACACTCAGGGTTCCTGGGCCTCCATCACACTAAGGGTTCATGGGCCTCCATCACACGAAGGGTTCATGGGCCTCCATCACACTAAGGGTTCATGGGTCTCCATCACACTAAGGGTTCATTGGCCTCCATCACACTAAGGGTTCATGGGCCTCCATCACACTAAGGGTTCATGGGCCTCCATCACACTAAGGGTTCATGGGCCTCCATCACACTAAGGGTTCATGGGCCTCCATCACACTAAGGGTTCATGGGCCTCCATCACACTAAGGGTTCCTGGGCCTCCATCACACTAAGGGTTCATGGGCCTCCATCACACTAAGGGTTCCTGGGCCTCCATCACACTAAGGGTTCATGGGCCTCCATCACACTAAGGGTTCATGGGCCTCCATCACACTAAGGGTTCATGGGCCTCCATCACACTAAGGGTTCATGGGCCTCCGTCACACTAAGGGTTCATGGGCCTCCATCACACTAAGGGTTCATGGGCCTCCATCACACTAAGGGTTCCTGGGCCTCCGTCACACTAAGGGTTCATGGGCCTCCAATACACTAAGGGTTCATGGGCCTCCGTCACACTAAGGGTTCCTGGGCCTCCATCACATTAAGGGTTCCTGGGCCTCCATCACACTAAGGGTTCCTGGGCCTCCATCACACTAAGGGTTCATGGGCCTCCATCACACTAAGGGTTCCTAGGGCCTCATCACACTAAGGGTTCATGGGCCTCCATCACACTAAGGGTTCATGGGCCTCCATCACACTAAGGGTTCCTGGGCCTCCATCACACTAAGGGTTCCTGGGCCTCCATCATACTAAGGGTTCCTGGGCCTCCATCACACTAAGGGTTCATGGGCCTCCATCACACTAAGGATTCATGGGCCTCCATCACACTAAGGGTTCATGGGCCTCCATCACACTAAGGGTTCATGGGCCTCCATCACACTAAGGGTTCATGGGCCTCCATCACACTAAGGGTTCATGGGCCTCCATGACACTAAGGGTTTCTGGGCCTCCATCACAATAAGGGTTCCTGAGCCTCCATCACACTCAGGGTTCCTGGGCCTCCATCACACTAAGGGTTCATGGGCCTCCATCACACTAAGGGTTCCTGGGCCTCCATCACACTCAGGGTTCCTGGGCCTCCATCACACTAAGGGTTCATGGGTCTCCATCACACTAAGGGTTCATGGGCCTCCATCACACTAAGGGTTCATGGGTCCTCCATCACACTAAGGGTTCATGGGTCCTCCATCACACTAAGGGTTCTGGGCCTCCATCACACTAAGGGTTCATGGGCCTCCATCACACTAAGGGTTCATGGGCCTCCATCACACTAAGGGTTCATGGGCCTCCATCACACTAAGGGTTCATGGGCCTCCATCACACTCAGGGTTCATGGGCCTCCATCTACACTAAGGGTTTCATGGGCCTCCATCACAATAAGGGTTCCTGAGCCTCCATCACACTAAGGGTTCCTGGGCCTCCATCACACTAAGGGTTCATGGGCCTCCATCACACTAAGGGTTCCTGGGCCTCCATCACACTAAGGGTTCATGGGCCTCCATCACACTAAGGGTTCATGGGCCTCCATCACACTAAGGGTTCATGGGTCCTCCATCACACTAAGGGTTCATGGGCCTCCATCACACTAAGGGTTCATGGGTCCTCCATCACACTAAGGGTTCATGGGTCTCCATCACACTAAGGGTTCTGGGCCTCCATCACACTAAGGGTTCATGGGCCTCCATCACACTAAGGGTTCCTGGGCCTCCATCACACTAAGGGTTCATGGGCCTCCATCACACTAAGGGTTCATGGGCCTCCAGTCACACTAAGGGTTCATGGGCCTCCATCACACTAAGGGTTCATGGGCCTCCATCACACTAAGGGTTCCTGGGCCTCCATCACACTAAGGGTACATGGGCCTCCAATCACACTAAGGGTTCATGGGCCTCCATCACACTAAGGGTTCATGGGCCTCCATCACACTAAGGGTTCATGGGCCTCCATCACACTAAGGGTTCCTGGGCCTCCATCACACTAAGGGTTCATGGGCCTCCATCACACTAAGGGTTCCTGGGCCTCCATCACACTAAGGGTTCATGGGCCTCCATCACACTAAGGGTTCATGGGCCTCCATCACACTAAGGGTTCATGGGCCTCCATCACACTAAGGGTTCCTGGGCCTCCATCACACTAAGGGTTCCTGGGCCTCCATCACACTAAGGGTTCATGGGCCTCCATCACACTAAGGATTCATGGGCCTCCATCACACTAAGGGTTCATGGGCCTCCATCACACTAAGGGTTCATGGGCCTCCATCACACTAAGGGTTCATGGGCCTCCATCACACTAAGGGTTCATGGGCCTCCATCACACTAAGGGTTCCTGGGCCTCCATCACACTAAGGGTTCATGGGCCTCCATCACACTAAGGGTTCCTGGGCCTCCATCACACTAAGGGTTCATGGGCCTCCATCACACTAAGGGTTCCTGGGCCTCCATCACACTAAGGGTTCATGGGCCTCCATCACACTAAGGGTTCATGGGTCCTCCATCACACTAAGGGTTCATGGGCCTCCATCACACTAAGGGTTCATGGGCCTCCATCACACTAAGGGTTCCTGGGCCTCCATCACACTAAGGGTTCATGGGCCTCCATCACACTAAGGGTTCATGGGCCTCCGTCACACTAAGGGTTCCTGGGCCTCCATCACACTAAGGGTTCATGGGCCTCCATCACACTAAGGGTTCCTGGGCCTCCATCACACTAAGGGTTCCTGGGCCTCCATCACACTAAGGGTTCATGGGCCTCCATCACACTAAGGGTTCATGGGCCTCCATCACACTAAGGGTTCCTGGGCCTCCATCACACTAAGGGTTCCTGGGCCTCCATCACACTAAGGGTTCATGGGCCTCCATCACACTAAGGGTTCTGGGCCTCCATCACACTAAGGGTTCATGGGCCTCCATCACACTAAGGGTTCATGGGCCTCCATCACACTAAGGGTTCATGGGCCTCCATCACACTAAGGGTTCATGGGCCTCCATCACACTAAGGGTTCATGGGCCTCCATCACACTAAGGGTTCATGGGCCTCCATCACACTCAGGGTTCATGGGCCTCCATCACACTAAGGGTTCTGGGCCTCCATCACACTAAGGGTTCCTGAGCCTCCATCACACTCATGGTTCCTGGGCCTCCATCACACTAAGGGTTCATGGGCCTCCATCACACTAAGGGTTCATGGGCCTCAATCACACTAAGGGTTCATGGGTCTCCATCACACTAAGGGTTCATGGGCCTCCATTCACACTAAGGGTTCATGGGTCTCCATCACACTAAGGGTTCATGGGTCCTCCATCACACTAAGGGGTCTTGGGCCTCCATCACACTAAGGGTTCATGGGCCTCCATCACACTAAGGGTTCATGGGCCTCCATCACACTAAGGGTTCATGGGCCTCCATCACACTAAGGGTTCATGGGCCTCCATCACACTCAGGGTTCATGGGCCTCCATCTCGCTAAGGGTTTCTGGGCCTCCATCACAATAAGGGTTCCTGAGCCTCCATCACACTCAGGGTTCCTGGGCCTCCATCACACGAAGGGTTCATGGGCCTCCATCACACTAAGGGTTCATGGGCCTCCATCACACTAAGGGTTCATGGGTCTCCATCACACTAAGGGTTCATGGGCCTCCATCACACTAAGGGTTCATGGGTCTCCATCACACTAAGGGTTCATGGGTCTCCATCACACTAAGGGTTCTTGGGCCTCCATCACACTAAGGGTTCATGGGCCTCCATCACACTAAGGGTTCATGGGCCTCCATCACACTCAGGGTTCATGGGCCTCCATCACACTAAGAGTTTCTGGGCCTCCATCACAATAAGGGTTCCTGAGCCTCCATCACACTCAGGGTTCCTGGGCCTCCATCACACTAAGGGTTCATGGGCCTCCATCACACGAAGGGTTCATGGGCCTCCATCACACTAAGGGTTCATGGGTCTCCATCACACTAAGGGTTCATTGGCCTCCATCACACTAAGGGTTCATGGGCCTCTATCACACTAAGGGTTCATGGGTCTCCATCACACTAAGGGTTCATGGGTCTCCATCACACTAAGGGTTCATGGGCCTCCATCACACTAAGGGTTCATGGGCCTCCATCACACTAAGGGTTCCTGGGCCTCCATCACACTAAGAGTTCATGGGCCTCCATCACACTAAGGGTTCCTGGGCCTTAATCACACTAAGTGTTCATGGGCCTCCATCACACTAAGGGTTCATGGGCCTCCATCACACTAAGGGTTCATGGGCCTCCATCACACTAAGGGTTCATGGGCCTCCGTCACACTAAGGGTTCATGGGCCTCCATCACACTAAGGGTTCATGGGCCTCCATCACACTAAGGGTTCCTGGGCCTCCGTCACACTAAGGGTTCATGGGCCTCCAATACACTAAGGGTTCATGGGCCTCCGTCACACTAAGGGTTCCTGGGCCTCCATCACATTAAGGGTTCCTGGGCCTCCATCACACTAAGGGTTCATGGGCCTCCATCACACTAAGGGTTAATGGGCCTCCATCACACTAAGGGTTCATGGGCCTCCATCACACTAAGGGTTCATGGGCCTCCATCACACTAAGGGTTCTTGGGCCTCCATCACACTAAGGGTTCATGGGACTTCATCACACTAAGGGTTCATGGGCCTCCATCACACTAAGGGTTAATGGGCCTCCATCACACTAAGGGTTCATGGGCCTCCATCACACTAAGGGTTCATGGGCCTCCATCACACTAAGGGTTCATGGGCCTCCATCACACTCAGGGTTCATGGGCCTCCATCACACAAAGAGTTTCTGGGCCTCCATCACAATAAGGGTTCCTGAGCCTCCATCACACTCATGGTTCCTGGGCCTCCATCACACTAAGGGTTCATGGGCCTCCATCACACTAAGGGTTCATGGGCCTCCATCACACTAAGGGTTCATGGGTCTCCATCACACTAAGGGTTCACGGGCCTCTATTACACTAAGGGTTCATGGGTCTCCATCACACTAAGGGTTCATGGGTCTCCATCACACTAAGGGGTCTTGGGCCTCCATCACACTAAGGGTTCATGGGCCTCCATCACACTAAGGGTTCATGGGCCTCCATCACACTAAGGGTTCATGGGCCTCCATCACACTAAGGGTTCATGGGCCTCCATCACACTCAGGGTTCATGGGCCTCCATCTCGCTAAGGGTTTCTGGGCCTCCATCACAATAAGGGTTCCTGAGCCTCCATCACACTCAGGGTTCCTGGGCCTCCATCACACGAAGGGTTCATGGGCCTCCATCACACTAAGGGTTCATGGGCCTCCATCACACTAAGGGTTCATGGGTCTCCATCACACTAAGGGTTCATGGGCCTCCATCACACTAAGGGTTCATGGGTCTCCATCACACTAAGGGTTCATGGGTCTCCATCACACTAAGGGTTCTTGGGCCTCCATCACACTAAGGGTTCATGGGCCTCCATCACACTAAGGGTTCATGGGCCTCCATCACACTCAGGGTTCATGGGCCTCCATCACACTAAGAGTTTCTGGGCCTCCATCACAATAAGGGTTCCTGAGCCTCCATCACACTCAGGGTTCCTGGGCCTCCATCACACTAAGGGTTCATGGGCCTCCATCACACGAAGGGTTCATGGGCCTCCATCACACTAAGGGTTCATGGGTCTCCATCACACTAAGGGTTCATTGGCCTCCATCACACTAAGGGTTCATGGGCCTCTATCACACTAAGGGTTCATGGGTCTCCATCACACTAAGGGTTCATGGGTCTCCATCACACTAAGGGTTCATGGGCCTCCATCACACTAAGGGTTCATGGGCCTCTATCACACTAAGGGTTCCTGGGCCTCCATCACACTAAGAGTTCATGGGCCTCCATCACACTAAGGGTTCCTGGGCCTTAATCACACTAAGTGTTCATGGGCCTCCATCACACTAAGGGTTCATGGGCCTCCATCACACTAAAGGTTCATGGGCCTCCATCACACTAAGGGTTCATGGGCCTCCGTCACACTAAGGGTTCATGGGCCTCCATCACACTAAGGATTCATGGGCCTCCATCACACTAAGGGTTCCTGGGCCTCCGTCACACTAAGGGTTCATGGGCCTCCAATACACTAAGGGTTCATGGGCCTCCGTCACACTAAGGGTTCCTGGGCCTCCATCACATTAAGGGTTCCTGGGCCTCCATCACACTAAGGGTTCCTGGGCCTCCATCACACTAAGGGTTCATGGGCCTCCATCACACTAAGGATTCCTAGGCCTCAATCACACTAAGGGTTCATGGGCCTCCATCACACTAAGGGTTCATGGGCCTCCATCACACTAAGGGTTCCTGGGCCACCATCACACTAAGGGTTCCTGGGCCTCCATCATACTAAGGGTTCCTGGGCCTCCATCACACTAAGGGTTCATGGGCCTCCATCACACTAAGGATTCATGGGCCTCCATCACACTAAGGGTTCATGGGCCTCCATCACACTAAGGGTTCATGGGCCTCCATCACACTAAGGGTTCATGGGCCTCCATCACACTAAGGGTTCATGGGCCTCCATGACACTAAGGGTTTCTGGGCCTCCATCACAATAAGGGTTCCTGAGCCTCCATCACACTCAGGGTTCCTGGGCCTCCATCACACTAAGGGTTCATGGGCCTCCATCACACTAAGGGTTCCTGGGCCTCCATCACACTCAGGGTTCCTGGGCCTCCATCACACTAAGGGTTCATGGGTCTCCATCACACTAAGGGTTCATGGGCCTCCATCACACTAAGGGTTCATGGGTCTCCATCACACTAAGGGTTCATGGGTCTCCATCACACTAAGGGGTCTTGGGCCTCCATCACACTAAGGGTTCATGGGCCTCCATCACACTAAGGGTTCATGGGCCTCCATCACACTAAGGGTTCATGGGCCTCCATCACACTAAGGGTTCATGGGCCTCCATCACACTCAGGGTTCATGGGCCTCCATCTCGCTAAGGGTTTCTGGGCCTCCATCACAATAAGGGTTCCTGAGCCTCCATCACACTCAGGGTTCCTGGGCCTCCATCACAATAAGGGTTCCTGAGCCTCCATCACACTCAGGGTTCCTGGGCCTCCATCACACGAAGGGTTCATGGGCCTCCATCACACTAAGGGTTCATGGGCCTCCATCACACTAAGGGTTCATGGGTCTCCATCACACTAAGGGTTCATGGGCCTCCATCACACTAAGGGTTCATGGGTCTCCATCACACTAAGGGTTCATGGGTCTCCATCACACTAAGGGTTCTTGGGCCTCCATCACACTAAGGGTTCATGGGCCTCCATCACACTAAGGGTTCCTGGGCCTCCATCACACTAAGGGTTCATGGGCCTCCATCACACTAAGGGTTCATGGGCCTCCGTCACACTAAGGGTTCATGGGCCTCCATCACACTAAGGGTTCATGGGCCTCCGTCACACTAAGGGTTCCTGGGCCTCCGTCACACTAAGGGTACATGGGCCTCCAATACACTAAGGGTTCATGGGCCTCCGTCACACTAAGGGTTCCTGGGCCTCCATCACATTAAGGGTTCATGGGCCTCCATCACACTAAGGGTTCCCGGGCCTCCATCACACTAAGGGTTCATGGGCCTCCATCACACTAAGGGTTCCTGGGCCTCCATCACACTAAGGGTTCATGGGCCTCCATCACACTAAGGGTTCATGGGCCTCCATCACACTAAGGGTTCCTGGGCCTCCATCACACTAAGGGTTCCTGGGCCTCCATCATACTAAGGGTTCCTGGGCCTCCATCACACTAGGGGTTCATGGGCCTCCATCACACTAAGGATTCATGGGCCTCCATCACACTAAGGGTTCATGGGCCTCCATCACACTAAGGGTTCATGGGCCTCCATCACACTAAGGCTTCATGTGCCTCCATCACACTAAGGGTTCATGGGCCTCCGTCACACTAAGGGTTCCTGGGCCTTCATCACACTAAGGGTTCATGGGCCTCCATCACACTATGGGTTCCTGGGCCTCCATCACACTAAGGGTTCCTTGGCCTCCATCACACTAAGGGTTCCTGGGCCTCCATCACACTAAGGGTTCCTGGGCCTCCATCACACTAAGGGTTCATGGGTCTCCATCACACTAAGGGTTCATGGGCCTCCATCACACTAAGGGTTCATGGGCCTCCATCACA
Organism: Procambarus clarkii; assembly: GCF_040958095.1. Classification (NCBI taxonomy): domain Eukaryota; kingdom Metazoa; phylum Arthropoda; class Malacostraca; order Decapoda; family Cambaridae; genus Procambarus; species Procambarus clarkii. The sequence goes on from NC_091209.1 coordinate 25,978,429, forward strand.
CTAAGGGTTCCTGGGCCTCCATCACACTAAGGGTTCATGGGCCTCCATCACACTAAGGGTTCATGGGCCTCCGTCACACTAAGGGTTCCTGGGCCTCCATCACACTAAGGGTTCATGGGCCTCCATCACACTAAGGGTTCCTGGGCCTCCATCACACTAAGGGTTCCTGGGCCTCCATCACACTAAGGGTTCATGGGCCTCCATCACACTAAGGGTTCATGGGCCTCCGTCACACTAAGGGTTCCTGGGCCTCCATCACACTAAGGGTTCCTGGGCCTCCATCACACTAAGGGTTCATGGGCCTCCATCACACTAAGGGTTCTTGGGCCTCCATCACACTAAGGGTTCATGGGACTTTATCACACTAAGGGTTCATGGGCCTCCATCACACTAAGGGTTAATGGGCCTCCATCACACTAAGGGTTCATGGGCCTCCATCACACTAAGGGTTCATGGGCCTCCATCACACTAAGGGTTCATGGGCCTCCATCACACTCAGGGTTCATGGGCCTCCATCACACAAAGAGTTTCTGGGCCTCCATCACAATAAGGGTTCCTGAGCCTCCATCACACTCATGGTTCCTGGGCCTCCATCACACTAAGGGTTCATGGGCCTCCATCACACTAAGGGTTCATGGGCCTCCATCACACTAAGGGTTCATGGGTCTCCATCACACTAAGGGTTCATGGGCCTCCATTACACTAAGGGTTCATGGGTCTCCATCACACTAAGGGTTCATGGGTCTCCATCACACTAAGGGGTCTTGGGCCTCCATCACACTAAGGGTTCATGGGCCTCCATCACACTAAGGGTTCATGGGCCTCCATCACACTAAGGGTTCATGGGCCTCCATCACACTAAGGGTTCATGGGCCTCCATCACACTCAGGGTTCATGGGCCTCCATCTCGCTAAGGGTTTCTGGGCCTCCATCACAATAAGGGTTCCTGAGCCTCCATCACACTCAGGGTTCCTGGGCCTCCATCACACGAAGGGTTCATGGGCCTCCATCACACTAAGGGTTCATGGGCCTCCATCACACTAAGGGTTCATGGGTCTCCATCACACTAAGGGTTCATGGGCCTCCATCACACTAAGGGTTCATGGGTCTCCATCACACTAAGGGTTCATGGGTCTCCATCACACTAAGGGTTCTTGGGCCTCCATCACACTAAGGGTTCATGGGCCTCCATCACACTAAGGGTTCATGGGCCTCCATCACACTCAGGGTTCATGGGCCTCCATCACACTAAGAGTTTCTGGGCCTCCATCACAATAAGGGTTCCTGAGCCTCCATCACACTCAGGGTTCCTGGGCCTCCATCACACTAAGGGTTCATGGGCCTCCATCACACGAAGGGTTCATGGGCCTCCATCACACTAAGGGTTCATGGGTCTCCATCACACTAAGGGTTCATTGGCCTCCATCACACTAAGGGTTCATGGGCCTCTATCACACTAAGGGTTCATGGGTCTCCATCACACTAAGGGTTCATGGGTCTCCATCACACTAAGGGTTCATGGGCCTCCATCACACTAAGGGTTCATGGGCCTCCATCACACTAAGGGTTCCTGGGCCTCCATCACACTAAGAGTTCATGGGCCTCCATCACACTAAGGGTTCCTGGGCCTTAATCACACTAAGTGTTCATGGGCCTCCATCACACTAAGGGTTCATGGGCCTCCATCACACTAAGGGTTCATGGGCCTCCATCACACTAAGGGTTCATGGGCCTCCGTCACACTAAGGGTTCATGGGCCTCCATCACACTAAGGGTTCATGGGCCTCCATCACACTAAGGGTTCCTGGGCCTCCGTCACACTAAGGGTTCATGGGCCTCCAATACACTAAGGGTTCATGGGCCTCCGTCACACTAAGGGTTCCTGGGCCTCCATCACATTAAGGGTTCCTGGGCCTCCATCACACTAAGGGTTCCTGGGCCTCCATCACACTAAGGGTTCATGGGCCTCCATCACACTAAGGATTCCTGGGCCTCAATCACACTAAGGGTTCATGGGCCTCCATCACACTAAGGGTTCATGGGCCTCCATCACACTAAGGGTTCCTGGGCCACCATCACACTAAGGGTTCCTGGGCCTCCATCATACTAAGGGTTCCTGGGCCTCCATCACACTAAGGGTTCATGGGCCTCCATCACACTAAGGATTCATGGGCCTCCATCACACTAAGGGTTCATGGGCCTCCATCACACTAAGGGTTCATGGGCCTCCATCACACTAAGGGTTCATGGGCCTCCATCACACTAAGGGTTCATGGGCCTCCATGACACTAAGGGTTTCTGGGCCTCCATCACAATAAGGGTTCCTGAGCCTCCATCACACTCAGGGTTCCTGGGCCTCCATCACACTAAGGGTTCATGGGCCTCCATCACACTAAGGGTTCCTGGGCCTCCATCACACTCAGGGTTCCTGGGCCTCCATCACACTAAGGGTTCATGGGTCTCCATCACACTAAGGGTTCATGGGCCTCCATCACACTAAGGGTTCATGGGTCTCCATCACACTAAGGGTTCATGGGTCTCCATCACAATAAGGGGTCTTGGGCCTCCATCACACTAAGGGTTCATGGGCCTCCATCACACTAAGGGTTCATGGGCCTCCATCACACTAAGGGTTCATGGGCCTCCATCACACTCAGGGTTCATGGGCCTCCATCACACTCAGAGTTCATGGGCCTCCATCTCGCTAAGGGTTTCTGGGCCTCCATCACAATAAGGGTTCCTGAGCCTCCATCACACTCAGGGTTCCTGGGCCTCCATCACACGAAGGGTTCATGGGCCTCCATCACACTAAGGGTTCATGGGCTTCCATCACACTAAGGGTTCATGGGTCTCCATCACACTAAGGGTTCATGGGCCTCCATCACACTAAGGGTTCATGGGTCTCCATCACACTAAGGGTTCATGGGTCTCCATCACACTAAGGGTTCTTGGGCCTCCATCACACTAAGGGTTCATGGGCCTCCATCACACTAAGGGTTCCTGGGCCTCCATCACACTAAGGGTTCATGGGCCTCCATCACACTAAGGGTTCATGGGCCTCCGTCACACTAAGGGTTCATGGGCCTCCATCACACTAAGGGTTCATGGGCCTCCATCACACTAAGGGTTCCTGGGCCTCCGTCACACTAAGGGTACATGGGCCTCCAATACACTAAGGGTTCATGGGCCTCCGTCACACTAAGGGTTCCTGGGCCTCCATCACATTAAGGGTTCATGGGCCTCCATCACACTAAGGGTTCCCGGGCCTCCATCACACTAAGGGTTCATGGGCCTCCATCACACTAAGGGTTCCTGGGCCTCCATCACACTAAGGGTTCATGGGCCTCCATCACACTAAGGGTTCATGGGCCTCCATCACACTAAGGGTTCCTGGGCCTCCATCACACTAAGGGTTCCTGGGCCTCCATCATACTAAGGGTTCCTGGGCCTCCATCACACTAGGGGTTCATGGGCCTCCATCACACTAAGGATTCATGGGCCTCCATCACACTAAGGGTTCATGGGCCTCCATCACACTAAGGGTTCATGGGCCTCCATCACACTAAGGCTTCATGTGCCTCCATCACACTAAGGGTTCATGGGCCTCCGTCACACTAAGGGTTCCTGGGCCTTCATCACACTAAGGGTTCATGGGCCTCCATCACACTATGGGTTCCTGGGCCTCCATCACACTAAGGGTTCCTTGGCCTCCATCACACTAAGGGTTCCTGGGCCTCCATCACACTCAGGGTTCCTGGGCCTCCATCACACGAAGGGTTCATGGGCCTCCATCACACTAAGGGTTCATGGGTCTCCATCACACTAAGGGTTCATGGGCCTCCATCCCACTAAGGGTTCATGGGCCTCCATCACACTAAGGGTTCATGGGCCTCCATCACACTAAGGGTTCATGGGCCTCCATCACACTCAGGGTTCATGGGCCTCCATCTCGCTAAGGGTTTCTGGGCCTCCATCACAATAAGGGTTCCTGAGCCTCCATCACACTCAGGGTTCCTGGGCCTCCATCACACGAAGGGTTCATGGGCCTCCATCACACTAAGGGTTCATGGGCCTCCATCACACTAAGGGTTCATGGGTCTCCATCACACTAAGGGTTCATGGGCCTCCATCACAATAAGGGTTCCTGAGCCTCCATCACACTCAGGGTTCCTGGGCCTCCATCACACTAAGGGTTCATGGGCCTCCATCACACGAAGGGTTCATGGGCCTCCATCACACTAAGGGTTCATGGGTCTCCATCACACTAAGGGTTCATTGGCCTCCATCACACTAAGGGTTCATGGGCCTCTATCACACTAAGGGTTCATGGGTCTCCATCACACTAAGGGTTCATGGGTCTCCATCACACTAAGGGTTCATGGGCCTCCATCACACTAAGGGTTCATGGGTCTCCATCACACTAAGGGTTCATGGGCCTCCATCACAATAAGGGTTCCTGAGCCTCCATCACACTCAGGGTTCCTGGGCCTCCATCACACTAAGGGTTCATGGGCCTCCATCACACGAAGGGTTCATGGGCCTCCATCACACTAAGGGTTCATGGGTCTCCATCACACTAAGGGTTCATTAGCCTCCATCACACTAAGGGTTCATGGGCCTCTATCACACTAAGGGTTCATGGGTCTCCATCACACTAAGGGTTCATGGGTCTCCATCACACTAAGGGTTCATGGGCCTCCATCACACTAAGGGTTCATGGGCCTCCATCACACTAAGGGTTCCTGGGCCTCCATCACACTAAGAGTTCATGGGACTCCATCACACTAAGGGTTCCTGGGCCTTAATCACACTAAGTGTTCATGGGCCTCCATCACACTAAGGGTTCATGGGCCTCCATCACACTAAGGGTTCATGGGTCTCCATCACACTAAGGGTTCATGGGCCTCCATCACAATAAGGGTTCCTGAGCCTCCATCACACTCAGGGTTCCTGGGCCTCCATCACACTAAGGGTTCATGGGCCTCCATCACACGAAGGGTTCATGGGCCTCCATCACACTAAGGGTTCATGGGTCTCCATCACACTAAGGGTTCATTGGCCTCCATCACACTAAGGGTTCATGGGCCTCTATCACACTAAGGGTTCATGGGTCTCCATCACACTAAGGGTTCATGGGTCTCCATCACACTAAGGGTTCATGGGCCTCCATCACACTAAGGGTTCATGGGCCTCCATCACACTAAGGGTTCCTGGGCCTCCATCACACTAAGAGTTCATGGGACTCCATCACACTAAGGGTTCCTGGGCCTTAATCACACTAAGTGTTCATGGGCCTCCATCACACTAAGGGTTCATGGGCCTCCATCACACTAAGGGTTCATGGGTCTCCATCACACTAAGGGTTCATGGGCCTCCATCACAATAAGGGTTCCTGAGCCTCCATCACACTCAGGGTTCCTGGGCCTCCATCACTCTAAGGGTTCATGGGCCTCCATCACACGAAGGGTTCATGGGCCTCCATCACACTAAGGGTTCATGGGTCTCCATCACACTAAGGGTTCATTGGCCTCCATCACACTAAGGGTTCATGGGCCTCTATCACACTAAGGGTTCATGGGTCTCCATCACACTAAGGGTTCATGGATCTCCATCACACTAAGGGTTCATGGGCCTCCATCACACTAAGGGTTCATGGGCCTCCATCACACTAAGGGTTCCTGGGCCTCCATCACACTAAGAGTTCATGGGCCTCCATCACACTAAGGGTTCCTGGGCCTTAATCACACTAAGTGTTCATGGGCCTCCATCACACTAAGGGTTCATGGGCCTCCATCACACTAAGGGTTCATGGGCCTCCATCACACTAAGGGTTCATGGGCCTCCGTCACACTAAGGGTTCATGGGCCTCCATCACACTAAGGGTTCATGGGCCTCCATCACACTAAGGGTTCCTGGGCCTCCGTCACACTAAGGGTTCATGGGCCTCCAATACACTAAGGGTTCATGGGCCTCCGTCACACTAAGGGTTCCTGGGCCTCCATCACATTAAGGGTTCCTGGGCCTCCATCACACTAAGGGTTCCTGGGCCTCCATCACACTAAGGGTTCATGGGCCTCCATCACACTAAGGATTCCTGGGCCTCAATCACACTAAGGGTTCATGGGCCTCCATCACACTAAGGGTTCATGGGCCTCCATCACACTAAGGGTTCCTGGGCCACCATCACACTAAGGGTTCCTGGGCCTCCATCATACTAAGGGTTCCTTGGCCTCCATCACACTAAGGGTTCATGGGCCTCCATCACACTAAGGATTCATGGGCCTCCATCACACTAAGGGTTCATGGGCCTCCATCACACTAAGGGTTCATGGGCCTCCATCACACTAAGGGTTCATGGGCCTCCATCACACTAAGGGTTCATGGGCCTACATGACACTAAGGGTTTCTGGGCCTCCATCACAATAAGGGTTCCTGAGCCTCCATCACACTCAGGGTTCCTGGGCCTCCATCACACTAAGGGTTCATGGGCCTCCATCACACAAAGGGTTCCTGGGCCTCCATCACACTCAGGGTTCCTGGGCCTCCATCACACTAAGGGTTCATGGGTCTCCATCACACTAAGGGTTCATGGGCCTCCATCACACTAAGGGTTCATGGGTCTCCATCACACTAAGGGTTCATGGGTCTCCATCAGACTAAGGGGTCTTGGGCCTCCATCACACTAAGGGTTCATGGGCCTCCATCACACTAAGGGTTCATGGGCCTCCATCACACTAAGGGTTCATGGGCCTCCATCACACTAAGGGTTCATGGGCCTCCATCACACTCAGGGTTCATGGGCCTCCATCTCGCTAAGGGTTTCTGGGCCTCCATCACAATAAGGGTTCCTGAGCCTCCATCACACTCAGGGTTCCTGGGCCTCCATCACACGAAGGGTTCATGGGCCTCCATCACACTACGGGTTCATGGGCCTCCATCACACTAAGGGTTCATGGGTCTCCTTCACACTAAGGGTTCATGGGCCTCCATCACACTAAGGGTTCATGGGTCTCCATCACACTAAGGGTTCATGGGTCTCCATCACACTAAGGGTTCTTGGGCCTCCATCACACTAAGGGTTCATGGGCCTCCATCACACTAAGGGTTCCTGGGCCTCCATATCACACTAAGGGTTCATGGGCCTCCATCACACTAAGGGTTCATGGGCCTCCGTCACACTAAGGGTTCATGGGCCTCCATCACACTAAGGGTTCATGGGCCTCCATCACATTAAGGGTTCCTGGGCCTCCGTCACACTAAGGGTACATGGGCCTCCAATACACTAAGGGTTCATGGGCCTCCGTCACACTAAGGGTTCCTGGGCCTCCATCACATTAAGGGTTCATGGGCCTCCATCACACTAAGGGTTCCCGGGCCTCCATCACACTAAGGGTTCATGGGCCTCCATCACACTAAGGGTTCATGGGCCTCCATCACACTAAGGGTTCATGGGCCTCCATCACATTAAGGGTTCATGGGCCTCCATCACACTCAGGGTTCATGGGCCTCCATCTCGCTAAGGGTTTCTGGGCCTCCATCACAATAAGGGTTCCTGAGCCTCCATCACACTCAGGGTTCCTGGGCCTCCATCACACGAAGGGTTCATGGGCCTCCATCACACTACGGGTTCATGGGCCTCCATCACACTAAGGGTTCATGGGTCTCCTTCACACTAAGGGTTCATGGGCCTCCATCACACTAAGGGTTCATGGGTCTCCATCACACTAAGGGTTCATGGGTCTCCATCACACTAAGGGTTCTTGGGCCTCCATCACACTAAGGGTTCATGGGCCTCCATCACACTAAGGGTTCCTGGGCCTCCATCACACTAAGGGTTCATGGGCCTCCATCACACTAAGGGTTCATGGGCCTCCGTCACACTAAGGGTTCATGGGCCTCCATCACACTAAGGGTTCATGGGCCTCCATCACACTAAGGGTTCCTGGGCCTCCGTCACACTAAGGGTACATGGGCCTCCAATACACTAAGGGTTCATGGGCCTCCGTCACACTAAGGGTTCCTGGGCCTCCATCACATTAAGGGTTCATGGGCCTCCATCACACTAAGGGTTCCCGGGCCTCCATCACACTAAGGGTTCATGGGCCTCCATCACACTAAGGGTTCCTGGGCTTCCATCACACTAAGGGTTCATGGGCCTCCATCACACTAAGGGTTCATGGGCCTCCATCACACTAAGGGTTCCTGGGCCTCCATCACACTAAGGGTTCCTGGGCCTCCATCATACTAAGGGTTCCTGGGCCTCCATCACACTAGGGGTTCATGGGCCTCCATCACACTAAGGATTCATGGGCCTCCATCACACTAAGGGTTCATGGGCCTCCATCACACTAAGGGTTCATGGGCCTCCATCACACTAAGGCTTCATGTGCCTCCATCACACTAAGGGTTCAAGGGCCTCCATCACACTAAGGGTTTCTGGGCCTCCATCACAATAAGGGTTCCTGAGCCTCCATCACAATAAGGGTTCCTGGGCCTCCATCACACTAAGGGTTCATGGGCCTTCATCACACTAAGGGTTCCTGGGCCTCCATCACACTAAGGGTTCATGGGCCTCCATCACACTAAGGGTTCATGGGCCTCCATCACACTAAGGCTTCATGTGCCTCCATCACACTAAGGGTTCATGGGCCTCCATCACACTAAGGGTTTCTGGGCCTCCATCACAATAAGGGTTCCTGAGCCTCCATCACAATAAGGGTTCCTGGGCCTCCATCACACTAAGGGTTCATGGGCCTCCATCACACTAAGGGTTCCTGGGCCTCCATCACACTCAGGGTTCCTGGGCCTCCATCACACTAAGGGTTCATGGGCCTCCATCACACTAAGGGTTCATGGGCCTCCACCACACTAAGGGTTCATGGGCCTCCATCACACTAAGGGTTCATGGGCCTCCATCACACTAAGGGTTCATGGGCCTCCATCACACTAAGGGTTCATGGGCCTCCATCACACTAAGGGTTCCTGGGCCTCCATCACACTAAGGGTTCATGGGCCTCCATCACACTAAGGGTTCATGGGCCTCCGTCACACTAAGGGTTCCTGGGCCTCCATCACACTAAGGGTTCATGGGCCTCCATCACACTAAGGGTTCCTGGGCCTCCATCACACTAAGGGTTCCTGGGCCTCCATCACACTAAGGGTTCCTGGGCCTCCATCACACTAAGGGTTCCTGGGCCTCCATCACACTAAGGGTTAATGGGTCTCCATCACACTAAGGGTTCATGGGCCTCCGTCACACTAAGGGTTCCTGGGCCTCCATCACACTAAGGGTTCCTGGGCCTCCATCACACTAAGGGTTCATGGGCCTCCATCACACTAAGGGTTCTTGGGCCTCCATCACACTAAGGGTTCATGGGACTTCATCACACTAAGGGTTCATGGGCCTCCATCACACTAAGGGTTAATGGGCCTCCATCACACTAAGGGTTCATGGGCCTCCATCACACTAAGGGTTCATGGGCCTCCATCACACTAAGGGTTCATGGGCCTCCATCACACTCAGGGTTCATGGGCCTCCATCACACTAAGAGTTTCTGGGCCTCCATCACAATAAGGGTTCCTGAGCCTCCATCACACTCAGGGTTCCTGGGCCTCCATCACACTAAGGGTTCATGGGCCTCCATCACACTAAGGGTTCATGGGCCTCCATCACACTAAGGGTTCATGGGCCTCCATCACACTAAGGGTTCATTGGCCTCCATCACACTAAGGGTTCATGGGCCTCCATCACACTAAGGGTTCATGGGTCTCCATCACACTAAGGGTTCATGGGTCTCCATCACACTAAGGGTTCATGGGCCTCCATCACACTAAGGGTTCCTGGGCCTCCATCACACTAAGAGTTCATGGGCCTCCATCACACTAAGGGTTCCTGGGCCTCCATCACACTAAGTGTTCATGGGCCTCCATCACACTAAGGGTTCATGGGCCTCCATCACACTAAGGGTTCATAGGCCTCCATCACACTAAGGGTTCATAGGCCTCCGTCACACTATGGGTTCATGGGCCTCCATCACACTAAGGGTTCATGGGCCTCCATCACACTAAGGGTTCCTGGGCCTACGTCACTCTAAGGGTTCATGGGCCTCCAATACACTAAGGGTTCATGGGCCTCCGTCACACTAAGGGTTCCTGGGCCTCCATCACATTAAGGGTTCATGGGCCTCCATCACACTAAGGGTTCCTGGGCCTCCATCACACTAAGGGTTCATGGGCCTCCATCACACTAAGGATTCCTGGGCCTCCATCACACTAAGGGTTCATGGGCCTCCATCACACTAAGGGTTCGTGGGCCTCCATCACACTAAGGGTTCCTGGGCCTCCATCACACTAAGGGTTCCTGGGCCTCCATCATACTAAGGGTTCCTGGGCCTCCATCACACTAAGGGTTCATGGGCCTCCATCACACTAAGGATTCATGGGCCTCCATCACACTAAGGGTTCATGGGCCTCCATCACACTAAGGGTTCATGGGCCTCCATTACACTAAGGGTTCATGGGCCTCCATCACACTAAGGGTTCATGGGCCTCCATCACACTAAGGGTTTCTGGGCCTCCATCACAATAAGGGTTCCTTAGCCTCCATCACACTCAGGGTTCCTGGGCCTCCATCACACTAAGGGTTCATGGGCCTTCATCACACTAAGGGTTCCTGGGCCTCCATCACACTCAGGGTTCCTGGGCCTCCATCACACTAAGGGTTCATGGGCCTCCATCACACTAAGGGTTCATGGGCCTCCATCACACTAAGGGTTCCTGGGCCTCCATCACACTAAGGGTTCCTGAGCCTCCATCACACTAAGGGTTCCTGGGCCTCCATCACACTAAGGGTTCCTGGGCCTCAATCAAACTAAGGGTTCATGGGCCTCCATCACACTAAGGGTTCATGGGCCTCCATCACACTAAGGGTTCATGGGCCTCCATCACACTAAGGGTTCCTGGGCCTCCATCACACTAAGGGTTCATGGGCCTCCATCACACTAAGGGTTCATTGGCCTCCGTCACACTAAGGGTTCCTGGGCCTCCATCACACTAAGGGTTCATGGGCCTCCATCACACTAAGGGTTCCTGGGCCTCCATCACACTAAGGGTTCATGGGCCTCCATCACACTAAGGGTTCTTGGGCCTCCATCACACTAAGGGTTCATGGGACTTCATCACACTAAGGGTTCATGGGCCTCCATCACACTAAGGGTTCATGGGCCTCCATCACACTAAGGGTTCATGGGCCTATATCACACTAAGGGTTCATGGGCCTCCATCACACTAAGGGTTCATGGGCCTCCATCACACTCAGGGTTCATGGGCCTCCATCACACTAAGAGTTTCTGGGCCTCCATCACAATAAGGGTTCCTGAGCCTCCATCACACTCAGGGTTCCTGGGCCTCCATCACACTAAGGGTTCATGGGCCTTCATCACACTAAGGGTTCATGGGCCTCCATCACACTAAGGGTTCATGGGTCTCCATCACACTAAGGGTTCATTGGCCTCCATCACACTAAGGGTTCATGGGCCTCCATCACACTAAGGGTTCATGGGTCTCCATCACACTAAGGGTTCATGGGTCTCCATCACACTAAGGGTTCATGGGCCTCCATCACACTAAGGGTTCATGGGCCTCCATCACACTAAGGGTTCCTGGGCCTCCATCACACTAAGAGTTCATTTGCCTCCATCACACTAAGGGTTCCTGGGCCTCCATCACACTAAGTGTTCATGGGCCTCCATCACACTAAGGGTTCATGGGCCTCCATCACACTAAAGGTTCCTGGGCCTCCGTCACACTAAGGGTTCCTGGGCCTCCATCACACTAAGTGTTCATGGGCCTCCATCATACTAAGGGTTTCTAGGCCTCCATCACACTAAGGGTTCATGGGCCTCCATCACACTAAGGGTTCATGGGCCTCCGTCACACTAAGGGTTCCTGGGCCTCCATCACACTAAGGGTTCATGGGCCTCCATCACACTAAGGGTTCATGGGCCTCCATCACACTAAGGGTTCCTGGGCCTCCATCACACTAAGGGTTCCTGGGCCTCCATCACATTAAGGGTTCCTGGGCCTCCATCACACTAAGGGTTCATGGGTCTCCATTACACTAAGGGTTCATGGGCCTCCATCACACTAGGGGTTCATGGGCCTCCATCACACTAAGGGTTCCTGTGCCTCCATCACACTAAGGGTTCATGGGCCTCCATCACACTAAGGGTTCATGGGCCTCCATCACACTAAGGGTTCCTGGGCCTCCATCACACTAAGGGTTCATTGGCCTCCATCACACTAAGGGTTCATGGGCCTCCATCACACTAAGGGTTCATGGGCCTCCATCACACTAAGGGTTCATGGGCCTCCATCACACTAAGGGTTCCTGGGCCTCCATCACACTAAGGGTTCATGGGCCTCCATCACACTAAGGGTTCATGGGCCTCCATCACACTAAGGGTTCATGGGCCTCCATCACACTAAGGGTTCATGGGCCTCCATCACACTAAGGGTTAATGGGCCTCCATCACACTAAGGGTTCATGGGCCTCCATCACACTAAGGGTTCATGGGCCTCCATCACACTAAGGGTTCATGGGCCTCCATCACACTCAGGGTTCATGGGCCTCCATCACACTAAGAGTTTCTGGGCCTCCATCACAATAAGGGTTCCTGAGCCTCCATCACACTCAGGGTTCCTGGGCCTCCATCACACTAAGGGTTCATGGGCCTCCATCACACTAAGGGTTCATGGGCCTCCATCACACTAAGGGTTCATGGGTCTCCATCACACTAAGGGTTCATTGGCCTCCATCACACTAAGGGTTCATGGGCCTCCATCACACTAAGGGTTCATGGGTCTCCATCACACTAAGGGTTCATGGGTCTCCATCACACTAAGGGTTCATGGGCCTCCATCACACTAAGGGTTCCTGGGCCTCCATCACACTAAGAGTTCATGGGCCTCCATCACACTAAGGGTTCCTGGGCCTCCATCACACTAAGTGTTCATGGGCCTCCATCACACTAAGGGTTCATGGGCCTCCATCACACTAAGGGTTCATAGGCCTCCATCACACTAAGGGTTCATAGGCCTCCGTCACACTATGGGTTCATGGGCCTCCATCACACTAAGGGTTCATGGGCCTCCATCACACTAAGGGTTCCTGGGCCTACGTCACTCTAAGGGTTCATGGGCCTCCAATACACTAAGGGTTCATGGGCCTCCGTCACACTAAGGGTTCCTGGGCCTCCATCACATTAAGGGTTCATGGGCCTCCATCACACTAAGGGTTCCTGGGCCTCCATCACACTAAGGGTTCATGGGCCTCCATCACACTAAGGATTCCTGGGCCTCCATCACACTAAGGGTTCATGGGCCTCCATCACACTAAGGGTTCGTGGGCCTCCATCACACTAAGGGTTCCTGGGCCTCCATCACACTAAGGGTTCCTGGGCCTCCATCATACTAAGGGTTCCTGGGCCTCCATCACACTAAGGGTTCATGGGCCTCCATCACACTAAGGATTCATGGGCCTCCATCACACTAAGGGTTCATGGGCCTCCATCACACTAAGGGTTCATGGGCCTCCATTACACTAAGGGTTCATGGGCCTCCATCACACTAAGGGTTCATGGGCCTCCATCACACTAAGGGTTTCTGGGCCTCCATCACAATAAGGGTTCCTTAGCCTCCATCACACTCAGGGTTCCTGGGCCTCCATCACACTAAGGGTTCATGGGCCTTCATCACACTAAGGGTTCCTGGGCCTCCATCACACTCAGGGTTCCTGGGCCTCCATCACACTAAGGGTTCATGGGCCTCCATCACACTAAGGGTTCATGGGCCTCCATCACACTAAGGGTTCCTGGGCCTCCATCACACTAAGGGTTCCTGAGCCTCCATCACACTAAGGGTTCCTGGGCCTCCATCACACTAAGGGTTCCTGGGCCTCAATCAAACTAAGGGTTCATGGGCCTCCATCACACTAAGGGTTCATGGGCCTCCATCACACTAAGGGTTCATGGGCCTCCATCACACTAAGGGTTCCTGGGCCTCCATCACACTAAGGGTTCATGGGCCTCCATCACACTAAGGGTTCATTGGCCTCCGTCACACTAAGGGTTCCTGGGCCTCCATCACACTAAGGGTTCATGGGCCTCCATCACACTAAGGGTTCCTGGGCCTCCATCACACTAAGGGTTCATGGGCCTCCGTCACACTAAGGGTTCTTGGGCCTCCATCACACTAAGGGTTCATGGGACTTCATCACACTAAGGGTTCATGGGCCTCCATCACACTAAGGGTTCATGGGCCTCCATCACACTAAGGGTTCATGGGCCTATATCACACTAAGGGTTCATGGGCCTCCATCACACTAAGGGTTCATGGGCCTCCATCACACTCAGGGTTCATGGGCCTCCATCACACTAAGAGTTTCTGGGCCTCCATCACAATAAGGGTTCCTGAGCCTCCATCACACTCAGGGTTCCTGGGCCTCCATCACACTAAGGGTTCATGGGCCTTCATCACACTAAGGGTTCATGGGCCTCCATCACACTAAGGGTTCATGGGTCTCCATCACACTAAGGGTTCATTGGCCTCCATCACACTAAGGGTTCATGGGCCTCCATCACACTAAGGGTTCATGGGTCTCCATCACACTAAGGGTTCATGGGTCTCCATCACACTAAGGGTTCATGGGCCTCCATCACACTAAGGGTTCATGGGCCTCCATCACACTAAGGGTTCCTGGGCCTCCATCACACTAAGAGTTCATTTGCCTCCATCACACTAAGGGTTCCTGGGCCTCCATCACACTAAGTGTTCATGGGCCTCCATCACACTAAGGGTTCATGGGCCTCCATCACACTAAAGGTTCCTGGGCCTCCGTCACACTAAGGGTTCCTGGGCCTCCATCACACTAAGTGTTCATGGGCCTCCATCATACTAAGGGTTTCTAGGCCTCCATCACACTAAGGGTTCATGGGCCTCCATCACACTAAGGGTTCATGGGCCTCCGTCACACTAAGGGTTCCTGGGCCTCCATCACACTAAGGGTTCATGGGCCTCCATCACACTAAGGGTTCATGGGCCTCCATCACACTAAGGGTTCCTGGGCCTCCATCACACTAAGGGTTCCTGGGCCTCCATCACATTAAGGGTTCCTGGGCCTCCATCACACTAAGGGTTCATGGGTCTCCATTACACTAAGGGTTCATGGGCCTCCATCACACTAGGGGTTCATGGGCCTCCATCACACTAAGGGTTCCTGTGCCTCCATCACACTAAGGGTTCATGGGCCTCCATCACACTAAGGGTTCATGGGCCTCCGTCACACTAAGGGTTCCTGGGCCTCCATCACACTAAGGGTTCATTGGCCTCCATCACACTAAGGGTTCATGGGCCTCCATCACACTAAGGGTTCATGGGCCTCCATCACACTAAGGGTTCATGGGCCTCCATCACACTAAGGGTTCCTGGGCCTCCATCACACTAAGGGTTCATGGGCCTCCATCACACTAAGGGTTCATGGGCCTCCATCACACTAAGGGTTCATGGGCCTCCATCACACTAAGGGTTCATGGGCCTCCATCACACTCATGGATGAAACAAGCTTCAGTTATATGAATTACCTGTTGTGAAGAAGAACTGACTACAGGAGCATGAGAGTGACGGGGAAGGCTGGAGTGAAGGTGAGGTGTGAGCAGCGAGGAGCAGGAGCACTGCAACTGTGGACCCGACCCGTCCTCAGACCAAGTCCATTCCATGCAGTGGTCGACCCCAAAGACGCATTCATCAATTTTACCATGCTGTTCATTCTAAACAGAACTTTTCTCAAATATAAAATAATATTATTATATATTAACGTTTCGTGATTACAGGCACTGGTTAGGTTAGGTGTTTAGGTTCTGTTAGGGATTATTTGTATTTGTAGTACGTGGGTGAAGCATTTATTGCGTTGTAATTCGAACAAAAGTCGTTAGTGAAGCACTTGTTTCGGAAGTGTTCGAACGTCATTAGTTGTGAGACGTGTGTAAACTGTTGTTTATGTATGAACAGGGGGTTTGGCGGGTGCATGGATTGGTCTTTGGGTCTTTATTTAGAGCACGGGCTGGGACCAGATTGCCGCTGCCCGCAGCTGGAGCACTGCAACTGTGGCCAGATTGCCGCTCCCCGCAGCTGGAACACTGCAACTGTGGCCAGATTGCCGCTGCCCGCAGCTGGAACACTGCAACTGTGGCCAGATTGCCGCTGCCCGCAGCTGGAACACTGCAACTGTGGCCAGATTGCCGCTGCCCGCAGCTGGAACACTGCAACTGTGGCCAGATTGCCGCTGCCCGCAGCTGGAACACTGCAACTGTGGCCAGATTGCCGCTGCCCGCAGCTGGAACACTGCAACTGTGGCCAGATTGCCGCTGCCCGCAGCTGGAGCACTGCAACTGTGGGCCAGATTGTCGCTGCCCGCAGCTGGAACACTGCAACTGTGGGCCAGATTGCCGCTGCCCGCAGCTGGAGAACTGCAACTGTGGATCAGATTGCCGCTCCCCGCAGCTGGAACACTGCAACTGTGGGCCAGATTGTCGCTGCCCGCAGCTGGAGCACTGCAACTGTGGGCCAGATTGCCGCTGCCCGCAGCTGGAGCACTGCAACTGTGGGCCAGATTGCCGCTGCCCGCAGCTGGAGCACTGCAGCTGTGGGCCAGATTGCCGCTGCCCGCAGCTGGAGCACTGCAACTGTAGGCCAGATTGTCGCTGCCCGCAGCTGGAGCACTGCAACTGTGGGCCAGATTGCCGCTGCCCGCAGCTGGAGCACTGCAACTGTGGGCCAGATTGCCGCTGCCCGCAGCTGGAGCACTGCAACTGTGGGCCAGATTGCCGCTGCCCGCAGCTGGAACACTGCAACTGTGGGCCAGATTGTCGCTGCCCGCAGCTGGAGCACTGCAACTGTGGGCCAGATTGTCGCTGCCCGACTCTGGAGCACTACAACTGTGGCCAGATTGCCGCTGCCCGCAGCTGGAGCACTGCAACTGTGGATCAGATTGTCGCTGCCCGCAGCTGGAACACTGCAACTGTGGGGCCAGATTGTCGCTGTCCGCAGCTGGAGCACTGCAACTGTGGACCAGACTGCCGCTGCCCGCAGCTGGAGCACTGCAACTGTGGGCCAGATTGCCGCTGCCCGCAGCTGGAGCACTGCAACTGTGGATCAGATTGCCGCTGCCCGCAGCTGGAGCACTGCAACTGTGGACCAGATTGCCGCTGCCCGCAGCTGGAGCACTGCAACTGTGGACCAGATTGCCGCTGCCCGCAGCTGGAACACTGCAACTGTGGACCAGATTGCCGCTGCTTGCAGCTGGAGCACTGCAACTGTGGGCCAGATTGTCGCTGCCCGCAGCTGGAGCACTGCAACTGTGGGCCAGATTGCCGCTGCCCGCAGCTGGAGCACTGCAACTGTGGGCCAGATTGCCGCTGCCCGCAGCTGGAGCACTGCAGCTGTGGGTCAGATTGCCGCTGCCCGCAGCTGGAGCACTGCAACTGTGGGC
The DNA here is from genome assembly GCF_040958095.1 of Procambarus clarkii. Taxonomy (NCBI): domain Eukaryota; kingdom Metazoa; phylum Arthropoda; class Malacostraca; order Decapoda; family Cambaridae; genus Procambarus; species Procambarus clarkii. The sequence goes on from NC_091209.1 coordinate 25,995,974, forward strand.
CAGATTGTCGCTGCCCGCAGCTGGAGCACTGCAACTGTGGGCCAGATTGCCGCTGCCCGCAGCTGGAGCACTGCAACTGTGGGCCAGATTGCCGCTGCCCGCAGCTGGAGCACTGCAACTGTGGGCCAGATTGCCGCTGCCCGCAGCTGGAACACCGCAACTGTGGGCCAGATTGTCGCTGCCCGCAGCTGGAGCACTGCAACTGTGGGCCAGATTGTCGCTGCCCGCAGCTGGAGCACTGCAACTGTGGCCAGATTGCCGCTGCCCGCAGCTGGAGCACTGCAACTGTGGATCAGATTGTCGCTGCCCGCAGCTGGAACACTGCAACTGTGGGGCCAGATTGTCGCTGCCCGCAGCTGGAGCACTGCAACTGTGGACCAGACTGCCGCTGCCCGCAGCTGGAGCACTGCAACTGTGGGCCAGATTGCCGCTGCCCGCAGCTGGAGCACTGCAACTGTGGATCAGATTGCCGCTGCCCGCAGCTGGAGCACTGCAACTGTGGACCAGATTGCCGCTGCCCGCAGCTGGAGCACTGCAACTGTGGACCAGATTGCCGCTGCCCGCAGCTGGAGCACTGCAACTGTGGACCAGATTGCCGCTGCCCGCAGCTGGAGCACTGCAACTGTGGGCCAGATTGCCGCTGCCCGCAGCTGGAACACTGCAACTGTGGACCAGATTGCCGCTGCCCGCAGCTGGAGCACTGCAACTGTGGGGCCAGACTGCCGCTGCCCGCAGCTGGAGCACTGCAACTGTGGGGCCAGATTGCCGCTGCCCGCAGCTGGAACACTGCAACTGTGGGGCCAGATTGCCGCTGCCCGCAGCTGGAGCACTGCAACTGTGGGCCAGATTGCCGCTGCCCGCAGCTGAAGCACTGCAACTGTGGACCAGATTGCCGCTTCCCGCAGCTGGAGCACTGCAACTGTGGACCAGATTGCCGCTGCCCGCAGCTGGGGCACTGCAACTGTGGGGCCAGATTGCCGCTGCCCGCAGCTGGAGCACTGCAACTGTGGGCCAGATTGCCGCTGCCCGCAGCTGGAACACTGCAACTGTGGGCCAGATTGTCGCTGCCCGCAGCTGGAGCACTGCAACTGTGGGCCAGATTGTCGCTGCCCGCAGCTGGAGCACTGCAACTGTGGCCAGATTGCCGCTGCCCGCAGCTGGAGCACTGCAACTGTGGATCAGATTGTCGCTGCCCGCAGCTGGAACACTGCAACTGTGGAACAGATTGCCGCTGCTCGCAGCTGGAACACTGCAACTGTGGGCCAGATTGCCGCTGCCCGCAGCTGGAGCACTGCAACTGTGGGCCAGATTGCCGCTGCCCGCAGCTGGAGCACTGCAACTGTGGATCAGATTGCCGCTGCCCGCAGCTGGAGCACTGCAACTGTGGACCAGATTGCCGCTGCCCGCAGCTGGAGCACTGCAACTGTGGACCAGATTGCCGCTGCCCGCAGCTGGAGCACTGCAACTGTGGATCAGATTGTCGCTGCCCGCAGCTGGAACACTGCAACTGTGGACCAGATTGCCGCTGCTCGCAGCTGGAACACTGCAACTGTGGGCCAGATTGCCGCTGCCCGCAGCTGGAGCACTGCAACTGTGGGCCAGATTGCCGCTGCCCGCAGCTGGAGCACTGCAACTGTGGACCAGATTGCCGCTGCCCGCAGCTGGAGCACTGCAACTGTGGACCAGATTGCCGCTGCCCGCAGCTGGAGCACTGCAACTGTGGGCCAGACTGCCGCTGCCCGCAGCTGGAGCACTGCAACTGTGGGGCCAGATTGCCGCTGCCCGCAGCTGGAACACTGCAACTGTGGGGCCAGATTGCCGCTGCCCGCAGCTGGAGCACTGCAACTGTGGGCCAGATTGCCGCTGCCCGCAGCTGAAGCACTGCAACTGTGGACCAGATTGCCGCTTCCCGCAGCTGGAGCACTGCAACTGTGGACCAGATTGCCGCTGCCCGCAGCTGGGGCACTGCAACTGTGGGGCCAGATTGCCGCTGCCCGCAGCTGGAGCACTGCAACTGTGGGCCAGATTGCCGCTGCCCGCAGCTGGAACACTGCAACTGTGGGCCAGATTGTCGCTGCCCGCAGCTGGAGCACTGCAACTGTGGGCCAGATTGTCGCTGCCCGCAGCTGGAGCACTGCAACTGTGGCCAGATTGCCGCTGCCCGCAGTTGGAGCACTGCAACTGTGGATCAGATTGTCGCTGCCCGCAGCTGGAACACTGCAACTGTGGACCAGATTGCCGCTGCTCGCAGCTGGAACACTGCAACTGTGGGCCAGATTGCCGCTGCCCGCAGCTGGAGCACTGCAACTGTGGGCCAGATTGCCGCTGCCCGCAGCTGGAGCACTGCAACTGTGGATCAGATTGCCGCTGCCCGCAGCTGGAGCACTGCAACTGTGGACCAGATTGCCGCTGCCCGCAGCTGGAGCACTGCAACTGTGGACCAGATTGCCGCTGCCCGCAGCTGGAGCACTGCAACTGTGGACCAGATTGCCGCTGCCCGCAGCTGGAGCACTGCAACTGTGGGCCAGATTGCCGCTGCCCGCAGCTGGAACACTGCAACTGTGGGCCAGATTGCCGCTGCCCGCAGCTGGAGTACTGCAACTGTGGGCCAGATTGCCGCTGCCCGCAGTTGAAGCACTGCAACTGTGGACCAGATTGCCGCTGCCCGCAGCTGGAGCACTGCAACTGTGGACCAGATTGCCGCTGATCGCAGCTGGAGCACTGCAACTGTGGGGCCAGATTGCCGCTGCCCGCAGCTGGAGCACTGCAACTGTGGGGCCAGATTGCCGCTGCCCGCAGCTGGAACACTGCAACTGTGGGCCAGATTGCCGCTGCCCGCAGCTGGAGCACTGCAACTGTGGGCCAGATTGCCGCTGCCCGCAGCTGAAGCACTGCAACTGTGGACCAGATTGCCGCTGCCCGCAGCTGGAGCACTGCAACTGTGGACCAGATTGCCGCTGCCCGCAGCTGGAGCACTGCAACCGTTGGGCCAGATTGCCGCTGCCCGCAGCTGGAGCACTGCAACTGTGGGGCCAGATTGCCGCTGCCCGCAGCTGGAACACTGCAACTGTGGGCCAGATTGCCGCTGCCCGCAGCTGGAGCACTGCAACTGTGGGCCAGATTGCCGCTGCCCGCAGCTGGAACACTGCAACTGTGGGCCAGATTGCCGCTGCTTGCAGCTGGAGCACTGCAACTGTGGCCAGATTGCCGCTGCCCGCAGCTGGAGCACTGCAACTGTGGGGCCAGATTGTCGCTCCCCGCAGCTGGAACACTGCAACTGTGGGGCCAGATTGCCGCTGCCCGCAGCTGAAGCACTGCAACTGTGGACCAGATTGCCGCTGCCCGCAGCTGGAGCACTGCAACTGTGGACCAGATTGCCGCTGCCCGCAGCTGGAGCACTGCAACTGTGGGGCCAGATTGCCGCTGCCCGCAGCTGGAGCACTGCAACTGTGGGGCCAGATTGCCGCTGCCCGCAGCTGAAGCACTGCAACTGTGGACCAGATTGCCGCTGCCCGCAGCTGGAACACTGCAACTGTGGGCCAGATTGCCGCTGCTCGCAGCTGGAACACTGCAACTGTGGCCAGATTGCCGCTGCCCGCAGCTGGAACACTGCAACTGTGGGCCAGATTGCCGCTGCCCGCAGCTGGAACATTGCAACTGTAGGGCCAGATTGCCGCTGCTCGCAGCTGGAACACTGCAACTGTGGGGCCAGATTGCCGCTGCTCGCAGCTGGAACACTGCAACTGTGGGGCCAGATTGCCGCTGCCCGCAGCTGGAACACTGCAACTGTGGGGCCAGATTGCCGCTCCCAGCAGCTGGATCATTACAGTGATTGATTGCCTCCACCGAGCATGGGGAGGAAGCGGGGATTACCGGAAGCGGGACACATAACTCCACCACACTCACACCAGTCACAAGGTGTGTAGCAGTCGACCCTCACGTGTCCCTGTGTCCCTGTGTACCACTGGTGAGTGTTACACCCTCAAGCGTCACCTCTGTACCTCTGGTGAGTGTTACACCCTCAAGCGTCACCTCTGTACCTCTGGTGAGTGTTACACCCTCAAGCGTCACCTCTGTACCTCTGGTGAGTGTTACACCCTCAAGCGTCACCTGTGTACCACTGGTGAGTGTTACACCCTCAAGCGTCACCTCTGTACCTCTGGTGAGTGTTACACCCTCAAGCGTCACCTCTGTACCTCTGGTGAGTGTTACACCCTCAAGCGTTACCTGTGTACCGCTGGTGAGTGTTACACCCTCAAGCGTCACCTGTGTACCACTGGTGAGTGTTACACCCTCAAGTGTCACCTGTGTACCACTGGTGAGTGTTACACCCTCAAGTGTCACCTGTGTACCTCTGGTGAGTGTTACACCCTCAAGTGTCACCTGTGTACCTCTGGTGAGTGTTACACCCTCAAGCGTCACCTGTGTACCACTGGTGAGTGTTACACCCTCAAGTGTCACCTGTGTACCTCTGGTGAGTGTTACACCCTCAAGTGTCACCTGTGTACCTCTGGTGAGTGTTACACCCTCAAGTGTCACCTGTGTACCTCTGGTGAGTGTTACACCCTCAAGCGTCACCTCTGTACCTCTGGTGAGTGTTACACCCTCAAGCGTCACCTCTGTACCTCTGGTGAGTGTTACACCCTCAAGCGTCACCTCTGTACCTCTGGTGAGTGTTACACCCTCAAGCGTTACCTGTGTACCGCTGGTGAGTGTTACACCCTCAAGCGTCACCTGTGTACCACTGGTGAGTGTTACACCCTCAAGCGTCACCTCTGTACCTCTGGTGAGTGTTACACCCTCAAGCGTCACCTCTGTACCTCTGGTGAGTGTTACACCCTCAAGCGTTACCTGTGTACCGCTGGTGAGTGTTACACCCTCAAGCGTCACCTGTGTACCACTGGTGAGTGTTACACCCTCAAGTGTCACCTGTGTACCACTGGTGAGTGTTACACCCTCAAGTGTCACCTGTGTACCTCTGGTGAGTGTTACATCCTCAAGTGTCACCTGTGTACCTCTGGTGAGTGTTACACCCTCAAGCGTCACCTGTGTACCGCTGGTGAGTGTTACACCCTCAAGTGTCACCTGTGTACCTCTGGTGAGTGTTACACCCTCAAGTGTCACCTGTGTACCTCTGGTGAGTGTTACACCCTCAAGTGTCACCTGTGTACCTCTGGTGAGTGCTACACCCTCAAGTGTCACCTGTGTACCTCTGGTGAGTGTTACACCCTCAAGTGTCACCTGTGTACCACTGGTGAGTGTTACACCCCCGAGCGTCACCTGTGTACCTCTGATGAGTGTTAGTGACATAGGTTATGTACCACTGGTGAGTGTGTGTGGTACACGGGAGTCTTTCCTCTGTTGGTCAGGTGTGGTACACGGGAGTCTTTCCTCTGTTGGTCAGATGTGGTACACGGGAGTCTTTCCTCTGTTGGTCAGGTGTGGTACACGGGAGTCTTTCCTCTGTTGGTCAGGTGTGGTACACGGGAGTCTTTCCTCTATTGGTCAGGTGTGGTACACGGGAGTCTTTCCTCTATTGGTCAGGTGTGGTACACGGGAGTCTTTCCTCTGTTGGTCAGGTGTGGTACACGGGAGTCTTTCCTCTGTTGGTCAGGTGTGGTACACTGGAGTCTTTCCTCTGTTGGTCAGGTGTGGTACACGGGAGTCTTTCCTCTGTTGGTCAGGTGTGGTACACGGGAGTCTTTCCTCTATTGGTCAGGTGTGGTACACGGGAGTCTTTCCTCTATTGGTCAGGTGTGGTACACTGGAGTCTTTCCTCTGTTGGTCAGGTGTGGTACACGGGAGTCTTTCCTCTGTTGGTCAGGTGTGGTACACGGGAGTCTTTCCTCTGTTGGTCAGGTGTGGTACACGGGAGTCGGTCCTCTGAACTGCAATGGCGTTCGCAATAGAGTTAATGACATCATACAGTACGTCTGTGAACACCAAACTGACGTCATAGTGCTACAGGAGACGCTGGTAGGTGATGACTTCAACCCAAGGTTCAGCGGTTATCGCAAGTTCTCCCTGCCCTCTGGGGAAAGAAAACGGGGTCTCATCACTTTTGTAAATAACAGCATTCCCGCACAGATTATTGATGACCTGCACATGGGGGATGACTATGAATCACTGGGAGTAACCCTTTACTTAAACAATAATGCCCTACATATAATCAACCTGTATGTGCCACAGAGTAAACTTGACCTTGACACACAGCCTGAATTTGTTAATGAAGAACCTACCCTGCTGGTCGGTGACCTTAATGCCAGACACCCACACTTTGGTGCCAACTGTCATCAGCCCAATGTCAATGGACGGAAACTGCCACTCATGTCAGGCGGAGTGAAAACCTTGGGGTCCTGGGTGATGAACAGCCAACGCACCTAATAGGCGGAAGACTGGACTATGCTCTCCTGCTGAATGCACAGGACACGGATGCCAGTACACACATTGTGCACAGTTTATGTAGTGACCATTCGGCACTGATTACCTCCGTCGACATGAGCAAGAGAAGGAAAGAGACAAGTAAAAGAAAAAGGTTATCACTCGGACCAGATATGAGGCCGCACTTCATAAACAGGATGAGTGACTGGTTCACGGAATACCAAATCCCAGAAGACATTGATACATTTGTTGATGACCTTAATCACCAAATTGAGAGCTGTCTCAGAGTTCCGCGCCGTACACCTGGGCGAAGTAACCCTCAGAGGAAGAAAATAAAATGGTATGAGAACGATTACATAAAGATGCTTAACGCAAATGTAAGAGACATGAGTAGAGAGTACCGGAGACATCCCACTGAAAGTAACCAAGAGCTGTTTAAAACTGTGTGTCAAGTAGCCAGGGAAGAGAAGATTAAAGAGCGGGAAAGACAATGGCTTGAGTACACTAGCTCTATTGGACGGGAAACATCTGCAAGACAAGTGTGGGCCAAAATTCAAATAGCTAAGGGGGGCAGAACCCGGCCTGCGGCTCACAAAGACCCCCAGGGTAAGGCTGAGGAACTAATTCACAAGTGGAGTGATGCAGCATCCTCCTCCTCCCTCATTGCAGAAATCAGCAGGAAACAGCTCCTGCGACATGATGACAGAAGAATTAGGATAACAAGAGCACTGTCTAGTGATGACGAATATGGGGAACCAATCACAGCCCAGGAAGAAAGGGGCGCTCTGAAAAATGGTAAAAGTACAGCACTTGGTAAAGATGGCGTCACCGACGACATACTCAATGCACTGTGTGAAGTGTCTGGGAATCCACTACTCCATCTGTTTAACAAATCATTCCTAAGTGGAGTGCTGCCCACACAATGGAAACACGCAATAATTGTTCCCATACCGAAGCCTAATGACCCTGGTAATTACAGACCTATCAGTATCGTGTCATGAACTTGCAAGATGCTTAAAAGGATCATCCTAAACCGACTGTTGCACAAAATAGGCAAGATAGGGGAGGGGGTCAATGGATTTGTTAAAGGACGGAGCACAGCAAATTGTACAGTTAATTACTTGGCTAATGACACGGTTAGGTACTCTGTATTTGTTGACATCTAAGGAGCCTTCGACAAAGCGCAGGGGGTTGCGATCCTGGACGAACTTGCATGCATGGGTGTCAAGGGGAGACTCATGAAATGGATTGAAGACTACCTCAGGGAGGAAAGCCATGGTTTGCTTCAATGGAGCAGTCTCCAGAACAATGAATATGGAACTCGGGACCCCCCAAGGCGGAGTCTTAAGCACTACACTATTTAATATACTTATGAACGCCATTGCAAATATTGATTTTCCGGAAGGAACACAACAAGTGGGATATGCAGATGATGTCCTAATACAAGCTCCCACCTTGGGAAAAATTGAACAGTCAATTGAACTCCTCGGAAGGAAATGTATTGAGCTCGGTTTCACTCTCTCCACAAACAAGACGAAGGCATACTCCCATCACAAGCGGAGAGCAAATGAAGAACTGCATGTTAATGGTGTAACACTTGAATGGGTTGACCACTATCGGTACCTTGGCGTCACTGTCGGCTCTAACAAGGGAAAGAAAGAGGAGCTCAATCAACTCGTAGGAACATGCAAAAGTCGACTCAGGGCACTGAAAGCTATGACCTGGAATGGACATAGACCCTCTATTGCCGTGCTTAAAATGATGTAGACAGTCTATGTGCGCTCCGTCATAGACTATGCCGCACCAGTTCTGTGCACCTACTCCCAAAGCGATATGAAAAGGCTAGAAAGCATTCAAAATGAAGCCATGACAATCATTCTTGGAGTTCCAAGAACTGCCAAAACGTCTAATCTACGGGAGGAGTTGCCCCTCCCCAGTGTTAAAAGCAGAATTAAGGAGCTGAATGCTAAGCTTGCAATTAGGATAGCCAGAGATCCCCATTACAATGATATTGCTAAGACAAAAACTGAGCTCTGTGCTACTTTCAGGGGGAAACAGGAGAAGCAAAAAATGGCATCACAGATCAGTCTGCTACCTCGAAGACCTTCACCTGCTTGAGTAAGCCCGTGAGCTCCTGCCTGTAGAGAGGTTACCTCCCTGGGAGGATGACTCATGCGAGATTATCATCAATGAAATGGCAATGAAAAAATCCAACATATTACCACAAGAAATGAGGTACAAGTATCTCGAGGAAATTTATAAAGAAGCCGGAGATAAACTAGATCAAATCTACACTGACGGGTCATCTAATCCTGTCAATGGCAGGGCTGGTGCAGCATACACGGTAATCAAGGATAATACTTTCCAACGCAGAAATGAAGAAAAAGCGCGTATTGAGGACTATGCCTCTTCAACGCAAGCAGAGCTAACTGCGATTGTTATGGCGCTAAGTTTTCTTGAACGGAACACTAAAGGTGCAGTGATTTACACCGATTCAAAAGCAGCACTGCAAAGCCTAAGTAAAAATCGGGCAGAAAATCTTGCAATAGTCGCTGAAATTAAGAGAGCTGTGAGAGTACTTACCAATCAGGGAAGAGTTATCAAGTTTCTGTGGATCCCCTCCCATGTTGGAATATATGGGAATGAAAGAGCAGTTGTGCTGGCTGCTGAAGGCGTTGAAGGAGACCATATTGAATACTTCATACCCAAGACTCTACTACAAATTAGAGGTATTGCCAGGCAACATCACCATGGCAAGGTAACTGAGGAAAGGTGGATAGAAGCACAAACCAGTGAATCTGCACGATGGTACAACGTGGTTGCAGCTGGCAATTCCAATCATTATGGTCGAAGAGGAGGAGGACGAGGGAGAGAAACAGTAATAGTGAGAATCCGTCTTGGATACAAATATCCATGGAGATATGGAATGGAAACAACAATTGATCAGCGAAGTTGCAGAATCTGTGGTGAGAGTGATGGTCACAACCTTGAACACTATCTACGTGAATGTGAACACCTGAGAGAAATCAGAATTATGTTTAGAATAATAAACCCCACATTGTTTGAGTTAGGAGAACACTATTTGTCAAATATTGTTGCTGTTCTTAAAAGATTCCCCCATTTTGCAACCGCAAGATAACGTAAGCTTTTAAGGGTTGATAGCTTTTAATGTTCTTATTTGAGGAGCTGTTCACTTGAGAGAGTTATGCAAGTCCCAGCTGAGTCTAGGTACAAGTGACAGGATGAACAACCCAGCGGGTTTTCATCCTATTGGGGAGTGTTGTACATGCTGCTATGGCGGTATGTCTACTCACAAGATGAGTGGCACTGCCCAATAAACTCGCCCCTCGGCGCAAAATTTAAATTTAAAATATTTGTTGGTCAGGTGTGGTACACGGGAGTCGGTCCTCTGTTGGTCAGGTGTGGTATACAGGAGTCGATCCTCTGTTGGTCAGGTGTGGTATACAGGAGTCGGTCCTCTGTTGGTCAGGTGTGGTATACAGGAGTCGGTCCTCTGTTGGTCAGGTGTGGTATACAGGAGTCGATCCTCTGTTGGTCAGGTGTGGTATACAGGAGTCGATCCTCTGTTGGTCAGGTGTGGTACACAGGAGTCGGTCCTCTGTTGGTCAGGTGTGGTATACAGGAGTCGGTCCTCTGTTAGTCAGGTGTGGTACACGGGAGCCGGTCCTCTGTTGGTCAGGTGTGGTACACAGGAGTCGGTCCTCTGTTGGTCAGGTATGGTACACAGGAGCTGGTCCTCTGTTGGTCAGGTGTGGTACACAGGTGTCGGTCCTCTGTTCGTCAGGTGTGGTACACAGGAGTCGGTCCTCTGTTGGTCAGGTGTGGTACACAGGAGCCTATCCTCTGTTGGTTAGGTGTGGTACACAGGAGTCTACCCTCTGTTGGTCAGGTGTGATACACTGGAATCTGTCCTCTGTTGGTCAGGAGTGGTACACTGGAGTGTTTCCTCTGTTGGTCAAGAGAGGTACACAGGAGTCGGTCCTCTGTTGGTCAGGTGTGGTACTCAGGAGTCTGTCTTCTGTTGGTCAGATGTGGTATACGGGAGTCTGTCCTCTGTTGGTCAGGTGTGGTATACGGGAACCGGTCCTCTGTTGGTCAGGTGTGGTACACAGGAGTCGGTCCTCTGTTGGTCAGGTGTGGTACACAGGTGACTGTCCTCTGTTGGTCAGGTGTGGTACACAGGAGTCGGTCCTCTGTTGGTCAGGTGTGGTACACAGGTGACTGTCCTCTGTTGGTCAGGTGTGGTACATTTGAGTCTTTACTCTGTTGGTCAGGTGTGATACACGGGAGTCGGTCCTCTGTTGGTCAGATGTGGTAAACAGGAGCCGGTCCTCTGTTGGTCAGGTGTGGTACACAGGAGTCTACCCTCTGTTAGTCAGGTGTGGTACACAGGAGTCTGTCCTCTGTTGGTCAAAAGTGGTACACTGGAGTCTTTCCTCTGTTGGTCATGTGTAGTACACAGGAGTCGGTCCCTTTTGGTCAGGTGTGGTACACAGGAGTCGGTCCTCTGTTGGTCAGGTGTGGTACACGGAAGTCTGTCATCTGTTTTTCAGGTGTGGTACACTGGAGTCTTTCCTCTGTTGTTCAGGTGTGGCACACTGGAGTCAGTCCTCTGTTGGTTAGGGTGGTACACAGGAGCCGGCCTCTGTTGGTCAGGTGTGATACACAGGAGTCGGTCCTCTGTTGGTCAGAAGTAATTCACGGGAGTCGGTCCTCTGTTGCTCAGGTGTGGTACACAGGATTCGGTCCTCTGTTGGTCAGGTGTGGTACACGGGAGCCGGGCCTCTGTTGGTCAGGTGTGGTACACAGGAGTCGGTCCTCTGTTGGCCAGGTGTGGTTACAGAAGTCTGTCCTCTTTGGTCAAGTGTGGTACACTGGAGTCTTTCCTCTGTTGGTCAGATGTGGTACACTGGAGTCTTTCCTCTGTTGCTCAGGTGTGGTACAAAGGAGTCGGTTCTCTGTTGGTCAGGTGTGGTACACAGGAGTCGGTCCTCTGTTGGTCAGGTGTGGTACACAGGTGTCTACCCTCTATTGGTCAGGTGTGGTACACTGGAGTGAGTCCTCTGTTGGTCAGGTGTGGTACACGGGAGCCGGTTCTCTGTTGGTCAGGTGTGGTACACGGAGTCGGTCTTCTGTCGTTCAGGTGTGGTATACAGGAGTCGGTCCTCTGTTGGTCAGGTGTGGTACACAGGAGTCGGTCCTCTGTTGGTCATGTTTGGTACTCAGGAGTCTGTCCTCCGTTGGTCAGATGTGGTACACGGGAGTCTGTCCTCTGTTGGTCAGGTGTGGAACACTGGAGTCTTTCCTCTGTTGGTCAGGTGTGTTACACAGGAGTCGGTCCTCTGTTGGTCAGGTGTGGTACACGGGAGTCAGTTCTCTGTTGGTCAGATGGTACTCAGGAGTCTTTCCTCTGTTGGTCAAATGTGGTACACAGGAATAGGTCCTCTGTTGGCCACGTGTGGTACACGGGAGACGGTCCTCTGTTGTTCGGGTGTGGTACACGGGAGTCGGTCCTCTGTTGGTAAGGTGTGATATACAGGAGTCGGTCCTCTGTTTGTCAGGTGTGCTATACTGGAGTCTGTCCTCTGTTGGACAGGTGAGGTACTCGGGAGTCGGTCCTCTGATGCTCAGGTGTGGTACACGGGAGCTGATCGTCTGTTGGTCAGGTATGATACACAGGTGCCTACCCTCTGTTGGTCAGGTGTGGTACACTTGAGTCTGTCCACTATTGGTCAGGTGTGGTACACGGCAGTCGGTCCTCTGTTGGTCACGTGTGGTACACGGGAGCCGGTCCTCTGTTGGTCAGGTGTGGTACACAGGAGTCGGTCCGCTGTTGGCCAGGTGTGGTCACAGAAGTCTGTCCTCTGTTGGTCAGGTGTGGTACATTGGAGTCTCTACTCTGTTGCTCAATTGTGGTACAAAGGAGTCGGTCCTCTGTCGTTCAGGTGTGGTATACAGGAGTCGGTCCTCTGTTGGTCAGGTGTGGTACACAGGAGTCGGTCCTCTGTTGGATAGGTGTGGTACACAGGTGTTTACCCTCTGTTGGTCAGATGTGGTACACTGGAGTGTGTCCTCTGTTGGTCAGGTGTGGTACACGGGAGCCGGTCCTCTGTTGGTCAGGTGTGGTACACGGAGTCGTTCTTCTGTTGGCCAGGTGAGGTACACGGGAGTCGGTCCTCTGTTTGTCAGGTGTGGTACACTGGATTCGGTCCTCTGTTGGTCAGGTGTGGTACACTGGAGTCTTTCCTTTGTTGGTCAGGTGTGGTACACGGGAGTTTTTCCTCTGTTGGTCAGGTGTGGTACACGGAAGTCGGTCCTCTGTTGGTCAGATGTGGGATACAGGAACTGGTCCTCTGTTGGTCAGGTGTGGTACACGGTATTCAGTCCTCTGTTGGTCAGGTGTTATACACACGAGTCTGTCCTCTGTTGGTCAGGTGTGGTACACAGGAGTCGGACTTCTGTTGGTCAGGTGTGATAAACATGAGTTTATCCTCAGATGGTCAGGTGTGGTACACGGGAGTCGGTCCTCTGTTGGTCAGGTGGTATACGGGAGTCGGTCCTCTGTTGGTCAGGTGTGGTACACTGTAGTCTTTCCTCTGTTGTTCAGGTGTGGTACACGGGAGTCTTTCCTCTGTTGGTCAGGTGTGGTACACGGAAGTCGGTCCTCTGTTGGTCAGGTGTGGTATACAGGAGCCGGTCCTCTGTTGGTCAGGTGTGGTACACAGAAGTCTAAGCTCTGTTGGTCAGGTGTGGTACACTGGAGTCTGTCCTTTGTTGGTCAGGTGTGGTACACTGGAGTCTTTCCTCTGTTGGTCAGGTGTGGTACACAGGTGTCTTTCCTCTGTTGGTCAGGTGTGGTAAACAGGTGTCGGTCCACTGTTGGTCAGGTGTGGTACACGGGAGCCGGTCCCCTGTTGGTCAGGTGTGGTACACAGGAGTCGGTCCTCTGTTGGTCAGGTGTGGTACACACGTGTCTGCCCTCTGTTGGTCAGGTGTGGTACACGGGAGTCTGTCCTCTGTTGGTCAGGTGTGGTACACTGGAGTCTTTCCTCTGTTGGTCAGGTGTGGTACACTGGAGTCTTTCCTCTGTTGGTCAGGTGTGATACACGGGATTCGGTCCTCTGTTGGTGAGATGTGGGATACAGGAACCGGTCCTCTGTTGGTCAGGTGTGGTACACAGGAGTCTACCCCTCTATTGTTGACTAGACCACACACTAGAAATTGAAGGGAGACGACGTTTCGGTTTGTCCTGGACCATTCTCAAGTCGATTGTGATGAGGAGGTAGGGACAGGCAATAAATAGGCAAGAGAGAGCTGAGGAGGAAAGTCAGGTGTAGGGGATAGTAGTAATGAGAACTGCAGCAGGCCTATTGGCCCATACGAGGCAGCTCCTATTATTACCACCGAAGGAGATAGTAATAGGAAAAAGAAGATGATAGCAAGGGAGCGTAGGAGAAGACAATGAACAGAAAAAGGGAGAAGAGAGAAAGAAAAGGAAAGAGAAAGAAAAAAATGGAAGGGGGAAAGCTTATGTTAAGTCACGTTTGTTAGAAAGATTAGAGCATTTGAGTATATACTGTGAAAGGGAAGAGTCCACAGCAACAAAGCCAGGACTCAAGTTCATGTTGGGTACATTGTGTATAAGAGCCGATTCTACAAGACGGCGTCTGTGTAGAGTAGAGGCAGGAAAGATTATTTTGGAGGAAGACAAATCAATGGGATGATTAGAATCCCTCACATGGCAGAAGAGAGCATTGTTAGTGTCTGCAGACTTAACACTTCTCTTGTGTTCTTTAAGTCTGTCATTCAGTGTACGGCCAGTTTCACCAAAGTATTGGAGAGGACAAGATGAACAGGAAATAGAGTAGACACCAGCAGCATTAGAAGCAGGAGGAGCAGTGTGAACTAGATTGCTACGAAGTGTGTTAGTTTGTCGAAAGGCGAGTTTAATGTCAAGAGGACGAAAGGTATTGGTAAAAGTTTTGAGTTCAGATATGAAGGGAAGGCATAGTACAGTGCTACTAGTGTTGGAAGCAGGTTTAGGATGAAAGAAATTTCGTTTAGCTTGAGAGTGGGCACAGTTGATGAAATGCAAAGGATAACCAAGGCGAGAGAATGATTTGTAGATAAAGGCAATTTCAGAATCAAGAAACTGAGGGTCGCTGATGCGTAGAGCGCGGAGGAAGAGAGAGACGAGGACACTTTTCTTAACAGAAGGAGGATGGTAGGAAAAGAAGTGAATGTACATGCCATTATGCATGGGTTTACGGTAGACAGAGAAAGAGAACCCAGACACAGAGCTGTGAACATGAACATCAAGAAAAAGAAGGAGGGAATTAGATTCCCACTCAACTTTGAAATGGATAGAAGGAGCCAGATTGTTAAGAGAGGCGAGGAATGGCTGGAAAAGATTAAGGTCATGAGGCCATAAAGCAAAAATGTCATCAACATAGCGAAGCCAGAGAGAGGGACGAGTATCAATAGAAGGAAGAAGAACAGTTTCGAAGTATTCCATGTAGAGATTAGCAAGAACAGGGGAGAGAGGGGAACCCATAGCTACACCGAAAGTTTGAGTGTAATATTTACCGTTGAAAGAGAAAGAGTTAGATTCAACACAGAGTCTGATGAGATCGAGGAAAACGTCAGTGGGAAGTGGGAGAGGAAGGAGGCCCTCTGACGCCTTCTGTCTAAGGAAAGAGAGAACGTCATCGAGCGGAACATTAGTGAACAGAGAGTCGACATCAAGACTAAGCATCTTACAAGAGGGTTGCAGGCGCAGTCTTTCTATGAAGTCCTGAGAGTGACGAAGGTGGGCAGGGGAAAAAGTGCCAAGGTAAGGTGTCAGGGTTTTAGCGAGCCAGGAGGCAAGAGGATAGCTGACAGAGCCCCGTGAAGAAATGATAGGACGAAGAGGAACACCAGGTTTATGAGTCTTAGGAAGACCATAGAAATAAGGAAGAGAAGGGCAGATGACACGGAAACGTTTAATGAGATCAAAGTCAGGAGGGCAAAGACTAGAGAGCTGTCTTAGTTTGCGGTTAAATGAAGTTTTGAGGCGATCCAAAGGGTTAGAAGTCAGAGGAGCATAAGTGCGAGAGTCAGAGAGCAAGACATCTGCTTTTCGGAGGTAGTCCTCACGGTCAAGGACAACCACCGAATTGCTTTTGTCGGAAGGAAGGATAAGAATAGAGTTGTTAAATTTTAGGGAGGCAAGGGCAAGCTGGAAGCGACGAGGAAGGTGGTTATTTTTAGAAAATAACTGTTAGTCATAACTATTAGTTACCCCTCTATTAGTCAGGTGTGGAACACTGGAGTCTGTCCTCTGTTGGTCAGGTGTTGTACACGGGGGTCGGTCCTATGTTGGTCAGGTGTGGTACACGGGAGTCGGTCCTCTGTTGGTCAGGTGTGGTATACAGGAGTCGATCCTCTGTTGGTCAGGTGTGGTATACAGGAGTCGGTCCTCTGTTGGTCAGGTGTGGTATACAGGAGTCGGTCCTCTGTTGGTCAGGTGTGGTATACAGGAGTCGATCCTCTGTTGGTCAGGTGTGGTATACAGGAGTCGATCCTCTGTTGGTCAGGTGTGGTACACAGGAGTCGGTCCTCTGTTGGTCAGGTGTGGTATACAGGAGTCGGTCCTCTGTTAGTCAGGTGTGGTACACGGGAGCCGGTCCTCTGTTGGTCAGGTGTGGTACACAGGAGTCGGTCCTCTGTTGGTCAGGTATGGTACACAGGAGCTGGTCCTCTGTTGGTCAGGTGTGGTACACAGGTGTCGGTCCTCTGTTCGTCAGGTGTGGTACACAGGAGTCGGTCCTCTGTTGGTCAGGTGTGGTACACAGGAGCCTATCCTCTGTTGGTTAGGTGTGGTACACAGGAGTCTACCCTCTGTTGGTCAGGTGTGATACACTGGAATCTGTCCTCTGTTGGTCAGGAGTGGTACACTGGAGTGTTTCCTCTGTTGGTCAAGAGAGGTACACAGGAGTCGGTCCTCTGTTGGTCAGGTGTGGTACTCAGGAGTCTGTCTTCTGTTGGTCAGATGTGGTATACGGGAGTCTGTCCTCTGTTGGTCAGGTGTGGTATACGGGAACCGGTCCTCTGTTGGTCAGGTGTGGTACACAGGAGTCGGTCCTCTGTTGGTCAGGTGTGGTACAC
Source organism: Procambarus clarkii (assembly GCF_040958095.1). Taxonomy (NCBI): domain Eukaryota; kingdom Metazoa; phylum Arthropoda; class Malacostraca; order Decapoda; family Cambaridae; genus Procambarus; species Procambarus clarkii. The sequence continues at coordinate 26,012,525 of NC_091209.1, forward strand.
AGGTGACTGTCCTCTGTTGGTCAGGTGTGGTACACAGGAGTCGGTCCTCTGTTGGTCAGGTGTGGTACACAGGTGACTGTCCTCTGTTGGTCAGGTGTGGTACATTTGAGTCTTTACTCTGTTGGTCAGGTGTGATACACGGGAGTCGGTCCTCTGTTGGTCAGATGTGGTAAACAGGAGCCGGTCCTCTGTTGGTCAGGTGTGGTACACAGGAGTCTACCCTCTGTTAGTCAGGTGTGGTACACAGGAGTCTGTCCTCTGTTGGTCAAAAGTGGTACACTGGAGTCTTTCCTCTGTTGGTCATGTGTAGTACACAGGAGTCGGTCCCTTTTGGTCAGGTGTGGTACACAGGAGTCGGTCCTCTGTTGGTCAGGTGTGGTACACGGAAGTCTGTCATCTGTTTTTCAGGTGTGGTACACTGGAGTCTTTCCTCTGTTGTTCAGGTGTGGCACACTGGAGTCAGTCCTCTGTTGGTTAGGGTGGTACACAGGAGCCGGCCTCTGTTGGTCAGGTGTGATACACAGGAGTCGGTCCTCTGTTGGTCAGAAGTAATTCACGGGAGTCGGTCCTCTGTTGCTCAGGTGTGGTACACAGGATTCGGTCCTCTGTTGGTCAGGTGTGGTACACGGGAGCCGGGCCTCTGTTGGTCAGGTGTGGTACACAGGAGTCGGTCCTCTGTTGGCCAGGTGTGGTTACAGAAGTCTGTCCTCTTTGGTCAAGTGTGGTACACTGGAGTCTTTCCTCTGTTGGTCAGATGTGGTACACTGGAGTCTTTCCTCTGTTGCTCAGGTGTGGTACAAAGGAGTCGGTTCTCTGTTGGTCAGGTGTGGTACACAGGAGTCGGTCCTCTGTTGGTCAGGTGTGGTACACAGGTGTCTACCCTCTATTGGTCAGGTGTGGTACACTGGAGTGAGTCCTCTGTTGGTCAGGTGTGGTACACGGGAGCCGGTTCTCTGTTGGTCAGGTGTGGTACACGGAGTCGGTCTTCTGTCGTTCAGGTGTGGTATACAGGAGTCGGTCCTCTGTTGGCCACGTGTGGTACACGGGAGACGGTCCTCTGTTGTTCGGGTGTGGTACACGGGAGTCGGTCCTCTGTTGGTAAGGTGTGATATACAGGAGTCGGTCCTCTGTTTGTCAGGTGTGCTATACTGGAGTCTGTCCTCTGTTGGACAGGTGAGGTACTCGGGAGTCGGTCCTCTGATGCTCAGGTGTGGTACACGGGAGCTGATCGTCTGTTGGTCAGGTATGATACACAGGTGCCTACCCTCTGTTGGTCAGGTGTGGTACACTTGAGTCTGTCCACTATTGGTCAGGTGTGGTACACGGCAGTCGGTCCTCTGTTGGTCACGTGTGGTACACGGGAGCCGGTCCTCTGTTGGTCAGGTGTGGTACACAGGAGTCGGTCCGCTGTTGGCCAGGTGTGGTCACAGAAGTCTGTCCTCTGTTGGTCAGGTGTGGTACATTGGAGTCTCTACTCTGTTGCTCAATTGTGGTACAAAGGAGTCGGTCCTCTGTCGTTCAGGTGTGGTATACAGGAGTCGGTCCTCTGTTGGTCAGGTGTGGTACACAGGAGTCGGTCCTCTGTTGGATAGGTGTGGTACACAGGTGTTTACCCTCTGTTGGTCAGATGTGGTACACTGGAGTGTGTCCTCTGTTGGTCAGGTGTGGTACACGGGAGCCGGTCCTCTGTTGGTCAGGTGTGGTACACGGAGTCGTTCTTCTGTTGGCCAGGTGAGGTACACGGGAGTCGGTCCTCTGTTTGTCAGGTGTGGTACACTGGATTCGGTCCTCTGTTGGTCAGGTGTGGTACACTGGAGTCTTTCCTTTGTTGGTCAGGTGTGGTACACGGGAGTTTTTCCTCTGTTGGTCAGGTGTGGTACACGGAAGTCGGTCCTCTGTTGGTCAGATGTGGGATACAGGAACTGGTCCTCTGTTGGTCAGGTGTGGTACACGGTATTCAGTCCTCTGTTGGTCAGGTGTTATACACACGAGTCTGTCCTCTGTTGGTCAGGTGTGTGGTACACTGGAGTCTTTCCTCTGTTGGTCAGGTGTGGTACACAGGAGTCGGACTTCTGTTGGTCAGGTGTGATAAACATGAGTTTATCCTCAGATGGTCAGGTGTGGTACACGGGAGTCGGTCCTCTGTTGGTCAGGTGGTATACGGGAGTCGGTCCTCTGTTGGTCAGGTGTGGTACACTGTAGTCTTTCCTCTGTTGTTCAGGTGTGGTACACGGGAGTCTTTCCTCTGTTGGTCAGGTGTGGTACACGGAAGTCGGTCCTCTGTTGGTCAGGTGTGGTATACAGGAGCCGGTCCTCTGTTGGGCATGTGTGGTATACAGGAGCCGGTCCTCTGTTGGTCAGGTGTGGTACACAGAAGTCTAAGCTCTGTTGGTCAGGTGTGGTACACTGGAGTCTGTCCTTTGTTGGTCAGGTGTGGTACACTGGAGTCTTTCCTCTGTTGGTCAGGTGTGGTACACAGGTGTCTTTCCTCTGTTGGTCAGGTGTGGTAAACAGGTGTCGGTCCACTGTTGGTCAGGTGTGGTACACGGGAGCCGGTCCCCTGTTGGTCAGGTGTGGTACACAGGAGTCGGTCCTCTGTTGGTCAGGTGTGGTACACACGTGTCTGCCCTCTGTTGGTCAGGTGTGGTACACGGGAGTCTGTCCTCTGTTGGTCAGGTGTGGTACACTGGAGTCTTTCCTCTGTTGGTCAGGTGTGGTACACTGGAGTCTTTCCTCTGTTGGTCAGGTGTGATACACGGGATTCGGTCCTCTGTTGGTGAGATGTGGGATACAGGAACCGGTCCTCTGTTGGTCAGGTGTGGTACACAGGAGTCTACCCCTCTATTGTTGACTAGACCACACACTAGAAATTGAAGGGAGACGACGTTTCGGTTTGTCCTGGACCATTCTCAAGTCGATTGTGATGAGGAGGTAGGGACAGGCAATAAATAGGCAAGAGAGAGCTGAGGAGGAAAGTCAGGTGTAGGGGATAGTAGTAATGAGAACTGCAGCAGGCCTATTGGCCCATACGAGGCAGCTCCTATTATTACCACCGAAGGAGATAGTAATAGGAAAAAGAAGATGATAGCAAGGGAGCGTAGGAGAAGACAATGAACAGAAAAAGGGAGAAGAGAGAAAGAAAAGGAAAGAGAAAGAAAAAAATGGAAGGGGGAAAGCTTATGTTAAGTCACGTTTGTTAGAAAGATTAGAGCATTTGAGTATATACTGTGAAAGGGAAGAGTCCACAGCAACAAAGCCAGGACTCAAGTTCATGTTGGGTACATTGTGTATAAGAGCCGATTCTACAAGACGGCGTCTGTGTAGAGTAGAGGCAGGAAAGATTATTTTGGAGGAAGACAAATCAATGGGATGATTAGAATCCCTCACATGGCAGAAGAGAGCATTGTTAGTGTCTGCAGACTTAACACTTCTCTTGTGTTCTTTAAGTCTGTCATTCAGTGTACGGCCAGTTTCACCAAAGTATTGGAGAGGACAAGATGAACAGGAAATAGAGTAGACACCAGCAGCATTAGAAGCAGGAGGAGCAGTGTGAACTAGATTGCTACGAAGTGTGTTAGTTTGTCGAAAGGCGAGTTTAATGTCAAGAGGACGAAAGGTATTGGTAAAAGTTTTGAGTTCAGATATGAAGGGAAGGCATAGTACAGTGCTACTAGTGTTGGAAGCAGGTTTAGGATGAAAGAAATTTCGTTTAGCTTGAGAGTGGGCACAGTTGATGAAATGCAAAGGATAACCAAGGCGAGAGAATGATTTGTAGATAAAGGCAATTTCAGAATCAAGAAACTGAGGGTCGCTGATGCGTAGAGCGCGGAGGAAGAGAGAGACGAGGACACTTTTCTTAACAGAAGGAGGATGGTAGGAAAAGAAGTGAATGTACATGCCATTATGCATGGGTTTACGGTAGACAGAGAAAGAGAACCCAGACACAGAGCTGTGAACATGAACATCAAGAAAAAGAAGGAGGGAATTAGATTCCCACTCAACTTTGAAATGGATAGAAGGAGCCAGATTGTTAAGAGAGGCGAGGAATGGCTGGAAAAGATTAAGGTCATGAGGCCATAAAGCAAAAATGTCATCAACATAGCGAAGCCAGAGAGAGGGACGAGTATCAATAGAAGGAAGAAGAACAGTTTCGAAGTATTCCATGTAGAGATTAGCAAGAACAGGGGAGAGAGGGGAACCCATAGCTACACCGAAAGTTTGAGTGTAATATTTACCGTTGAAAGAGAAAGAGTTAGATTCAACACAGAGTCTGATGAGATCGAGGAAAACGTCAGTGGGAAGTGGGAGAGGAAGGAGGCCCTCTGACGCCTTCTGTCTAAGGAAAGAGAGAACGTCATCGAGCGGAACATTAGTGAACAGAGAGTCGACATCAAGACTAAGCATCTTACAAGAGGGTTGCAGGCGCAGTCTTTCTATGAAGTCCTGAGAGTGACGAAGGTGGGCAGGGGAAAAAGTGCCAAGGTAAGGTGTCAGGGTTTTAGCGAGCCAGGAGGCAAGAGGATAGCTGACAGAGCCCCGTGAAGAAATGATAGGACGAAGAGGAACACCAGGTTTATGAGTCTTAGGAAGACCATAGAAATAAGGAAGAGAAGGGCAGATGACACGGAAACGTTTAATGAGATCAAAGTCAGGAGGGCAAAGACTAGAGAGCTGTCTTAGTTTGCGGTTAAAGGAAGTTTTGAGGCGATCCAAAGGGTTAGAAGTCAGAGGAGCATAAGTGCGAGAGTCAGAGAGCAAGACATCTGCTTTTCGGAGGTAGTCCTCACGGTCAAGGACAACCACCGAATTGCTTTTGTCGGAAGGAAGGATAAGAATAGAGTTGTTAAATTTTAGGGAGGCAAGGGCAAGCTGGAAGCGACGAGGAAGGTGGTTATTTTTAGAAAATAACTGTTAGTCATAACTATTAGTTACCCCTCTATTAGTCAGGTGTGGAACACTGGAGTCTGTCCTCTGTTGGTCAGGTGTTGTACACGGGGGTCGGTCCTATGTTGGTCAGGTGTGGTACACCGGAGTCGGTCCCTTTTGGTCAGGTGTGGTACACAGGAGACGGTCCTCTGTTGGTCAGGTGTGGTACTCAGGAGTCTGTCCTCTGTTGGTCAGGTGTGGTACACAGGAGTCGGTCCTCTGTTGGTTAGGTGTGGTACACAGGAGCCGGTCCTCTCTTGGTGAGGTGTGGTACAAAGGAGTCGGTCCTCTGTTCGTCAGGTTTGGTTAACGGGAGTCAGTCCTCTGTTGGTCAGGTGGTACTCAGGAGTCTTTCCTCTGTTGGTCAGGTGTGGTACACAGGATTCGGTCCTCTGTTGGTCACGTGTGGTACACGGGATCCGGTCCTCTGTTGGTCACGTGTGGTACACGGGAGCCGGTTCTCTGTTGGTCAGGTGTGGTACACGGAGTCGGTCTTCTGTCGTTCAGGTGTGGTATACAGGAGTCGGTCCTCTGTTGGTCAGGTGTGGTACACAGGAGTCGGTCCTTTGTTGGTTAGGTGTGGAACACAGGTGTTTACCCTCTGTTGGTCAGATGTGGTACACTGGAATGTGTCCTCTGTTAGTCAGGTGTGGTACACGGGAGCCGGTCCTCTGTTGGTCAGGTGTGGTACACGGAGTCGGTCTTCTGTTGGCCAGGTGAGGTACACGGGAGTCGGTCCTCATTTTGTCAGGTGTGGTACACTGGATTCGGTCCTCTGTTGGTCAGGTGTGGTACACTGGAGTCTTTCCTTTGTTGGTCAGCTGTGGTTCACGGGAGTCTTTCCTCTGTTGGTCAGGTGTGGTACACGGAAGTCGGTCCTCTGTTGGTCAGATGTGGGAGACAAAAACCGGTCCTCTGTTGGTCAGGTGTTGTACACAGGAGTCTGTCCTCTGTTGGTCAGGTGTGTGGTACACTGGAGTCTTTCCTCTGTTGGTCAGGTGTGGTACACAGGAGTCGGTCTTCTATTGGTCAGGTTTGGTACTCAGGAGTCTGTCCTCTGTTGGTCAGGTGTGGTACATGGGAGTCGGTCCTCTGTTGGTCAAGTGGTATACAGGAGTCGGTCCTCTGTTGGTCAGGTTTTGTACACAGGAGTCTGTCCTCTGTTGGTCAGGAGTGGTACACTGGAGTCTTTCCCCTGTTGGTCAGAGGTGGTACACAGGAGTCGGTCCACTGTTGGCCAGGTGTGGTACTCAGGAGTTTGTCCTCTGTTGGTCAGGTGTGGTACACTGGAGTCTTTTCTCTGTTGGTCAGGTGTGGTACACAGGAGTCGGTCCCCTGTTAGTTAGGTGTGGTGCACCGGAGCCGGTCCACTGTTGGTCAGGTGTGGTACACAGGAGTCGGTCCTCTGTTGGTCAGGTGTGGTACTCAGGAGTCTTTCCTCTGTTAGTCAGGTGTGGTACACAGGATTTGGTCCTCTGTTGGTCAGTTTTGGTACACGGGAACCGGTCCTCTGTTGGTCAGGTGTGGTACACAGGATTCGGTCCTCTGTCGGCCAGGTTTGGTACACAGGAGTCTGTCCTCTGTTGGTCAGGAGTAGTACACTGGAGTCTTTCCCCTGTTGGTCAGAGGTGGTACACAGGAGTCGGTCCACTGTTGGTCAGTTGTGGTACACGGGAACCGGTCCTCTGTTGGTCAGGTGTGGCACACAGGATTCGGTCCTCTGTTGGCCAGGTGTGGTCACACAAGTCTGTCCTCTGTTGGCCAGGTGTGGTACACTGGAGTCTTTCCTCTGTTGGTCAGGTGTGGTACACTGGAGTCTTTCCTCTGTTGGTCAGGTGTGGTACACAGGTGTCTACCCATTGTTGGTCAGGTGTGGTACCCCGGAGCCGGTCCTCTGTTGGTCAGGTTTGATACACAGGTGTCTACTCTCTGTTGGTCAGGTGTGGTACACTGGAGTCTATCCTCTGTTGGTCAGGAATGGTACACGGGAGTCGGTCCTCTGTTGGTCAGGTGTGGTACACTGGAGTCGGTCCCCTGTTGGTTAGGTGTGGTACACCGGAGCCGGTCCACTGTTGGTCAAGTGTGGTATACAGGAGTCTACCCTCTGTTAGTCAGGTGTGGAACACTGGAGTCGGTCTTCTGTTGGTCAGGTGTGGTACACGGGAGTCTTTCCTCTGTTGGTCAGGTGTGGTACACTGGAGTCTTTTCTCTGTTGGTCAGGTGTGGTACACGGGAGTCGGTCTTATGTTGGTCAGGTGTGGTATACAGGAGCCGGTCCTCTGTTGGTCAGGTGTGGTACACAGGAGTCTACCCTCTGTTAGTCAGGTGTGGAACACTGGAGTCTGTCCTTAGTTGGTCAGGTGTGGTACACGGGGGTCGGTCCTCTGTTGGTCAGGTGTGGTACACAGGAGTCTGTCCTCTGTTGGTCAGGAGTGGTACACTGGAGTTTTTCCTCTGTTGGTCATGTGTGGTACACAGGAGTCGGTCCCTTTTGGTCAAGTGTGGTACACAGGATTCGGTCCTCTGTTGGTCAGATGTGGGATACAGGAACCTGTCCTCTGTTGATCAGGTGTGGTACACAGGAGTCTACCCCTCTGTTAATCAGGTGTGGAACACTGTAGTCTGTCCTCTGTTGGTCAGGTGTTGTACACGGGGGTCGGTCCTATGTTGGTCAGGTGTGGTACACAGGAGTCGGTCCCTTTTGGTCAAGTGTGGTACACAGGAGACGGTCCTCTGTTGGTCAGGTGTGGTACTCAGGAGTCTGTCCTCTGTTGGTCAGGTGTGGTACACGGGAGTCTGTCCTCTGTTGGTGCAACAGGACACCTAGATGAGCCCGGATGGGCACATGTATAAGCAAGTAGATGGGGTCGCCATGGGTTCTCCCCTAGGTGTCCTGTTTGCAAACTTCTTCATGGGTACCATCGAGCAAAAAGTCTTAGTCGACATGAAATTGAAACCGGCCATATACTGCAGGTATGTTGACGACATTTTTACACAGGTACCTGATGTCATACATCTGCATTAGCTGAAGGAGGCATTTGAGCAGAGTTCCGTGCTGCGTTTCACTTACGAGATGGAAAAGGATGGGGAGCTGCCCTTTCTAGATGTAACAGTCATGGAAAAGAGCGGAGGTTTCCACACTGCAGTCTACACTAAGGAAACGAACATAGGAATGTGCCTAAATGCCAACAGCGACTGCCCAGACAGGTACAAGAGGAGTGTTGTTAACGCATATGTCGACCGTGCTCTCAGCCACAGCTCAGAATGGAAGCAAGTCGACGAAGAACTCTGTAGGGTAAGGCAGGTCCTAGTCAACAACGGCTTCTCCAATGGTTTCGTCGAAGACATCATAAGAAGGAAAGTGAAACGCCATGCAACCTCTGAAGAGACAACTAACACAACACCTATACCACCTGTTAGACTATTTTACAGGAACTTCTTTTCCACAGTTCATAAAACGGAGGAAAGGGTCCTGAAAGATATTGTTAATAGAAACGTTATCCCTACAGACAAAAATCAGAGGATACAACTGACGATTTACTATAAAACCAGAAAAACGGCCAGCCTACTCATGAGAAACTCTCCAGACACAAAGCAGAATGCTTTAAAAGAGACCAACGTCGTCTATGCCTTCAAATGCCCTCTTGGGGACTGTAAGCTCCAAAAAACCCAGTATATAGGCAAGACAACAACATCTCTTTCTAGGCGTTTAACGATGCATAAACAACAGGGCTCCATTAAGGAACATATAATCTCTTCCCACAACCAAACCATCGCCAGAGAAATCCTAGTAAACAACACAGAAATCATCGATAGATACAGCGATAGCAGGCGGCTTGACGTTTGCGAGGCACTACACATTAAGAAGTCAACACCAGCAATCAACAGCCAATTAATGCACAACTATATTCTACCCACCTCAAGACTCCGCTCCAATTTAGAAGCATCAAGAAATATGGACCAATAGGCTTTCTTCAATCTCTTCCATTCAATACCCATTGTTTCGTGTTCTGTCTTGTGTTGATGAATTTAATACCCTATTAATACCACCTCACCCCATCCAGCTCACTCAAATGTAGATATAAACAAATCGGAGATGTGTAAGTTCTATTCAGTTGTGTATGTGTAAACTAAAGTCTTTGAAAATGTAATAAGTTTTACGAAACGCGCTCAAGTGTCGCGTCAGACTAGAAATAAAAATGAATTTTGGAGAATTGATTTTTGAATTACCACCAACAGTGAAAAGAAATGTACGAAAGATAGAGAAAATTCGTGTTAGAATTATTAATCTTACTTTTTCGGTCATATTTAATAATATATGTCTACAAGAAAGACTGCTACCAAAATATACTAATATATTTATATATATATATATATATATATATATATATATATATATATATATATATATATATATATATATATATATATATATATATATATATATATATATATATATATATACTAAAGAATTATCGGTGATTATATGTTGGAGTGACCTAGGCAGTGATCTGAAATCTGTGAACTATTGAAGATTCTTACTTATTATAGTTAAGTATGTAAGGTAATACCAGTGTTGGTGAGGTAGTTTCAAGACACTTGATGGTGACAGCGAAGAGTTGCCGTTGCCATATCAACGGATTTTGAGGAATATTTTCACCTATTGCCAGTGAAGACTGTTAACAATTAAACTCCTTGACTTTACTAGTGGGTTATCTCCTCCCTTCCATTCTCTTTGATGGTGTTATTTTGAGAGTTTGAGAGATAATTACTGTGCACCGCCCATTATTGTGACGGTACCTGACTTGGGATTTAAACACACCAATGAGATCAAAGTATTACTTAGTATTACTGAGCCGCAAAGCTGAGCGGACTCAGTTGGCGAACTTGGACTGTTTTGTTGGGCAGCTCGGTCGGGGTGGACCTGAGAGTCCGTGTCTACGGACACACCTGCAAGGAGGCAAAGGGAGGATCGAGTCACTTCACTTGCTACGGGTGCATCGCTGGGTTCGGGAAGGAACCCGACTAAGGTGCTCCCCAGGGTGATCAGTGGCGCCCAGTAGGAGGGGGAGCTAAGACTCACAAGAGTAGACATACATTACATTATATACCTGATGCACCCTCTACACCTCTCCATTTGTTCTTGCTTTGACTGGAACACCTTGTAGAATATATCATTGACGACTCAGAACGGCCATATCGTGGTGGAGTCGGCCTGCTCACATCATGGGCTATCACACATGTAGCCAGTACTCACGATAGTCCTGGCTACATGCAAAGTAGCATAAAGACATTGCACTTGACTGCACAGGTGACTATTGAGTTCACACCAGGCGACGAATCCATAACTTTTCTCTACTTATTCATAACGCTTGCACATTTCAAGTCAATGTGTTACACCTCTCATTAATATGTTCCTGGGGCCTCCCATGTTATCTGTGCGGGTGTCCTAACGTGCGTGTCTCTGAGGTCTGGTGTTGCGGGTGCTGTGCTGGGGTTGTGTTGAGGGTGCTGTGCTGGAGGTTTGTGTTGAGGGTGCTGTGCTGGGGTTTGTGTTAAGGGTGCTGTGTTGGGGTTTGTGTTGAGGGTGCTGTGCTGGGGTTGTGTTGAGGGTGCTGTGCTGGGGTTTGTGTTAAGGGTGCTGTGTTGGGGTTTGTGTTGAGGGTGCTGTGCTGGGGTTGTGTTGAGGGAGCTGTGCTGGGGTTTGTGTTAAGGGTGCTGTGTTGGGGTTTGTGTTGAGGGTGCTGTGCTGGGGTTGTGTTGAGGGTGCTGTGCTGGGGTTTGTGTTGAGGGTGCTGTGCTGGGGTTTATGTTGCGGGTGCTGTGCTGGGGTTTGTGTTGAGGGTGCTGTGCTGGGGTTGTGTTGAGGGTGATGTGCTGGGGTTTGTGTTGAGGGTGCTGTGCTGGGGTTTGTGTTGAGGGTGATGTGCTGGGGTTTGTGTTGCGGGTGCTGTGCTGGGGTTTGTGTTGAGGGTGCTGTGCTGGGGTTGTGTTGAGGGTGATGTGCTGGGGTTTGTGTTGCGGGTGCTGTGCTGGGGTTTGTGTTGAGGGTGCTGTGCTGGGGTTGTGTTGAGGGTGATGTGCTGGGGTTTGTGTTGAGGGTGCTGTGCTGGGGTTGTGTTGAGGGAGATGTGCTGGGGTTGTGTTGAGGGTGCTGTGCTGGGGTTTGTGTTGAGGGTACTGTGCTGGGGTTTATGTTGCGGGTGCTGTGCTGGGGTGAGTGTTGAGGGTGCTGTGCTGGGGTTTGTGTTATGGGTGCTGTGTTGGGGTTTGTGTTGAGGGTGCTGTGCTGGGGTTGTGTTGAGGGAGCTGTGCTGGGGTTTGTGTTAAGGGTGCTGTGTTGGGGTTTATGTTGAGGGTGCTGTGCTGGGGTTGTGTTGAGGGTGCTGTGCTGGGGTTTGTGTTGAGGGTGCTGTGCTGGGGTTTATGTTGCGGGTGCTGTGCTGGGGTTTGTGTTGAGGGTGCTGTGCTGGGGTTGTGTTGAGGGTGATGTGCTGGGGTTTGTGTTGAGGGTGCTGTGCTGGGGTTTGTGTTGAGGGTGATGTGCTGGGGTTTGTGTTGCGGGTGCTGTGCTGGGGTTTGTGTTGAGGGTGCTGTGCTGGGGTTGTGTTGAGGGTGATGTGCTGGGGTTTGTGTTGAGGGTGCTGTGCTGGGGTTTGTGTTGAGGGTGATGTGCTGGGGTTTGTGTTGCGGGTGCTGTGCTGGGGTTTGTGTTGAGGGTGCTGTGCTGGGGTTGTGTTGAGGGTGATGTGCTGGGGTTTGTGTTGAGGGTGCTGTGCTGGGGTTTATGTTGAGGGTGCTGTGCTGGGGTTGTGTTGAGGGTGATGTGCTGGGGTTTATGTTGCGGGTGCTGTGCTGGGGTTTGTGTTGAGGGTGCTGTGCTGGGGTTTGTGTTGAGGGTGCTGTGCTGGGGTTTGTGTTGAGGGTGCTGTGCTGGGGTTTGTGTTGAGGGTGCTGTGCTGGGGTTTGTGTTGATGGTACTGTGCTGGGGTTTATGTTGCGGGTGCTGTGCTGGGGTTTGTGTTGAGGGTGCTGTGCTGGGGTTGTGTTGAGGGTGATGTGCTGGGGTTTGTGTTGAGGGTGCTGTGCTGGGGTTTATGTTGAGGGTGCTGTGCTGGGGTTGTGTTGAGGGTGATGTGCTGGGGTTTGTGTTGAGGGTGCTGTGCTGGGGTTGTGTTGAGGGTGATGTGCTGGAGTTTATGTTGAGGGTGCTGTGCTGGGGTTGTGTTGAGGGTGATGTGCTGGGGTTTGTGTTGAGGGTGCTGTGCTGGAGTTGTGTTGAGGGTGATGTGCTGGGGTTGTGTTGAGGGTGATGTGCTGGGGTTTGTGTTGAGGGTGCTGTGCTGGGGTTGTGTTGAGGGTGATGTGCTGGGGTTTGTGTTGAGGGTGCTGTGCTGGGGTTTATGTTGAGGGTGCTGTGCTGGGGCTGTGTTGAGGGTGATGTGCTGGGGTTTGTGTTGAGGGTGCTGTGCTGGGGTTGTGTTGAGGGTGATGTGCTGGAGTTTATGTTGAGGGTGCTGTGCTGGAGTTGTGTTGAGGGTGATGTGCTGGGGTTTGTGTTGAGGGTGCTGTGCTGGGGTTGTGTTGAGGGTGATGTGCTGGAGTTTATGTTGAGGGTGCTGTGCTGGGGTTGTGTTGAGGGTGATGTGCTGGGGTTTGTGTTGAGGGTGCTGTGCTGGGGTTGTGTTGAGGGTGATGTGCTGGGGTTTATGTTGCGGGTGCTGTGCTGGGGTTTGTGTTGAGGGTGCTGTGCTGGGGTTTGTGTTGAGGGTGCTGTGCTGGGGTTTGTGTTGAGGGTGCTGTGCTGGGGTTTGTGTTGAGGGTGCTGTGCTGGGGTTTGTGTTGATGGTACTGTGCTGGGGTTTATGTTGCGGGTGCTGTGCTGGGGTTTGTGTTGAGGGTGCTGTGCTGGGGTTTGTGTTGAGGGTGATGTGCTGGGGTTTGTGTTGAGGGTGCTGTGCTGGGGTTTATGTTGAGGGTGCTGTGCTGGGGTTGTGTTGAGGGTGATGTGCTGGGGTTTGTGTTGAGGGTGCTGTGCTGGGGTTGTGTTGAGGGTGATGTGCTGGAGTTTATGTTGAGGGTGCTGTGCTGGGGTTGTGTTGAGGGTGATGTGCTGGGGTTTGTGTTGAGGGTGCTGTGCTGGAGTTGTGTTGAGGGTGATGTGCTGGGGTTGTGTTGAGGGTACTGTGCTGGGGTTGTGTTGAGGGTGCTGTGCTGGGGTTTGTGTTGAGGGTGCTGTGCTGGGGTTGTGTTGAGGGTGATGTGCTGGAGTTTATGTTGAGGGTGCTGTGCTGGGGTTGTGTTGAGGGTGATGTGCTGGGGTTTGTGTTGAGGGTGCTGTGCTGGGTTTGTGTTGAGGGTGCTGTGCTGGGGTTTATGTTGCGGGTGCTGTGCTGGGGTTGTGTTGAGGGTGATGTGCTGGGGTTTGTGTTGAGGGTGCTGAGCTGAGGTTTATGTTGAGGGTCCTGTGCTGGGGTTACATTGAGAGTGCTGTGCTGGGGTTTGTGTTGAGGGTGCTGTGCTGGGGTTTGTGTTGAGGGTACTGTGCTGGGGTTTGTGTTGAGGGTGCTGTGCTGGGGTTTGTGTTGAGGGTGCTGTGCTGGTGTTTATGTTGAGGGTGCTGTGCTGGGGTTTGTGTTGAGGGTACTGTGCTGGGGTATGTGTTGAGGGTGCTGTGCTGGGGTTTGTGTTGAGGTTGCTGTGCTGGTGTTTATGTTGAGGGTGCTGTGCTGGGGTTTGTGTTGAGGGTACTGTGCTGGGGTTTGTGTTGAGGGTGCTGTGCTGGTGTTTATGTTGAGGGTGCTGTGCTGGGGTTTGTGTTGAGGGTGCTGTGCTGGGGTTTGTGTTGAGGGTGCTGTGCTGGGGTTGTGTTGAGGGTGCTGTGCTGGGGTTTGTGTTGAGGGTACTGTGCTGGGGTGTATGATGAGAGTGCTGTGCTGGGGTTTGTGTTGAGGGTGCTGTGCTGGGGTTTGTGTTGAGGGTACTGTGCTGGGGTCTATGATGAGAGTGCTGTGCTGGGGTTGTGTTGAGGGTGCTGTGCTGGGGTTTGTGTTGAGGGTACTGTGCTGGGGTCTATGATGAGAGTGCTGTGCTGGGGTTGTGTTGAGGGTGCTGTGCTGGGGTTTGTGTTGAGGGTACTGTGCTGGGGTCTATGATGAGAGTGCTGTGCTGGGGTTTGTGTTGAGGGTGCTGAGCTGAGGTCTATGATGAGAGTGCTGTGCTGGGGTTTGTGTTGAGGGTGCTGTGCTGGGGTTTGTGTTGAGGGTACTGTGCTGGGTTTTGTGTTGAGGGTACTGTGTTGGGGTTTGTGTTGAGGGTGCTGTGCTGGGGTTTGTGTTGAGGGTGCTGAGCTGAGGTCTATGATGAGAGTGCTGTGCTGGGGTTTGTGTTGAGGGTACTGTGCTGGGGTTTGTTTTGAGGGTGCTTTGCTGGGGTTTGTGTTGAGGGTGCTGTGCTGGGGTTACATTGAGAGTGCTGTGCTGGGGTTGTGTTGAGGGTGCTGTGCCTGGGTTTGTGTTGAGGGTACTGTGCTGGGGTTTGTGTTGAGGGTGCTGAGCTGAGGTCTATGATGAGAGTGCTGTGCTGGGATTTGTGTTGAGGGTACTGTGCTGGGGTTTGTGTTGAGGGTGCTGTGCTGGGGTCTATGTTGAGGGTGCTGTGCTGGGGTCTATGTTGAGGGTGCTGTGCTGGGGTTGTGTTGAGGGTGCTGTGCTGGGGTTGTGTTGAGGGTGCTGTGCTGGGGTTTGTGTTGAGGGTGCTGTGCTGGGGTTTGTGTTGAGGGTGCTGTGCTGGGGTCTATGTTGAGGGTGCTGTGCTGGGGTTGTGTTGAGGGTGCTGTGCTGGGGTTGTGTTGAGGGTGCTGTGCTGGGGTTGTGTTGAGGGTGCTGTGCTGGGGTTGTGTTGAGGGTGCTGTGCTGGGGTTTGTGTTGAGGGTGCTGTGCTGGGGTTTATGTTGAGGGTGCTGTGCTGGGGTTTGTGTTGAGGGTACTGTGCTGGGGTTTGTGTTGAGGGTGCTGTGCTGGGGTTGTGTTGAGGGTGCTGTGCTGGGGTCTATGTTGAGGGTGCTGTGCTGGAGTTTGTGTTGAGGGTGCTGTGCTGGGGTTTGTGTTGAGGGTGCTGTGCTGGGGTTTGTGTTGAGGGTGCTGTGCTGGCGTTTGTGTTGAGGGTGCTGTGCTGGGGTTTGTGTTGAGGGTACTGTGCTGGGGTTTGTGTTGAGGGTGCTGTGCTGGCGTTTGTGTTGAGGGTACTGTGCTGGGGTTTGTGTTGAGGGTGCTGTGCTGGAGGTTTGTGTTGAGGGTGCTGTGCTGGCGTTTGTGTTGAGGGTACTGTGCTGGGGTTTGTGTTGAGGGTACTGTGCTGGGGTTTGTGTTGAGGGAGCTGTGCTGGAGGTTTGTGTTGAGGGTGCTGTGCTGGCGTTTGTGTTGAGGGTACTGTGCTGGGGTTTGTGTTGAGGGTACTGTGCTGGGGTTTGTGTTGAGGGTGCTGTGCTGGAGGTTTGTGTTGAGGGTGCTGTGCTGGCGTTTGTGTTGAGGGTGCTGTGCTGGGGTTTGTGTTGAGGGTGCTGTGCTGGGTTTTGTGTTGAGGGTACTGTGCTGGGGTTTGTGTTGAGGGTGCTGTGCTGGGGTTTGTGTTGAGGGTACTGTGCTGGGGTTTGTTTTGAGGGTGCTTTGCTGGGGTTTGTGTTGAGGGTGCTGTGCTGGGGTTACATTGAGAGTGCTGTGCTGGGGATGTGTTGAGGGTGCTGTGCCTGGGTTTGTGTTGAGGTTCCTGTGTTGGGGTTTGTGTTGAGGGTACTGTGCTGGGGTTTGTGTTGAGGGTGCTGTGCTGGGGTTTGTGTTGAGGGTGCAGTGCTGGGGTTTGTGTTGAGGGTGCTGTGCTGGAGGTTTGTGTTGAGGGTGCTGTGCTGGGGTTTGTGTTGAGGGTGCTGTGCTGGGGTTTGTGTTGGGGTGCTGTGCTGGGGTTTGTGTTGAGGGTCCTGTGCTGGGGTTTGTGTTGAGGGTGCTGTGCTGGGGTTTGTGTTGAGGGTGCTGTGCTGGGGTTTGTGTTGAGGGTGCTGTGATGGGGTTTGTGTTGAGGGTGCTGTGCTGGGGTTTGTGTTGAGGGTGCTGTGCTGGGGTTTGTGTTGAGGGTGCTGTGCTGGGGTTTGTGTTGATGGTACTGTGCTGGGGTTTATGTTGCGGGTGCTGTGCTGGGGTTTGTGTTGAGGGTGCTGTGCTGGGGTTGTGTTGAGGGTGATGTGCTGGGGTTTGTGTTGAGGGTGCTGTGCTGGGGTTTATGTTGAGGGTGCTGTGCTGGGGTTGTGTTGAGGGTGATGTGCTGGGGTTTGTGTTGAGGGTGCTGTGCTGGGGTTGTGTTGAGGGTGATGTGCTGGAGTTTATGTTGAGGGTGCTGTGCTGGGGTTGTGTTGAGGGTGATGTGCTGGGGTTTGTGTTGAGGGTGCTGTGCTGGGGTTTGTGTTGAGGGTGATGTGCTGGGGTTTGTGTTGCGGGTGCTGTGCTGGGGTTTGTGTTGAGGGTGCTGTGCTGGGGTTGTGTTGAGGGTGATGTGCTGGGGTTTGTGTTGAGGGTGCTGTGCTGGGGTTTGTGTTGAGGGTGATGTGCTGGGGTTTGTGTTGCGGGTGCTGTGCTGGGGTTTGTGTTGAGGGTGCTGTGCTGGGGTTGTGTTGAGGGTGATGTGCTGGGGTTTGTGTTGAGGGTGCTGTGCTGGGGTTTATGTTGAGGGTGCTGTGCTGGGGTTGTGTTGAGGGTGATGTGCTGGGGTTTATGTTGCGGGTGCTGTGCTGGGGTTTGTGTTGAGGGTGCTGTGCTGGGGTTTGTGTTGAGGGTGCTGTGCTGGGGTTTGTGTTGAGGGTGCTGTGCTGGGGTTTGTGTTGAGGGTGCTGTGCTGGGGTTTGTGTTGATGGTACTGTGCTGGGGTTTATGTTGCGGGTGCTGTGCTGGGGTTTGTGTTGAGGGTGCTGTGCTGGGGTTGTGTTGAGGGTGATGTGCTGGGGTTTGTGTTGAGGGTGCTGTGCTGGGGTTTATGTTGAGGGTGCTGTGCTGGGGTTGTGTTGAGGGTGATGTGCTGGGGTTTGTGTTGAGGGTGCTGTGCTGGGGTTGTGTTGAGGGTGATGTGCTGGAGTTTATGTTGAGGGTGCTGTGCTGGGGTTGTGTTGAGGGTGATGTGCTGGGGTTTGTGTTGAGGGTGCTGTGCTGGAGTTGTGTTCAGGGTGATGTGCTGGGGTTGTGTTGAGGGTGATGTGCTGGGGTTTGTGTTGAGGGTGCTGTGCTGGGGTTTATGTTGAGGGTGCTGTGCTGGGGTTGTGTTGAGGGTGATGTGCTGGGGTTTGTGTTGAGGGTGCTGTGCTGGGGTTGTGTTGAGGGTGATGTGCTGGAGTTTATGTTGAGGGTGCTGTGCTGGGGTTGTGTTGAGGGTGATGTGCTGGGGTTTGTGTTGAGGGTGCTGTGCTGGAGTTGTGTTGAGGGTGCTGTGCTGGGGTTGTGTTGAGGGTACTGTGCTGGGGTTGTGTTGAGGGTGCTGTGCTGGGGTTTGTGTTGAGGGTGCTGTGCTGGGGTTGTGTTGAGGGTGATGTGCTGGAGTTTATGTTGAGGGTGCTGTGCTGGGGTTGTGTTGAGGGTGATGTGCTGGGGTTTGTGTTGAGGGTGCTGTGCTGGGTTTGTGTTGAGGGTGCTGTGCTGGGGTTTATGTTGCGGGTGCTGTGCTGGGGTTGTGTTGAGGGTGATGTGCTGGGGTTTGTGTTGAGGGTGCTGAGCTGAGGTTTATGTTGAGGGTCCTGTGCTGGGGTTACATTGAGAGTGCTGTGCTGGGGTTTGTGTTGAGGGTGCTGTGCTGGGGTTTGTGTTGAGGGTACTGTGCTGGGGTTTGTGTTGAGGGTGCTGTGCTGGGGTTTGTGTTGAGGGTGCTGTGCTGGTGTTTATGTTGAGGGTGCTGTGCTGGGGTTTGTGTTGAGGGTACTGTGCTGGGGTATGTGTTGAGGGTGCTGTGCTGGGGTTTGTGTTGAGGTTGCTGTGCTGGTGTTTATGTTGAGGGTGCTGTGCTGGGGTTTGTGTTGAGGGTACTGTGCTGGGGTTTGTGTTGAGGGTGCTGTGCTGGTGTTTATGTTGAGGGTGCTGTGCTGGGGTTTGTGTTGAGGGTGCTGTGCTGGGGTTTGTGTTGAGGGTGCTGTGCTGGGGTTGTGTTGAGGGTGCTGTGCTGGGGTTTGTGTTGAGGGTACTGTGCTGGGGTGTATGATGAGAGTGCTGTGCTGGGGTTTGTGTTGAGGGTGCTGTGCTGGGGTTTGTGTTGAGGGTACTGTGCTGGGGTCTATGATGAGAGTGCTGTGCTGGGGTTGTGTTGAGGGTGCTGTGCTGGGGTTTGTGTTGAGGGTACTGTGCTGGGGTCTATGATGAGAGTGCTGTGCTGGGGTTGTGTTGAGGGTGCTGTGCTGGGGTTTGTGTTGAGGGTACTGTGCTGGGGTCTATGATGAGAGTGCTGTGCTGGGGTTTGTGTTGAGGGTGCTGAGCTGAGGTCTATGATGAGAGTGCTGTGCTGGGGTTTGTGTTGAGGGTGCTGTGCTGGGGTTTGTGTTGAGGGTACTGTGCTGGGTTTTGTGTTGAGGGTACTGTGTTGGGGTTTGTGTTGAGGGTGCTGTGCTGGGGTTTGTGTTGAGGGTGCTGAGCTGAGGTCTATGATGAGAGTGCTGTGCTGGGGTTTGTGTTGAGGGTACTGTGCTGGGGTTTGTTTTGAGGGTGCTTTGCTGGGGTTTGTGTTGAGGGTGCTGTGCTGGGGTTACATTGAGAGTGCTGTGCTGGGGTTGTGTTGAGGGTGCTGTGCCTGGGTTTGTGTTGAGGGTACTGTGCTGGGGTTTGTGTTGAGGGTGCTGAGCTGAGGTCTATGATGAGAGTGCTGTGCTGGGATTTGTGTTGAGGGTACTGTGCTGGGGTTTGTGTTGAGGGTGCTGTGCTGGGGTCTATGTTGAGGGTGCTGTGCTGGGGTCTATGTTGAGGGTGCTGTGCTGGGGTTGTGTTGAGGGTGCTGTGCTGGGGTTGTGTTGAGGGTGCTGTGCTGGGGTTTGTGTTGAGGGTGCTGTGCTGGGGTTTGTGTTGAGGGTGCTGTGCTGGGGTCTATGTTGAGGGTGCTGTGCTGGGGTTGTGTTGAGGGTGCTGTGCTGGGGTTGTGTTGAGGGTGCTGTGCTGGGGTTGTGTTGAGGGTGCTGTGCTGGGGTTGTGTTGAGGGTGCTGTGCTGGGGTTTGTGTTGAGGGTGCTGTGCTGGGGTTTATGTTGAGGGTGCTGTGCTGGGGTTTGTGTTGAGGGTACTGTGCTGGGGTTTGTGTTGAGGGTGCTGTGCTGGGGTTGTGTTGAGGGT
This sequence comes from Procambarus clarkii, assembly GCF_040958095.1. Taxonomy (NCBI): domain Eukaryota; kingdom Metazoa; phylum Arthropoda; class Malacostraca; order Decapoda; family Cambaridae; genus Procambarus; species Procambarus clarkii. Next base: position 26,031,795 of record NC_091209.1, read on the forward strand.
GCTGTGCTGGGGTCTATGTTGAGGGTGCTGTGCTGGAGTTTGTGTTGAGGGTGCTGTGCTGGGGTTTGTGTTGAGGGTGCTGTGCTGGGGTTTGTGTTGAGGGTGCTGTGCTGGAGGTTTGTGTTGAGGGTGCTGTGCTGGCGTTTGTGTTGAGGGTGCTGTGCTGGGGTTTGTGTTGAGGGTACTGTGCTGGGGTTTGTGTTGAGGGTGCTGTGCTGGAGGTTTGTGTTGAGGGTGCTGTGCTGGCGTTTGTGTTGAGGGTACTGTGCTGGGGTTTGTGTTGAGGGTGCTGTGCTGGAGGTTTGTGTTGAGGGTGCTGTGCTGGCGTTTGTGTTGAGGGTACTGTGCTGGGGTTTGTGTTGAGGGTACTGTGCTGGGGTTTGTGTTGAGGGAGCTGTGCTGGAGGTTTGTGTTGAGGGTGCTGTGCTGGCGTTTGTGTTGAGGGTACTGTGCTGGGGTTTGTGTTGAGGGTACTGTGCTGGGGTTTGTGTTGAGGGTGCTGTGCTGGAGGTTTGTGTTGAGGGTGCTGTGCTGGCGTTTGTGTTGAGGGTGCTGTGCTGGGGTTTGTGTTGAGGGTGCTGTGCTGGGTTTTGTGTTGAGGGTACTGTGTTGGGGTTTGTGTTGAGGGTGCTGTGCTGGGGTTTGTGTTGAGGGTACTGTGCTGGGGTTTGTTTTGAGGGTGCTTTGCTGGGGTTTGTGTTGAGGGTGCTGTGCTGGGGTTACATTGAGAGTGCTGTGCTGGGGATGTGTTGAGGGTGCTGTGCCTGGGTTTGTGTTGAGGTTCCTGTGTTGGGGTTTGTGTTGAGGGTACTGTGCTGGGGTTTGTGTTGAGGGTGCTGTGCTGGGGTTTGTGTTGAGGGTGCAGTGCTGGGGTTTGTGTTGAGGGTGCTGTGCTGGAGGTTTGTGTTGAGGGTGCTGTGCTGGGGTTTGTGTTGAGGGTGCTGTGCTGGGGTTTGTGTTGGGGTGCTGTGCTGGGGTTTGTGTTGAGGGTCCTGTGCTGGGGTTTGTGTTGAGGGTGCTGTGCTGGGGTTTGTGTTGAGGGTGCTGTGCTGGGGTTTGTGTTGAGGGTGCTGTGATGGGGTTTGTGTTGAGGGTGCTGTGCTGGGGTTTGTGTTGAGGGTGCTGTGCTGGGGTTTGTGTTGAGGGTGCTGTGATGGGGTTTGTGTTGAGGGTGCTGTGCTGGGGTTTGTGTTGAGGGTGCTGTGCTGGGTTTTGTGTTGAGGGTGCTGTGCTGGGGTTTGTGTTGAGGGTGCTGTGATGGGGTTTGTGTTGAGGGTGCTGTGCTGGGGTTTGTGTTGAGGGTGCTGTGCTGGGGTTTGTGTTGAGGGTGCTGTGCTGGGGTTTGTGTTGAGGGTGCTGTGCTGGGGTTTGTGTTGAGGGTGCTGTGCTGGGGTTTGTGTTGAGGGTGCTGTGCTGGGGTTTGTGTTAAGGGTGCTGTGATGGGGCTTGTGTTGAGGGTGCTGTGCTGGGGTTTGTGTTGAGGGTGCTGTGCTAGGGTTTGTGTTAAGGGTGCTGTGATGGGGTTTGTGTTGAGGGTGCTGTGCTGGGTTTTGTGTTGAGGGTGCTGTGCTGGGTTTTGTGTTGAGGGTGCTGTGCTGGGGTTTGTGTTGAGGGTGCTGTGCTGGGGTTTGTGTTAGGGGTGCTGTAATGGGGTTTGTGTTGAGGGTGCTGTGCTGGGGTTTGTGTTGAGGGTGCTGTGCTGGGGCTTGTGTTGAGGGTGATGTGCTGGGGTTTGTGTTGAGGGAGCTGTGCTGGAGGTTTGTGTTGAGGGTACTGTGCTGGGGTTTGTGTTGAGGGTACTGTGCTGGGGTTTGTGTTGAGGGTGCTGTGCTGGAGGTTTGTGTTGAGGGTGCTGTGCTGGCGTTTGTGTTGAGGGTACTGTGCTGGGGTTTGTGTTGAGGGTGCTGTGCTGGAGGTTTGTGTTGAGGGTGCTGTGCTGGCGTTTGTGTTGAGGGTGCTGTGCTGGGGTTTGTGTTGAGGGTGCTGTGCTGGGTTTTGTGTTGAGGGTACTGTGTTGGGGTTTGTGTTGAGGGTGCTGTGCTGGGGTTTGTGTTGAGGGTACTGTGCTGGGGTTTGTTTTGAGGGTGCTTTGCTGGGGTTTGTGTTGAGGGTGCTGTGCTGGGGTTACATTGAGAGTGCTGTGCTGGGGATGTGTTGAGGGTGCTGTGCCTGGGTTTGTGTTGAGGTTCCTGTGCTGGGGTTTGTGTTGAGGGTATTGTGCTGGGGTTTGTGTTGAGGGTGCTGTGCTGGGGTTTGTGTTGAGGGTGCTGTGCTGGGGTTTGTGTTGAGGGTGCTGTGCTGGAGGTTTGTGTTGAGGGTGCTGTGCTGGGGTTTGTGTTGAGGGTGCTGTGCTGGGGTTTGTGTTGAGGGTGCTGTGCTGGGGTTTGTGTTGAGGGTCCTGTGCTGGGGTTTGTGTTGAGGGTGCTGTGCTGGGGTTTGTGTTGAGGGTGCTGTGCTGGGGTTTGTGTTGAGGGTGCTGTGATGGGGTTTGTGTTGAGGGTGCTGTGCTGGGGTTTGTGTTGAGGGTGCTGTGATGGGGTTTGTGTTGAGGGTGCTGTGATGGGGTTTGTGTTGAGGGTGCTGTGCTGGGGTTTGTGTTGAGGGTGCTGTGCTGGGTTTTGTGTTTAGGGTGCTGTGCTGGGGTTTGTGTTGAGGGTGCTGTGATGGGGTTTGTGTTGAGGGTGCTGTGCTGGGGTTTGTGTTGAGGGTGCTGTGCTGGGGTTTGTGTTGAGGGTGCTGTGCTGGAGTTTGTGTTGAGGGTGCTGTGCTGGGGTTTGTGTTGAGGGTGCTGTGCTGGGGTTTGTGTTGAGGGTGCTGTGCTGGGGTTTGTGTTAAGGGTGCTGTGATGGGGTTTGTGTTGAGGGTGCTGTGCTGGGGTTTGTGTTGAGGGTGCTGTGCTAGGGTTTGTGTTAAGGGTGCTGTGATGGGGTTTGTGTTGAGGATGCTGTGCTGGGTTTTGTGTTGAGGGTGCTGTGCTGGGTTTTGTGTTGAGGGTGCTGTGCTGGGGTTTGTGTTGAGGGTGCTGTGCTGGGGTTTGTGTTAGGGGTGCTGTGATGGGGTTTGTGTTGAGGGTGCTGTGCTGGGGTTTGTGTTGAGGGTGCTGTGCTGGGGCTTGTGTTGAGGGTGATGTGCTGGGGTTTGTGTTGAGGGAGCTGTGCTGGAGGTTTGTGTTGAGGGTGCTGTGCTGGGGTTTGTGTTGAGGGTGCTGTGCTGGGGTTTGTGTTGAGGGTGCTGTGCTGGGGTTTGTGTTGAGGGTGCTGTGTTGGGGTTTGTGTTGAGGGTGCTGTGCTGGGGTTTGTGTTGAGGGTGCTGTGCTGGGGTTTGTGTTGAGGGTGCTGTGTTGGGGTTTGTGTTGAGGGTGCTGTGATGGGGTTTGTGTTGAGGGTGCTGTGCTGAGGTCTATGTTGAGGGTGCTGTGCTGGGGTTTGTGTTGAGGGTACTGTGCTGGGGTTTGTTTTGAGGGTGCTTTGCTGGGGTTTGTGTTGAGGGTGCTGTGCTGGGGTTACATTGAGAGTGATTTGCTGGGGTTTGTGTTGAGGGTACTGTGCTGGGGTTTGTGTTGAGGGTGCTGTGCTAGGGATTGTGTTGAGGGTGCTGTGCTGGGGTTTGTGTTGAGGGTGCTGTGCTGGGGTTTGTGTTGAGGGTACTGTGCTGGGGTTTGTGTTTAGGGTACTGTGCTGGGGTTTGTGTTGAGGGTACTGTGCTGGGGTTTGTGTTGAGGGTACTGTGCTGGGGTTTGTGTTGAGGGTACTGTGCTGGGGTTTGTGTTGAGGGTACTGTGTTGGGGTTTGTGTTGAGGGTGCTGTGCTGGGGTTTGTGTTGAGGGTACTGTGCTGGGGTTTGTGTTGAGGGTCCTGTGCTGGGGTTTGTGTTGAGGGTGCTGTGCTGGGGTTTGTTTTGAGGGTGCTGTGCTGGGGTTTGTGTTGAGGGTGCTGTGCTGGGGTTTGTGTTGAGGGTGCTGTGCTGGGGTTTGTGTTGAGGGTACTGTGCTGGGGTTTGTGTTGAGGGTACTGTGTTGGGGTTTGTGTTGAGGGTGCTGTGCTGGGGTTTGTGTTGAGGGTACTGTGCTGGGGTTTGTTTTGAGGGTGCTTTGCTGGGGTTTGTGTTGAGGGTGCTGTGCTGGGGTTACATTGAGAGTGTTGTGCTGGGGATGTGTTGAGGGTGCTGTGCCTGGGTTTGTGTTGAGGTTCCTGTGCTGGGGTTTGTGTTGAGGGTACTGTGCTGGGGTTTGTGTTGAGGGTACTGTGCTGGGGTTTGTGTTGAGGGTACTGTGCTGGGGTTTGTGTTGAGGGTACTGTGCTGGGGTTTGTGTTGAGGGTACTGTGTTGGGGTTTGTGTTGAGGGTGCTGTGCTGGGGTTTGTGTTGAGGGTGCTGTGCTGGGGTTTGTGTTGAGGGTGCTGTGCTGGGGTTTGTGTTGAGGGTACTGTGCTGGGGTTTGTGTTGAGGGTGCTGTGCTGGGGTTTGTGTTGAGGGTACTGTGCTGGGGTTTGTGTTGAGGGTACTGTGTTGGGGTTTGTGTTGAGGGTGCTGTGCTGGGGTTTGTGTTGAGGGTACTGTGCTGGGGTTTGTGTTGAGGGTGCTGTGCTGGGGTATATGTTGAGGGTACTGTGCTGGGGTTTGTGTTGAGGGTGCTGTGCTGGGGTTTGTGTTGAGGGTACTGTGCTGGGGTTTGTGTTGAGGGAGCTGTGCTGGGGTATATGTTGAGGGTGCTGTGCTGGGGTTTGTTTTGAGGGAGCTTCAATATTGTACGAGATTTGGTATATTTTGCTGTTTAATTAATTTGAATTGTTTCAGTCAACTCTATTGATTTGCATTGTTTATGCTTATGTTTCCCGCGGTGCTGGGTTTCCATTGTTCATGTAACATGTTGCTTGGTTTATATTCTGTAAAAATGTTTGTTATTTTACACATTAAAGAGAATAAAAATTCCTCAGTATTTAACGTAGAAATACAACAATTCGTGTCATTTCTCATACCTCTGGCAAATAAATACACCACTTTTCAACATCATACTTATTGATTTTGTATATCGACTACTGTGATTTAGATCATATTCCAGAATGATCGTTAGGAACAACATTTTCACCAGAGGTATCATTATGTACTGTTTAGGGATAATTTGTATATATATATCATTATTTTATGCTCAGTTTCAATGAATTAAAATTATGTAGATTACATTTCAATTTTAAAATCATAGCCTATGATTGAAAAAATATAATGTAATTTATATAATATTAATTCCCTGAAGCCAAGCACATGCTTTTATTTTAAATTTAGAATGAAACTTGCACAAGTGTAGTTAACCAACACGACACATTGTGCCACAGTGATGCGAGGACTGGAGGACACAACTGTGGTGGTGATGGTGGTGGTGGTGGTGGCCGTCACCCGCGCCCAGTGGGACCCCCACCTCACCAACGGTCAGGTCAGTACAGACATCTTTGTCCTGTGGACCACAATAGGCACAGCACATGTTTCTTTATTATACTCCTATATTAGTTTGTCTCTCTCTCTCTGAGTCTCTAAACACAACCTCAACAGTCTCCCTGGCACTACCACCACAGTCTCCCTAGCAACACCACCACAGTCTCCCTAGCACTACCACCACAGTCTCCCTAGCACTACCACCACAGTCTCCCTAGCAACACCACCACAGTCTCCCTAGCACTACCACCACAGTCTCCCTAGCACTACCACCACAGTCTCCCTAGCACTACCACCACAGTCTCCCTAGCAACACCACCACAGTCTCCCTAGCACTACCACCACAGTCTCCCTAGCACTACCACCACAGTCTCCCTAGCACTACCACCACAGTCTCCCTAGCACTACCACCACAGTCTCCCTAGCACTACCACCACAGTCTCCCTGGCACTACCACCACAGTCTCCCTAGCACTACCACCACAGTCTCCCTAGCAACACTTCCACAGTCTCCCTGGCACTACCACCACAGTCTCCCTGGCACTACCACCACAGTCTCCCTGGCACTACCACCACAGTCTCCCTGGCACTACCACCACAGTCTCCCTGGCACTACCACCACAGTCTCCCTAGCACTACCACCACAGTCTCCCTAGCACTACCACCACAGTCTCCCTAGCACTACCACCACAGTTTCCCTAGCAACACCACCACAGTCTCCCTATCACTACCACCACAGTCTCCCTAGCACTACCACCACAGTCTCCCTATCACTACCACCACAGTCTCCCTAACACTACCACCACAGTCTCCCTAACACTACCACCACAGTCTCCCTAACACTACCACCACAGTCTCCCTAACACTACCACCACAGTCTCCCTAGCACTACCACCACAGTCTCCCTAGCAACACTTCCACAGTCTCCCTGGCACTACCACCACAGTCTCCCTGGCACTACCACCACAGTCTCCCTGGCACTACCACCACAGTCTCCCTGGCACTACCACCACAGTCTCCCTGGCACTACCACCACAGTCTCCCTAGCACTACCACCACAGTTTCCCTAGCAACACCACCACAGTCTCCCTATCACTACCACCACAGTCTCCCTAGCACTACCACCACAGTCTCCCTATCACTACCACCACAGTCTCCCTAACACTACCACCACAGTCTCCCTAACACTACCACCACAGTCTCCCTAACACTACCACCACAGTCTCCCTATCACTACCACCACAGTTTCCCTAACACTACCACCACAGTCTCCCTAACACTACCACCACAGTCTCCCTAACACTACCACCACAGTCTCCCTAACACTACCACCACAGTCTCCCTATCACTACCACCACAGTTTCCCTAGCAACACCACCACAGTCTCCCTATCACTACCACCACAGTCTCCCTAGCACTACCACCACAGTCTCCCTAGCACTACCACCACAGTCTCCCTAACACTACCACCACAGTCTCCCTAACACTGCCACCACAGTCTCCCTAACACTACCACACAGTCTCCCTAGCACTACCACCACAGTCTCCCTAACACTACCACCACAGTCTCCCTAACACTACCACACAGTCTCCCTAGCAACACCACCACAGTCTCCCTAACACTACCACAAAGTCTCCCTAGCACTACCACCACAGTCTCCCTAACACTACCACCACAGTCTCCCTAACACTACCACCACAGTCTCCCTAACACTACCACCACAGTCTCCCTAACACTACCACCACAGTCTCCCTAGCACTACCACCACAGTCTCCCTAACACTACCACCACAGTCTCCCTAACACTACCACCACAGTCTCCCTGGCACTACCACCACAGTCTCCCTAACACTACCACCACAGTCTCCCTAACACTACCACCACAGTCTCCCTGGCACTACCACCACAGTCTCCCTAACACCACCACAGTCTCCCTAACAATACCACCACAGTCTCCCTAACACTACCACCACAGTCTCCCTAACACTACCACCACAGTCTCCCTAACACTACCACCACAGTCTCCCTGGCACTACCACCACAGTCTCCCTAACACCACCACAGTCTCCCTAACAATACCACCACAGTCTCCCTAACACTACCACCACAGTCTCCCTAACACTACCACCACAGTCTCCCTAACACTACCACCACAGTCTCCCTGGCACTACCACCACAGTCTCCCTAACACTACCACCACAGTCTCCCTAACACTACCACCACAGTCTCCCTAACACTACCACCACAGTCTCCCTAGCACTACCACCACAGACTCCCAGGCACTACCACCACAGTCTCCCTAACACTACCACACAGTCTCCCTGGCACTACCACCACAGTCTCCCTAACACCACCACAGTCTCCCTAACACCACCACAGTCTCCCTAGCAACACCACCACAGTCTCCCTAACACTACCACCACAGTCTCCCTAGCACTACCACCACAGTCTCCCTAACACTACCACACAGTCTCCCTGGCACTACCACCACAGTCTCCCTAACACCACCACAGTCTCCCTAGCAACACCACCACAGTCTCCCTAACACTACCACCACAGTCTCCGTAGCAACACCACCACAGTCTCCCTAACACTACCACCACAGTCTCCCTAACACTACCACCACAGTCTCCCTAACACTACCACCACAGTCTCCCTAACACCACCACCACAGTCTCCCTAACACTACCACCACAGTCTCCCTAACACCACCACCACAGTCTCCCTAACACTACCACCACAGTCTCCCTAACACTACCACCACAGTCTCCCTAACACTACCACCACAGTCTCCCTAACACCACCACCACAGTCTCCCTGGCACTACCACCACAGTCTCCCTAACACCACCACCACAGTCTCCCTAACACTACCACCACAGTCTCCCTAACACTACCACCACAGTCTCCCTAACACCACCACCACAGTCTCCCTAACACTACCACCACAGTCTCCCTAACACCACCACCACAGTCTCCCTGGCAC